>NW_024350397.1:4222880-4551449 GCF_902729225.1 Pteropus medius
CCCCCCGCCTTTTTTGTTTTGAATCTCATTGCTAACTGCTTCTGTAGACAGAGCTGTTGCTGAGCCCTTTGTACATGAACTGTTTCTTAGCCTGGACCTTCTTTCAGGCCTTGTAGAGTGCTCATTCTTCTGATTCTGTGTGTTTAATCCACTTGTTGCCCTGTGTCCATCTGTAAGAACAGAGACCTTGGCTAACTGGGTACTAGGATCAGTGACACATTCTTGGAGTTTTACCTCACAGAATCACACACTTCGGTGGAACATTCGTTAAAACCCTCAGCACACTCAAAATATAGCCATCTGGGGGCAAAACCAAAAGTTGACCCGTTTATGATGCCAATGAAGAATCTAGTCATTCATACTTATTTATCAAACAGCTACACTATGTAAGGGCCTTTTCTATGATTTTCATGATCAAGAAAGAGACACTAAACAGCTGACTACAGATTTCTGGAAGACCGCCATTGCAAGCTATTTCCATGAGATAGACAGAGGCTGGGTGAGCGTGGTTATAAAAGCTATCAGTGATGCTTAGATACAGGAGCCCTTCTGTTTCGTTCAGGAGACTTTCGAAGATGGGTGGCATCGTCATACAGCATGAGCTATTTCCCACTGGGGCTTTTTTGTTCTTCCATGAGAATATATACGAGTTTCTTTCTTTGCCTTATACACCTATCAGTTCTCTATTTTCCTTTTGAGTCTGCACAATTATTAAAGAAAATTGTTTATAATGGTTAAAGAATACCAATCTGCTGCTTATTTTGTGTCAAATTTTCAGGTGTCCTGATTATAGACTATGGGATCTTAAATGGTGAGAATAGATCTCAGTTGTGAGTGAATGGTACTGCAAATTCAGTTACTACTTAGGCCCACCTACTCCTCACGTTCAGGAATTTCTCAGAATTCATTTCACAGGCTTGTCTCCCCACCCCGTCCTTCCGAATGTTAATTCTAAATGCAGCCCTTGCTCCTCAGGAGAAAACCTTGGTGCATTTTCTCAGCAGTGGGGAAATTTGAAGAGTTGAGTATCAACTCTCTCTTTGTTGCCCCCACAGCCTGTCTTGGCAATCCCTACTCCTGGAAGGCACTTGTTGGGTCCTGGCAGGGACAAGGTCCTCCTTGTTTCCCAGATGGCCTCTAGCAGGGGACAATCATCAGTGGCTTTTCTTTGAGTCATGGGCTGACATGCTTATGCTTGTTTTTTTTTTTTTTAAAATAAAGTTAAATAGTCAATTGTTCCTTGCCATCTGGACAACACTCACTAGCAAATCATGGAACAGACAAAATTTCTATCTTTAGTTTCTTAATTAGAGAAAAATCCCACATAAGATGCCATTATAATCAAGTGTACTTTCTTTTTTAAAACAGAAACTCTGTTCTTTCTGCTTTCAACCCTTCTTCATAAATGTCTATTAAATGGGTGGATCAAGGTGAACTTTGTTTTATTTCATCCTATAGAAACGCTATAGCTCATTTTTGTTACAACTTAAGCTGTGCATTTTATGGTGAATTTCAGGTTCCAATACAGGTCTTCCTAAAAAATGAGTAACTGAGTAGAGAGAACTGAGTAGAGAGGAAAAGCTCAGTGTTTGGCTTCCTGAAGGGAGAAGGTGTGAATCATAGGGAAGGCTGGTAATGAAATGGAGAGTCTGCAGGAAGGAGTCTTGGAAGGTTTTGAAGGTAAATTCCAATTAGAAGATAAAAGAAAAAGAAACCTATTGCTAAAACAAGGTCGTGTGATGATATTTGCAGCTGGGAACGTGATCAGAATGCAGAGGTGATAGTAAAACACAAGTGGGGAAGGGAAACTTTAAAGAACTAAATGAATAAAGGGGTAAGGTAAAATATTCTAAATCCCGTTTAATGAGCTTGAGATAGAACAAGCCGAAAAGCAGAACTGAAATGCTCTGAGAAAAAATGAAAAAGAATTTAAATGCCTCTCTTCCCTATAATGAGGCGGGGGATGAAAAACCATGTGAAGACCCTTCTCAACAATGGGGTTTGGTGAGGGACAGTCAAGGCACAATGTCCTGTCTCCCTTCCCCTCCTCATCACAGCTGCTTTTCTGGGCTGATTATACACATTCAAGCGCCTTGTATCATTTCAGCCCCCATTTCGCTGCATCCTGACTCATGTCACCGTGCGCTGAGCTGTAGCTAGCTGGCAGACCGGCAGCTGGCAGACCGGCGTGCAGACTACCCACCTGACAGGCCGTTGATAGATTGCCGTCTCATGTGGTCTTTATCAGATACTGCAGCGTATGACACTTCACTTTTAAGGTGGCTGTGTTTTATTTCACTAGCCAGATTGTAAGCACTGTGAGGACAAGGACTCCAGTCCATTCATCTTTGCTTTTCTCTCGACACCCAACCAATCTCTATAAAAATAGAAAGCAGTCAAGAAGTACATTCAGAATGGAGAACTCTGTCCCATAGCTGCTGAGATTTCTAAAAGACCTTCAGGAAAAAGCCCACCCAGCAGCAGCGGCCATCTGCAGGAATTCTGAAACCCTCAGACTAATTCCGATTTTCTCATGAGTCCAGGGGCTGAAGAGCCGCAGCCCACACACTTCCCAGCTCCCATTTTTGCACTCGATCAGCACTCGAGTTGCTGCTCTATTTCTTGGAGATGGAGAGACTGAGAGGCTGCCTTGTTCAATTCCTTCTAATTGCATACGGTCCGTTGTGCCTCAGTATTGATGGATTGCCACTGAAGAGGAACTGACAGGGGAGTGAGTGTCATTGCTTGATGGGGTGCCCTGGGGCTGGTTATGCAACTCATGTCTCTGCACCCAGACTCCTTAGTTGACGGGTTTTAACCATACTCAGTATTTTGGATTCAACAGGGATTTTTTCACGTAGTAATTTAGCAAATAAGTGTGCTTAGAACAGCCAAACATTTATCTGGTTAAACTATATGGAAACCTGTGGCTGATTATAGATGTTATAATGTTTAGACATGTGGTCTTTTGTAACTAGCAGTTCTTTATTATGACTGGGGTTAGCCCTCTCTTGTTGATCCAGGATTTACTCCAGATCTAGATCTTGGTCTTCGCCCTGAATATTTTGTTCTTGGATTTTTGCTTTCCTAATTCTTGGGTCTCACTCAGCCTTTCCTGATTTTTGATATGAGGGTCTTTCAAGGCCTATATTAGTTCAGTGCCTCTCCAAAGTGGTGTTAGGCATGCCCCACTGCTACATAATGACAATTGTTGCAGATGTTACTTTTTCTCTTTGTTATTTCATTCCCTGTCTTGAGTGTTACTCTTGCAGTCTGATTTTCAATTCTGGAGTTCTCTAACCATAGCGATTGCCCCAGCAATGGTAGGGATTGTCCAGAGAGGAAGGAAGGTTTGTGTTAATTTGGACTGAATTTAGAAGGACGGATAGGATTCAGACAGGTGGAAAGGAAGGGAGGAATACAATGGCACTTTTGGGGGGTTGCAGGTGGACCAAAGAAATTGTACTGAAAAGGTGGGAAAAACGGCCTGGGTTTGGGCTGTAGATGAGCTAAAAGCCAGGTTGTTTGTCAGTAACGGCCTGGGTTGTGAGCAGAGGGTTCAGGATCTGATATCAGAAGGCTTGAGTTTGTTCTGTATCCTGTAATTAGCTGCTCCTGTAACCTTCCAGCCCTCAGTTTCCCTTATCTGCATCAAAGGATGTGTTTCATAGGACTGTTAGGAGAATTAATTGAGAAGATGCTCTTAGAATGGTGTCTGCTATGAAGTATGTGTTCAATAAATATACCAATTACTTTGGTGACATCAGTAAATTTTTAGAAGAGCCCTTCCTGAAGAAGAACTTGGTTTTAATGAGTTACTTAGTCAATGAGAAATATTTGGCAGAAACGGAGGATTTAACAAATTCTCAGATTGTCAAATGTTGTATGATAAAGTGAGTTGGAAGGCAAAGTACAACCTTGTTGGATATTTGGTAAAGCTCAAATTCCACAGTCCTCTGAAAATGAGAAATAGGGCTTTTTTTAAACTCATTATCGCAGATCAGGGAGGTTTTTAAAATTCCTAAAAATATTCAGAGGCCAAAACGGTTCTTAATGTACCTGACCCGAGGCGACCCTGGGCCCAGGAAGCTCACAACAGCCTTCGGGTTGGATCAGGTCAGAAGGTCATTTTTTTAAGAGAATGGGAAAAGCACTAATGTGGGAACTGGTTAGGAGAGCATGTGGCCATTGCCACTGTGAATTCTTCTGGAAAGAGAGCAGAACAGTTGAATCACTTAAACACGAGTTGCGAATTTCAGAAGTTAAGCCAGTTTCTGCAACTCGGAACCTACACAAAAAATCAAAGAGGTATGAGAAGGAGGTCAGAAGGGTAAGATGGAAAAATAGACTAACTGTTTGGGGTTTTGTGCAGTCTGTTAATGTTAGGATCTGTCCTTCCCTTTGTATTCCTATTAGTCTCCTCTCCAATTTGCTTCTAGGAGTGTTTATATAAGTTTGGGGTCAGGGCATGTCCTCACCAATGGACAAAGGACAACAGTAGTACCAGGTGCCTGCTCTGGGCCATACGACTCGTGTATGTCATCTCGATTGATCTTCACGGTAACCTTGTAAAGAAGAGACTAGTACACTCATTTTACAGATGAAGAATCTGAGTCTCAGAGAGGGTAGGCAGTTTGCTTAAGTCACACAGCTCAGGCATGGCAGGTTGCAATTCAAACACAGCTGTACCAGAAAAAAAATGCCTGGACAATTTTCTCTACTTATTGCAGAGTCTCAGAGGAAGAAAGGGCAACAATTATTTGTCAGAGAATCTTATTTATCCAAAAAGTCTCTAAGAATTTGCTTTATTGCACCTATCCCCTGTTTACAGAGTGCTTCAATCACAGAAAACCGATGCTACCTTCTTGAAAGAGAATAACTAGAACAACTCTTCAAAAGCACCTGAAATGTGAGGGACTTAACATTGGAGATAAAAAACTTTCAATGGTTTGTGGTTACCAGGAAGCATAATAAATAAAACAATGAAGTTCATTAGTAGGCAGAAGTGAAAGAGCTTCTAAAACACAATTTTTGAGAGCTAGAAAGGCCTAGTAAGGCAGTATAACTGGGTCCCTTGGGAGTTTCATCAATCCATTCTTAGCTACAACACAGGCAATTGCATTGCGTTTTCAGATGTCTATGCATGTACACTTTTGAAAAAGTTAATTGCTTTATTTGCAGAAGGTGCCCTAATCTACAAATGGGCCAATTTTCATTTGGGGCTGAAACAGTTACATAGAAATTACTACAATTTAGTTCATTCACTAAGTAGCAGAGCCTGCCTATATCAAATTAGGTGTTGAATTTTCTTTTCCATTTTCTTTCTATATTTAGTTTATTCCCTCTTGAAGACATATAACCAAAAGACCAAAAAATAGAAAATGAGGAAAGAAAGACAGAGAAGAGAGAGAGAGAGAGAGAGAGAGAGAGAGAGAGAGAGAGAGAGAGAAAAGAAAGGGAAAGATTTTTTTCGAAATGGAGAGATTTTTTTCTTCTCTATGTGTGCATTTTATCAACACAGCCTCAGCTTGAGATCCCTTGGGAAAAGCCTTTCAAGACAGGCAGAATGATGTCCTTCCTGCCACAACATAATTTTCCAGCTGCCAGGGGAAAACTACATATTGTACCCTAAACAACAACCAAGAGAGAATAGATAATAATCACTCCCTAAGGGCATTTGCTTCAGCTTTCCTCTGAAAGGGCTGTAGAAACAATCTTGAAGTTACTATTAACTCTATACTTTAAAAGAGACAAAATGGATTCCTGTCTTTACTGATTGGAATGGCTGTGCTGCTTTTCTGCAGGCAGGCTCCATTTTTATTTTAAACTATAGCACAACTGGTGTACAGCCTGGGAACAGAGAGACTGGGGCCGATCACATCTGGGCTAAGATTAATCTTAATGGGAAGAAAAGTCTGAGGTTCAAATTTCTTGGTCTTCCTTCCAAGATGTTCTTGTAAGTGCAGAAATCCTGTGAAGTCCATAGCAATATGTGTGAAAATCACATGTTTTGATGCAACACAACTCTACAGCATTACTTTTCTGCCAGTTTCTAAGAAACATGCACAGCTTTCTCAGAAGCGCCCCCATTGAAAGCAAGTATGGCCTGGAAAGTCTCCTCTTGTGTTTCTTCAATACTCAGAATCCTGTGGATCAGCAGTGACCGTTTTCCTCACATAGCTTCATGTGAAAACTCAAATGTTTTTTTCTTCCCCCTTTTTACTTTTTAAGAACCACACAGACTGATATCCTAAGGGAGTTTGCAAACTGGTACAGAGGCGCCCTGCCCTCTCCACTTACGTGTCCTTTAATAAAAAACTTGGAGGCCTCATACCTGAGCTGTTTCAGGCGCTGTCACAGCCTTCCATCATCTCTGCCAGTGGGTTCTGCTAAAAAACCAGAAGTGGTTAGCACTATTTTTATCAAAAGCAAATAGAAAATAATAATTTCCTCAGGATACACATCCTCTCAGAAAAGAAAAAAATATTCTCGTTTTGACAAAAAAGGAAATGTACCACCAGAGTCAGTTGAGAGCCCTCTCTGTTTTACATTATCTCCTTTCCTCCAACCAAAGCGGTGTAGAGATGCTTAGGCTTGAAAAGGGTCTCTCGAGGTCGTTCAGTTCTCTACCCCGGCTTTGATTCGGCGGATAAGAATCTATCTAATTTCGAAACCTGCCAAGAATGGAGATTGCCCAGCCTCCCTTGGCACATCGTTCCAGTGTTTAACAGCCCTCACTGTCAGGAAATGCTGGTGCCAACGCAAGCCCCTGGTGTTGCAATGCGTGTCTACTTTCTCCTGACATGTCCCCAAGGAGGTGGAGTACATCTCACGTCGCCTGTATGTCAAGGTCCTTCACAAACTTGAAGACTCAGAGTCAATCACTCCTTACTCTTAACTTTTCCAGACCGAAAACAGAAAATTTCTTCCTTTAATTTTTCCTTTCGGGTCCTAGTTTCTCAGTTGTGTTTTTGGCTTGTCTCTGAATCCTGACCACATTCTAGCTCTCTCTCCTGAAGAGAGGGTATCATAATAGATGATCCCCCTGGGGGATCCCGTGCTGCTGTTTTCAGATTTATATTTCAGATTTGGAAGTAGCACAGTTAACTCAGGGTCACAATGAAATTTTTTGACTAGCTCTTAAAAATAGTACTGGGAAAAATACTTCTCAATTTGGTGTACCTATGGGAAATTAACTAAAATTCCCTCACAGAACATGTTAAAAACAAACAGAAGGCCTAAATCATTTATTTTCTGGTCTAAATTATGGCTGGATTTTTAAAGCTAAAGAATAATTATGGTCAAATTAGCATCAAATAAATCATCAAATCTTGTTCTGGTGATATCAATACGAAAGACATAATTTATTGTTCTGAAATATTAAAATTCAACATAAATGAATCCCCACGTCGATTAATGAAATCAAATGAAACAGAAGGTAAGAAACGAAATAGTTGCTATAGAGTCTTGCAAATTTCCATGGAACTGTGTTTGGTTTTCATGAGTTACCAGTTGAAACCCAGTGTGTATCCACTGTATACATAGCTGTCCAAGAGGTGAACCCACTCTTCACCCAGTTCTGGATCCATCGGGGTGCTCCTGGCTCAGTGGTTGACGATCTGTAACATCCGGTTCCACATGTGCATTAACTTTTCGCGTGTGAGATATAAATTACTGCCACACCATAGAGACCCTTTGGGCATAATGTCAGTTTTGGCTCTTGGTCAGACAACCCCACTCTAGAAATGAACTAGTGAGACCATTCCAGATTTTTCAAGCATCTTAAATAAAGGAAATTCCAGCTCTCCACATGAAATCCCTTTGCAGAGAAAAGGAAATGGCTAAAGCTGGTGACTTATTCTGATAAACAGCTTGTAAATTCAGAGAAAAAATAAAATGAAGGATCATGGTTGTAAAGAAAAATGTTGATTGATTCATGAGTCAGAGTGCATTCAAAATATTCTTTTTAGGGGTTTCACTTACAGATGAGAGTACAATAGGTTGTTTATATGTTATTGTTACATTTTTAGAAACTTTAATTTCTAAATATTAGTTACATTTTTAGAAACTTTACTTCCAAGGAACAGAGAAAAGCTAAGATATTTTCTAATTAATTATCATAAATGAAATCTGGTTGGGGGTATTGATTAGACAGGCTATTGCTACTTACAAGCAGATAAAACTGAAAGGAATTTAAGAGTCTCTCTAAGGTCACAATGACTCAGTGGTGGGATGATTAACTCACACCCACACAGGAGCAAGGGGACTAACATCCTATTTCCCCTCTGAAATATATTTTCCAGGAGCCCTCCAATGGACCAAAGGCTTTCTGTTGTCTTTTGTTCCTTATTGATGGGTGGTGAAATTATTCATCCAAGAAGATAAAATCACAGAAGATAAGAATTTTGGAGATAGTTTAATTAAGCTTTCCCCTTTCTATAATAAGGCAAATTAATCTTCAGCAAGATTATCCAAAATCAGACACATACTTAACTCATGACTGCAGAGCTAGTCTTCTGGCTGTTCCGCTCCGCCAGCTGAAAGCAGCGGCGAAAATGACTTAATTTCTGGAGTGACAAAACAAATTCAAAGTTCGTTTAGCCAGGATGGCTCTTTTCTTTTCTTTTTTTTTTTTTAAATCATACTTGACACTTGGTGCCTTTTGGGGGGCTTACTGTTACACGTGTTCATAGACTGTACATAAGATGTGCCGTGTGTTTCTTCTGGTTAATCAGAAGCAGTTTTCATGTTATATTTTGTGGGGAGAGTTTATCTACTAGCATAAAACGTTATAATAAACTTCCAGTTCAACCCCTCTACCCCCAAGGCATTCCATTCTGCATGTCATAGGCAACTACTTGCCAGGAACATGCACCATGTGAAAAAGCAATTACTGCCTTGCCTAAGGAAGGAAGCTGATTCTATCAGCATGTCTAGGCTTTTGCAGATAAAAGAGAGCAAAGCCATGGCTTACTAAGAATACTGCAGTATTTTACCTTTTGAAAATTCATTCTTTTCTAATGATTAGGCATGAGAAAAAAAGTGAGTTAAGTACTGCTTGACAGTTTGCTCAATAGAACCTCTGTAACATCACCTCTCCTAGTCGTCTTTGATATAGAACCAGCCATCTGTATCGACGGTTTCTTTCCCTCTTTAATAAGTTGTAAACTGAACAACATAATTCTTCCCATGTCCAAGACCAGTCAGCCAAAATCCTGTGTTCAGAAATTGGCTGGCTGTGTGTTATAACTTGTCTGTCGTCACTTTCTTTCATTATAGTCCTGTGGTTGGTTTTCGTAGGCTTTAAGGATCCACTCACTAGTGAGTCACTAAATTTGGGTATATGCTACGTGTTACTCCGTGCTTGTGTTAAACTAAAATCTTACATTCTGCAACTGTATCCACATGATCCAGGGTTGGTTTGGAGTTTGCCAAGCCTCCTTCTCTTTTCCCAATTGATAAAAATGATCAAATCTATCAACTCTTGTCTGTTGTGCTGTTGACTTATTCTTGAGTCTTTTGTTCACTCTCTTTTTACTTGTGAATATATGTGAAAGGAACATTTATAAGATATAAAGTCCAGTGAAAGAAAGGCTTTTCCTTTTGATTATCTTCTGTTAGAAATTTTCAGAAATGGAATAGACACCTTTTTAAGAGAGGACTCTTTGTCAGTAGAAGTATTACTATTAATTGTTATTATTAATTTACTTGAAAAAGTAAAAATCTTTATTTTCTGTTGTTGTCGAAGGAGTCATGTGGGATAAAGGTTTTTGTTCTAAAACAAGAGCAGAGCAGTTTAATTTGTTTGGTGTGTGAAAAATTATCTTAAACTGTGACATGTGTTGCAGCTGCTTCTGGTTTAGCCTTTCGTGAAGGAAGGAGTTACCCCTGTATAATCCAAGGCAAAGGTGAGACGTGTCAGATGCATAGATCATCTCCCCATATGTCTATGAGACAATCCTTTTCTAAAGCCAGCGAAAACAAGTAATCATCGCATCGCCTGGTTGAGGTGGTAAACAACTCAAGTGTCGACTGGTAGAGCATATCTGTGGCTTACAATTCAAGTCAACCGTGCAGGGAGGAGGGAAACAGAGGAGGCAGTTTCATTTCCCAGTAACTCCCCTGACCTGATAAAGGTGGGAACCTAGGAGGACATCTGTAAAAATAACAGCATGCAAACTTCAGGACTGGGCCATGCCCATTTAACAGCAATTCGAGTCCTAAGTACTTGCTGGTTATTGTACAACATGAATAAAAAATCCTCAGGGATGGATTATAGTTCTAGAGTTATAGATAATCTCTGCATATGACAAAGTACAATAGACATGCTATGTCACACCAATTTAATAAAGCCATGTGACATTTAGCAACCTGAACACCGAATACACTGACAACTTGATGGAAAGAAAAACATCCAAATGTCCATTCTCAGAGAATCGTTATTTCATCGCCTTTCTCACTGTCAGCCATCTTCTGTATAATTAAATTGCAAGACAACTTTAAACACATCAAAAGACTCTCAGAATATCACAACTGAGATTTTCTCCAAGCCTTCATAAATATGGTGATTAATAAAGCAACTTCAGGGGACTATAATCTTGAGCTGTGATTCACATGAATGTGAATTATTAACACCAAATGTTAATAATTCTGACTATGTGGTCAGAGAGAAAGTGATGAAGTCTTACCTACTTAGTTACTAGAGAAGCCTTGAGATTTCATCGCTTTCCTACATTTATGTGGTTTTATACCATGAGTACCATGGAACTGTGGGCAAGTTCCTCACCATTCTGAGCCTCAGTTTTCTGATCTTTAAAATGGAAGCACACCGTCTACCCTAATAACTTTCTTTGGAGGCTGGTGGAAGTGGTAGTCAATTAGTATCTACATTCTTGCCTGTGGCTTGTAAGAAAGTCAGATAATGTAAGAGCAGTGAGTGTCTGAGTATTAAAGTGAATTACTAAGGATGCTTTTATGCATAGTACTGGAGGCAGCGCTGCTGCTTGCTGTCTTGTGTGTCCCAGCTCTCCTCCAACTTCGAAGCCTGCAGAATGCCCCACGTCCACTGAGCCATGGCCAGCCCTACGGTGACGAAGCCTATCAAATGCAAACATCCGGAAGTTTCTGACTCTCCAGTGTCTTATGGAGAACAGAGCCAGGAGCTCCATCTGGCACTCCATTTGCTAAATGTCCCATTGATGTCAAATACCAGGAAATGTGGTTGTTTAAAATCCCAGGGAATAAGATTTCCACTTAGCAGCTTTCTAATGGACATGCAACACATTTTATGAAGCAAAAGCCCTCCACTGTGTGGTTTGGTCACAGGCCCTTGTGCGCCAGCTCTCTAGGTTTCTGTGGGGAAGTTCAAAGGCTCCTGGCTAAGTAAAACTGGTCTGTTCAGCCTCAGTCGCTTATTAATACGCTGGATGCCGATAGAGGGCAGTGTTGCATATCTGCAAAAGCCCACATTATAGCCTAACAAGACCACCAAAGCACTTAACCTCTGGTCTTCTTCTACACTCTTGCACAAGTTTAATAATGAACAGGAGCAATTAAAGCAACTACCCACGAAACATATGCCTTCTGGACAAAGCTCATTATTGCTTCATCACCACTTTGATTTTGCAATGGGCTTTGTAATAATTTTTAATTATTCCTCATCAGTACCTTTTTTGCAGAAGGCCACATCCATTAGCCTTGCTTTTCAGAAGACCGAGATACAGAGAGGTTAACTGAATGGCTTGAGTCATTCAGTCCAGAAACAGAGAGATCTAGAAAGGAAACTCAGGGTTTTTGTAGTGTATGCTGGGGAGTTCTCAAAACGGCACTTTGCTATCTTTGAATGAAAAACCATCCACAGCCTTTATTTGCTCTTGATTAATTAGGGCTGGCTGTCTGGCTTGGCAGTTAACTGGGACTTCATAGATGGGACCCCTTCCCCTTCCCCTACCATCCCCTAATTGCATGTTGTCTCAAAGTTGATAACTGATGGCCAAACCAGCTAATTAGGTCCATTCTACAGCCTAAGAAAGGAGTCAGAGAGGGATGGGAAACTGACACATAAAACGAGGCCAAATAGTGAAAGTGATTCCAGCATTTAGGAATATCAGTGTTTTATTGTTAGGTGCTCCCTCCCTACTAGTGGATAACTGAGAACAGATTGTCCAGAGCTTGAGTGCTGTCAGGTCTCTCTCTTGCACTCTACCGCCACTGACCCCTGACTCCTTCAGAATCTCATTTTGTACATTCTGAAGGTACTGAATCATTTTTTGGCTAAGCACATATTGGCTTTGGTGTCACCTACATATACAGCCTTGCTGCTTTGTTTGAGGCCTGGTGACACATTTGATAATGTAATGTGCTGGCAGTTGAGTAAGACTCAAACCCTCTGTGTTATATACAAAGTGTCATCTCTAAAGCAGAGACTATTTCTTGCAAAATGGCGATGATAAACAGATAAATGGAATCAATTGACAGACAGCCCCATAACAATGCAGTGATCTTTCAGTGCCAATTTATCTCTCAAATGCTGTTAGGCAAAAGAGGGTCTTATGGCCTAAGTAGGTGCTGTGATATATTTTTGAATGACAGATTAAGATGACGAGGATTTGCAGTCAGACCCTGATAGTAAGTGTGCACTTGTCACTTGTTGCAGTAAGGTCTGGTGGAGCATAAATGTCAGGCCTGGATGCATGGCACATCAGACAGCAGAAATATCAGGTTTGGGGTTGAGAAAAATTCATCTCTCTGGTGGCAGCTCTCTGTCTGGCACCTCATTCAACCACCTAGAAAAGACTGTTGGACCCAATATAGGCAAGCGTTACTTTCGCTCTTAGTAAGCTCTATGCCAGTCTTGGGACAGTCGGAAAGGGTGGAGGAAAGCATGATGCTTTGATTGCTCTGGCCTGGTCTGAGATGACACACCCGAGTCTGAAGGGTTGGTGCCCACATCCTCTCCACTGCAGCTGGGTTGCTGGTGGCAATCACCTTTGCAAAAACTGGCATTTTCAGTGACAACTAGAACTCAACTGGATCTTGATATAAATGGGCGATATGCTTTTTTTCGAATGCATCTTAAGTCAGTTGAGAGGATTCAGAGACTGCTACGAAGCCATTTGGCCCCAAATTTATACAAGTTTCTGATCCAAAATGTCACTTTATATCCAGGTGCCTAGGATGCAGCCAACTGTTCCATGTCAAGTCATCATCAAATGTCAGACATTAAATAACTCAAAGCTACCATAGTCCAAACTCTCACTTTAAGCATAAAGAAACAGAGGTTCAGAGAAGTGGAAAGACTTGCCACAAGGTTGTGGTGGTGTGTGGCAGAGAATCGTCTGCTTCTAGAGTCAAAAGTTTGACTCCTCCAGTCACCATTCAACAGAACCTCTCTGAGTCTTGCATTCCTCTTTGTAACATTTTGCGTTGTTGAGAAGATGGCATGAATGAACACGCATCTTCTAGTGTGCTTCAGAATTGCTTAGAATACTTGTTATAAATGCAGACTCCCGACTTCTTCTCATACTCCAGCAGAGATTTGGATTCAAGTTTCCATGGGTCATTCTTTGTGGAGGACTGTGAAGACGAATATGAGTCTTTGTTGTCTTGTACTGGCACAGCCTCCGAGGCGGGATCTCTTCATTCTGTCTTCTAGCCTCAGGTCAGCTATTGACAGGTACGATCCTGAGAATGTAGCTTAACTTAACTAAGTAGACATAACTATGGACCCTATTCACCTTACGCTCCACCTCATCACCCCTCTCTTCTGGATCACAAGTTTCCCCTGGGCTTCATTAAGGACACAGAAATACAGTTGCTTTGAACAACATGGGTTTGAACTGTGCAGATCCACTTACACACAAAACTTTTTTCAATAAATACCTGTACTATTTTCAATCCGTGGTTAGGAGTCTGCGGATGTGAAGAGTCAGTTGTTTCATGCCCTTTTTTACAAGGGACTTGAGTATCCGTGAATTTTGCTATATCTGAGGGGTCCTGGGACCAATCTCTGCAGATACCAAGGGACGACTAAGCTTTGAGGGAGTCAAAAGTTATATGTGTATTTTTGACTGACGGGGAGGTTGGCACTCATACCCCCTGCATTGTTCAAAAGTCAACTGTATACATTTTGTCTAGCTTTTTGCTACATTATGCCTGCTAGAAGATCTGACATAGAATAAGTGTGAACCCTTGCCTGCTTTATAGAGCATAGGCTGTTATGTCTTAACTTTCTACGTTTAATCACTAGTGCAGGAATAGACAAAGCTGGGACTTTCATTCAATTAGTTTGTTGTTGAAGCTGTCACACGGTACTCGTAACATCCTGATGCTTCTTCGTGGTTCAATACTTAACGTTGTTCATGTAACAGAACATCATTGGCATTTAAACACAAATGCATGTATATATTTTAAGGCCAATCCACTGGTACTCAACATATTTTTATTTCTGTTTCTCACAACGAATTTTCCACCATTTTCCTAGAACTAGAAAAATTAAAGTCAATGATAGCAGTGAGAAGATAATTCTCTGTGTCATTTCTGTTGTGCCTACAATTTGAGTTATTTATGTTTAAATTATATAACTCCAAATATTTCAACACTGTCCAAACACTTTATAAAGGCCTAGTATTTCTTTTTTAAATGTTCTTATTTTGTTTGTTGAAAAGAAAAAAATTGTAATCAAGGGAAATTGAAGAGAAAATAATTTGCTATTCAAACACATTGGCTGATTCTATTCTTTTGAATTTTCTTTCTGTCCTTATCCATATACTTTGAATTCAAGGTTTGTTTTCTAGTCTCAGCTCAGCCATTAACAAGTATGATCCTGAGAAAGGAGCTTAACTTTAATAAGTAGGAATAAATGGCCATCTCATTCATGTCACTAGGTAGTGACAGGGGTGGAGGGGGAAAGATCTAGAAATAATACAGGTTAAAAAGCTTTGCATAATATAAAGTACTTTAAATGCCAAAAGGATTGTTATTTGGATCTAAATCTCTCATTTCATGACAACGTTTTTTATCTCTCGAAAAGCTGTTGGCATCTGTTTTTAGGTCTACCAACTGAGCTATTAAAGGCCCCGCTGTTGGCATCTGTTTTTAGAGGATGACAAATACAAAGTAAAATAAAGAAAGATAAAAGGATCTGCAAAGATTTCAGAGTATTTGACCCAAAGAAGAAAAATCTAAGGAGCTACTTAATATCTTCAAGTCCATGAAGGCGTATGATAAAGTAAGGATGGAGACCAGCTGTTATCCATCTTTTCGGAGGCCAAATAAAGAAGTTATGGGCTCCATTTGAAGACAGAATTTAAGTTTTTTTAAAAATCAACTTCCTGACTGTGGGGATTTTTACCAACTAGGAGGGGCTGGAATAGCACAGGCTCTCGGTCCTGAGTCTTGAAGAATTTTACATCTGTCTATTGTGAAGTACAAACCACCCCAAAACTTCATTGCATAAAAGAAGCAAGTACCATTTATCGTGCATGTGGATTCTGTGGGTCAGGAATTCAGATAAGGCACGGTAAGAATGTCTTGTTTCTCCTATATGATGGCTGAGACTTCAGTTGGGAAGATTCGAATGGTTGGGAGTAACTTACATAACGAGTCTGGATTCATCTGCAGGTTTCTTCACTCAGATGTCAGATGCCTGGGGTTATGTTAAGTCTCCCTCTCCATGGAGTGTCAAAACCTCTTCATGTCGTCCTTGCTCATGGCTTCTCCAACATGGCAGCCTCGGGGTGGCTGGGCATCTTATGTGTGTCTCAGAGCCCCAAAGCAAATGCAAAAGCTGCATGGCCTTTTATCACTTAGCTTTGGAATCACATAGGTGTCACTTCTGCTCAACTAAAATGATGGAAGTAGTCAGAATCTGATTCAGATCCAAGGGGAGGGAATGCAGACGTTACTTCTCAATGGGAGAGTGTCAAAGAATTTGTGGCCATGTTTAAAAACCACTACAAAGAACTGACTGTAATTTATTTACTCATTCAACCAACCAGCATTTATCAAGCTCAGATACCAGATCTAGGCTGGAAAAACTTAGAATTTAGCATGTTCCTGCTTGCCTTGATGAGTTCACGGTCAGTTGGTGGCGAAGAAAGTAGCCCGGAGTTAACGCGATAAACTTGGAGAGGTACCCTGTAAAGACCATTTGGGTTTTCTGCCACGAAAGCCCTCCTCTCTGGGACTGAACACTCTTAGCAAAAATTTCTCTGAATCCAACTAAGCTAGCAACAAGTACTTTTTCAATTTGTTTTTATTTCTACCCTTTGGCTTGTGCTTTCTGGATTGTGGGCACTGAGATTCCTAATCTTTGGCAATGAGTCCCATTCTAAATGTAAACAGATGGAGAAAGTGCCAGCATGGCTGAGTGTAACACATTCGAATGCAATAACACGCTAACACTGCTTGAGCAAATGGAGCTGCATTAAACAACTGTGTTTGCTCAACCCTTTCTAGGAGGGCCCGGAAGTTTCACATCGAGGAGATGCACAGTTAATGTCTCTCGCGGGGTCTACCCAGGAGAGGCTGGGCAGCACCATTTCAGTTTAGTACACGTTTGAGCAGCAGCCCATTTATGAGCTTCAGGGGAATGTACTAGGTTAGCCAGAGTGACTTTTAATCATTTCTTTTATGTTCTCCAGCTTTTAAATTTTTTCGCAAGGTAAACGATATAACGAGGTAACCTCAAACCAGGCTCCTGCTGCCACCACATAAAATAACTTTGAGACTGAAATTGGCCCCATTGTCAGGTTGACCACACTTGACTCAGAATGTATTTTCTGCTTTTTCTGTCTCTCCATACCCTGCCTCCTTGGCACAGGAGGACTGAATGGCTTCGTTTGCCTTCCAGCTCAGTAGCAGGGTTTTCTTTTCTTGGCTTTTCCTGGTCAGGGCCGGAGGAGGTAGCATTCAACTGCGGGCAGTGAAGTTTCTCTGTCCAGAGAATCTCTTATCCAAAAATCTATCTCCTCTGACCTGAACAAAATGTCTCATTAATTGCCATTCTGATGTTCTTGTGGCATGGCCTCTATATGGTTCAGTGAAAGTCAATCATCCTCTGATTAAGCGCATTAACTCACCAATAATAGTTGCCATGATAATCAACATTTATTGAGCAATTAGTATGTGCCAGGCCCTTTGATAACCTTTTTTCTTGCACTATCTCATAAAATCTCTACTTTATGAGTGATAATTTTATGAGTCAGTCATTATTATTATCCTTATTTTATAGATAAGGAAACTGAAGCTTCTGGAGGTTAAATAGTTTGCCCCAGGTACCTGCGTATCAGAGCCAGGATTTGAACCCAAGTCTGTCTTACTCCAAAACTCTTGTTTCAACCATTGTCTAGTTATACAATTGGCAAAGAGCAGGACTCTGGGAGTTTGGGATATCTGACAATTATATTCTCATTGTGGGTACTGGGGGAAGAGAGAATATGGTGTTCTTACTTAGGGAAAACACTTGGAACACTAAGAAGCTGCAAAAATAGATGCTGAACATAAATCTACACATTTAGAATTTATTGAACATCTACTATGTATAGAGAATTATACTAGGAGAGTGGGGTGGGGGTGAGGCTAGTCAACCCACTGCTCAACATGCTTCCACTTGCTAACTCTGGGCTAATGGCAGGAAGTAGAGGGGCATCCAGGCCAAGACAGCAGTTGTCTTAGATTAAGTTTTCCTTGTTCCCTGACTTGTAGCCCACTGTATTTCCCTGCTGTCTCCTAGAGACATATCACTGTTGTCCACCGATACTGCCTTGTCAAATAAACCTGACAATTCTAACAACAATAGCTCATACCCACTGAGCACTTACTAAGTATCAGCTGTTTTTTGTTTTTTTTTTAAGCCCTTTACACCTATTACACAGAATCCTCCTTAATCACTCAGGATAGTGACTAACATTATTCTTCCCAAGACTGAGGCTCAGAACGGTTTAGTGACTTTTAGAACTCTGTATCTTTCCTTTGGTCACTTACGATTGGTATCTCACTCATTTACGGCACTATTTTCTGCCTTTATAACAGTGAGTGAGTTTGAAGGAATTACTGGTGCAGTGAAGTCAGGAGTATTGTTTAGGGACCAGCAAGGAGAGAGAAAGAGTCACTTAGGAGAACCTCTGGCCAGCGTCAAGAACATCAATATGGGTGCTTTCCCCTGGGAAGACCTAACACCCACCTGGGTCAACCAAACTACTTAGAGATCTCGGTTCTCTGAGGATCCCAGTGGATTTCTCAGACCAGCCAACACTTCCAGTCACCCTGACTTAGCCCCTGAGGTCACAGAAGACCCAAAGATGTCAGTTATTTGGGTGAAGCAGGAGCACCCAGGTGGAAGAAAATAAGAAGCAGCAGCAAGATCCAGGGCCTGAGGGAATAGTGATCTTGTGCAGAGTGGTTTGGAAACCCAGGAGAGCCCTTCCCATGTGATCATCAGGAGCTTCCTGGTGACCCAGAAGACATGGAGCATCTGGGCTCTCTGCATGTTGTCATCCTGGGCTTGTCCCCGATGGACAGGAAGCACTTTCTTCAAAGTGAGCACTTAGTACCAACTGAGAGAATCGATGGAAGAGAGGGGGCTTGGAGGTGCCAGAGGAATTATAAATATTTTATACTGTTGAATCAAATGGAAAAGGCAAAGCTATTTCCTTTTCAAGTGGAAATGATGGAAACTTCATTCCATTCAAGATTTATAGGTGCACTGCCCAGTCGTCAGAGCTTGGAGACAAAGCAAAAGAGAAGAGCTGAGATTGTGAAGCACAAAGGACATCCAGGGCTGGAGCGGGGTTTAGGTCATGAGGTAGACGGATCTGCAGATGCGTTGTCCTTCAAACATTCCAGGAAAGTGTAGATAAGCCAGGGGCATTATTTTCAAAACACCAGGAAGATTCAAATCATGCTTACTAACTTATGTATAGAATATGAATAATTATGCTCGACTAGAGTATGTGTCCCAGTGAGTCTGGCTGGACCAACAAACTCAGAGCTTAAGTCGTGTGGGTGGCGGGACCATGAGGGTGGCCTCGTTGCTCCCCTGCCCTCAGCAGGGGCCATCATGCCTCCGATTGTTTCACAGTGCTGAGCATCTAGACTATTTGCAGGGGTCGACAGGGACAGTTGCTCACCTCTTCCTTTGGGAATTTCCTTTCATGTTCAAGAGCCTCTGAAGGCAAATGGAAGGTGATTTTCCAAGCCATTCCCTCCGCTTGACCTGTTTCCACAAACTGTGTCCCTGCCTCCACTTGCTGCTCATTTCTGTGAACGGAGAATGTGGCAGTGCTTCCTTTAGCCAATGTCCTCTTGCTCTTTTTCAGATCTGACGTATTCTTAGGAAGTCAATTCAGAATTTATAGTCAGGACAAGCAGTGGATCAGCCAGTCTATTGCGAAAGGAAGGAGATTTAGGCATAGCTGACCCTTTTGGGGTTTTCCTTGGGCATAACACTGCCATTCTACTCACCCCTTCTTCCCACTACCTATCCCCAAATCTATGTTGGTCACATCCTGTGTGTCAGTCCTGCCTCACGCTATACGAGGAATAGAAGATAAACTCATAAGTCTTGCCTGCTACGACATGCGGACTTCCCTCTCTGTCTTCTGCCCTCATATTTCTTACCTGTGCCCAGATCCCTGCTCTGCTCATGCTCACCTTGGCTGGAGCTGGGCTTCTGCAACTGCCTTTTGCAGCCCCAGACAGAAAGAGCATCAGTCAGATGATTCTTGACCTCTGGGAGAGCATCAGCTAGTTTGGGAGTCACGGAGAAGAAACAATTACCAAGAGAAGCAATATGGAATATTTCCTTACAATGTTCTCTGAACCATGATGAGAGTCTCAGCAAGAGTCGTCTGAGACACTCACTCCCCGGCAACCGCCTTCAGCCAAAGGCACAGGACTTTATTTCATTCACATGCATTTACAACCACACATCCTTCTCACTTGTAGCAGTGCTGTTTGTGACCCCAGAGGCAGGGGGCAGCATAGTGCCAGAGGCTAATGTTTCTGGTGCTTCCTGCCCCTATCCCTCTCCTCCATTTCACCCGGAGGTCCTGGTGCCAACTTGTGGGTGTGAACTGATGCAGAGAAGTTTGGACCCACAAAGCAGGGCCCTGCCTAGACAAACTAACAAGAAGCAGGAGAATTTTACTTCTTTGTAAAGCGGGCATTGATTCTTGGTAAACAAGGTCATGTGTGCATAGCACCCGAGGCGGGGTGGTGCTCAGTTCCTGGAGTCTCCATTCCTGCAAGAGCAAGGGTTGACGTCTATGCTTCCCTTGAATGCCCTGAACCAGACCTCGTGGGTCACGTTCCAGCAGCCAGTCAGCGAGGCCACATGCAGGCACACACAGGGAGGTCAGCAGGCTGCAGACCATGGTCAGGGACATGAAAGTATCCTACCCTCGCAACACTTTATTTTGTCTTTCTGCCTTTTTCTCCCATCTTGTATTTTTTCTCTCTCTCCCTTTTCCTGTTTGTTCACTTTTTCCCCCAGTTTTTGGAACCAAGAGATCTGGCTTGCTACCATTTCTCTTTGTGACCTTAAAAGAGGTCCTTCACCCTCACTGGGACTCACTTTTTTCATGCATAGAAGCAGGAGGTTGGGCTACAGCTTGGGACGATAAGATCAGGACCGATCTCACTGAAACGATGACTGAGGGCCTGGAGCTCTCTACAGCTTGCCCTCGCCAGCGCACCCCAGTGCACCCCATGTGGCTTCAGAGGGGCTTCTTGAAGCTCTGGGCTCCCAATCGCAAAACTGTCTGACCACTGATGTCAGCTCTAATAGTAGTTTTCTTTTGCTCTCCTGCCCACATTTGGCACCACAAGGACAGAAAAAAAGCAGGCGTGAATCCCATGGCAAGCTGCTGAGGCAGTGTTTTCTCTTGGCTGTCACCAAGCATGTGCCATCTTCTGCCAGGCATACTTCTGCTACACAGGGAAGCGACCTTGGCCAGCCTCTCCCTCTGCACCAGCATCTGAACCCAGCCAAACGAGAGCTGTGAAAAGGCTGCAAGAGCTAATGAAGTAATGTCTAAGAACATTTATGAGATATTTGGATTTTCAAAGCATTTTTCTTTCTAATTCTAAAGTGAGACTCTCTCTCTCACTCTCTCCCCACTTCCCCACTCGCTCTCTCTCTCTCTCTCTCTCTCTCTCTCTCTCGCTCTGTCTCTTAAAGGCCATTTGTTAGGCAAAGTTAAAAACCCCGCATAATAACTCCATCGTCACACTGTGGTTGAGTCCACAATTGTGGGGTTGGGGGGTGTGGGAAACAGGGCCGAAATATAGTCATTTAAATTATTTATCCAAAATTGTTTTTTCTCATCCCCACACAGATGCTGAAATGATTCTGTAATACAGCTTTAAAAATATGCTTTGGGTTCATGACCTCAGCTTCAGGGAATCATTACATGCTCATCAGTTGACGACACCAGTAATCAGTCTGTTCCCAAAAGCATGTGCTTCAAAGAGCCTGACTCAGCCCCCGCCTTTAGCCAATTCTCCTGCGGCATGCAGGTCTGGGTTCAAACTGAGTTTTTCAACACTGGGCAAGTTTCAGCAAAGTAGGGCTGGGACAAGGGTGCTGCTCTTGCGATTAATCTTCACAAAAGATTGAACGGGAAGTTAATGTGGATCCCCCAGCAGCTGCCGAGCTCTAAAAGGCTGGTTTTAGTGAGAATTTCAGATGCGAGACCTGTCAGGAGCATTCGCCTTCGGGAGCGTGACCTAGTCATACTGATTTTCCCTTAACGTCCACAAGATGGAGAATCTGGGGGATGAGGGAGCTGACAGCAGTGAATTTCCCATACTGCCTATAGGCTTCTCACCATGTGAATGTGTTCCAGCGGAGAGGGTGGGTTCCTTGGAGTGTTGCTCCCTTGGGAGTCCATGTGAAGATGCTGCTGATAACTGCCTGCCAAGCCTCTTCAGCGGGCTTTGGGTCTACAGCATGTGCTACGCATTCTTTGCATGGAGACCTTAGACCCCAAATAGGGTTATTCTATTGAACTATGCAAGATGGTCAATATTCAACCTATAAAAGTGGAATTTTCATATGTTTGACCTAAAGTGTGCACTTGACATTTAATTGTGACCTTTTTATTTTGTGGTGGCAGAAAGACCCCCTGTGGAATTTATGAAATCCTCCTCGTGTTCAAAGTTCCACTCTGATTCATGCAGCATCCTTAGCCCATGTGACCTTAGGCCTATGAAGCTCCCCATGATTTCCCACCACCCTCATCAGAACTAATCTCTCCCACCTGGGGTTTCGTTGATAGTTGCCTAACAGTACGTATGAAATATATACCTTTAATTACAGCTATTTGTATTCATGAACGACCTTTAAAATCACGAATTCTTTGAGAACGCTGGCCACCATACACATCTTTGCATCTCCTAGATGCATTTTCACATAGTAGGCACTATTAATTATTGATTGGTTGGCTACCTGAATCTTGATACTTTTACCAAATATAGTGAAATCGATTAGCACAAGTCAGCTCTTTCAGAATTTATATTGGACTATAGTTTTTGCTTCATGGGACGAAAATGATTATCATCTTTTATTTTAAGATTAAAAAGTTTTTTGTCTTTCTAATGTCATGAATTACATAGCATTTTCATGGTGTACACCAATACATTTTTCTTTGTGTTGATGTGACTCAGAGAATACGAATAGCTTCCCAGTCTTCCCAGTTCTGCACGATACTTATCTATAGTTTATCCTGCTGCGTCCCCACTGAGGTGGGGTGAAGGGTCACATGAGGGCACAGAGGGTGTTATGACTACCTAAACACATGTACCTAGGCCACATGCGTGCATGCTGCCTCTGACCAGAAATCGAGGCGCCCAGGAGCTTCCAGTTCAACATGTCTGCAATGGAATTGGTCTTTCCTCCCCTGCTCACCTTCGCGGGCACCTAGTCTCAGAGAATGGCTCTGGTGTTCTTCCAGATGCCCAAGCCAGAAGCCTCAGAGACCCAGGGCACCCCTCCTGCCCCTCGCCAGCCCCAAATCCCACTGCACTGACCATCCTCGTTCCCCTGTTCTGTGGACTGTTATCATTACCATCACTGCCGAGATTCTCCGGTGCCCCTCTGTTTCCACTCTTGTCTCCTTCCACCCCTCCACCAGACCGAGCTTTATAAACTGCACTTCTGATCATGTTGCTCACCTGCTTAAAATCCTTCATGCAGGTCACATACTAGCTTACCTTTGACAGAGCAACTGGAGCCATCGGTGGAATGGTAGCTCATGTTAGCTGGTGACAATGTTTCCTTTGCCACCGCCCACTTTGCCTTGTTTATGTGATGTTACATGATCTTCAGATCTTTGTTCTGGGTCTATTCAGTCACTTGCTTACCTCGGACAGGACAGTGACTAATGATGAAGGGTAAGTTCTAGGTCTTGGCATGCTAATCTTAACCTTGAATATTTCTATACATGCACATTACAATGGACATTAATTTAAGGGTGACATAGACAGAGATTTTAGGTAGTTAAATGAAAAGGCACTACATAACACATCTTGTTCCCTTAGAAATAAATTCTAAAAGGAGGAGAAAGATGACATGTCAATCATTGAAGATAAGTCTCTTGAGGTTTCAGAGTTGGAATCTAGTGACTCAATAAGAAAAGGCATAAACTCTCTAGCTGTCAGACAGGACTCAGTTCTGGCTTTTGGCAAGGAGGAACAGCACCCAGGAAACTGTCAAAGCTTTATCAGAGTAATAAACAGGAGGCAAGAGCTTTCGTCCACTGAGGGCAAAATTGTCATCCTCCTATGACTGTTCTCAACTTTGTCACCTTCTTCCTCATGGAGAAAGTGAAGATAGGCAACCCCTGAGTCTCAGTTGGTTGAGGCCTGAATTGTCAGCAAGGTAATAAAAACCCAAACCAGGGCCCCTGCCTGAAAGGTGGCAGTGCCTGTGACTCATCCTACTCAGGCAAGCTTAGTCATTTCAAGGTAAAGTTGTGCCAGTTTAACACCCAGTAATATTTTCCAGCCAGTGCTCATCAACAACCAGGAGATCACCAGTCATCTCTAGATTCTGTTTAGAGCCCCAGCTCTGAGCGGCAGGCAGCTTAAAGGGACTAGAGAGTGGCAAAGCAGCCACATTCACTTTCAGCTTATCTGCCAGCTTAGGCATACCTCATGGCTCACCTATTACCAATGCAACTTCTTAGCACTGAATTAAAACTGGCGGCTTTTACATTTTCAGAGTGTTTCGGGTTATCACAGAACTGAAATAATATTTTTAAAAACCTTGTGACTTTGCTTTATTGGGTGAAGCTAAAATTAGAGGACAGCCTTAAACTGTAATGTAAGCTACAGACTCTATCAAACAGTGCCTGACGTTAAAGATAGTCTATAGCAGAGACAGCTAGGCTCAGCCCAGACTGGCCAGTGCTCTCAAAGGTTGTGTCCACAGGGACAGCAGCCAGGAAAGGCTTTGAAAGTCCTGGCTTAGAACTTGGCATGGCCATTGTGGAGATTGTTCATGTTGAAAATTCAGGTATTCATGCAGGAGCAGAACAGAAAGGCAGGGGGAGTGGGGTCTTGCTGCTAATTGGTTTAGTCTAAGCTCAAGTCTAGCCACCTTTGGCCAACACAACTGTTACTATAAAGAGAGACTGAAACTAATCAAAGCTGTTTGTGTGGATGTGCCAAGCCACAGAGACCGAACTCCCCTGCACAAGAGGGGGTCATGTAGTGGCAAAATGGGAGTGTTTTGAAGAGAAAGCCTGCTAATTTAAAATGAAGCGCTGACTTGGATGCACCACGACAGGAGACAGGTGTATGCGTCAAGCGCAGCCTCTCTCCATGGAGACTGCAGGCAGGCCTGGCTAGCTGAGCAGTCTATAACTCACTCACGATACTCATTTTAGCTCAAACAGACATAACCTCCTTTACCTTCTATTAAATAATTTATTGGAATTCAAAAATAAAAATGTATGTTTTTTATTCTTCCTTTTTGTTGGAAGATGCAGTGAAATGACCAAAGGGCTGGGTGAGTGTGTGTTGGGAGAGTGACGAGGGAGAAAAGGCGTTCCTAGCTTAGTTAGCAGTCATTTAGGGATACTGGACTAGTTCTGCTTTATCTTTTTTTGGTCATGTTTACATTGACCTTTACATTTAGATGTAATTCTAACAAAAACCCTTGAACTAGCTCTTCCTAATATCCTCTTTTGCTGATGAGGGACAATAGAGAGAAAGCGAGTCATCCTAGGTTACAAATCTAGCAAGAGATGAAGACAGATCTCAAACCGTCGCCCCAGGTCTCCAAACTCAATGTCTTTTCCTCTGAAATATACCAGATTCCATTAGAAAATCATACAGATTACAGGGACAAGACTTTTCTTTTCTAGGATTATTTGGTGCTACATGTGCCTGTTACCGTATTGCCTCAGGGTCTCTAGGGTATTTTGCCAGAATATTGGTTCCCCTATGATCTGAGGTCCCATGGTCTGGGAGAAGTGGAGAAGACGGCTTTTGGATTGGGCCACGGTGGGTGAGGAGAAGACCTACAGATGTCAGGGTTATAACATTCACACAGCTACCCTTGGTGAGCATTTGCTATGTGCCAAACACGTCGACATAAACACTTATGAAACAGGGGCCCCAGCCAGGAGATGCAAACGCCCACAGACACAGTCCCTGTCCTCAAGGAAGCCCCAGTCTCATCAAGAAGGTGAGCTGTAGACCTGGACTTTTCCCACACCCGTCCCCGCCCGCACCTCACTGAGAGTCTGGAGCTGGGCCCCAAGGTGCTCAATGCTTACATCCCACAGATCACCCTGCTGTTCGGCCGGGGTTGGGAAGTCCTAGAAATGAACACAAGATGTGGTGGGCAGACAGAGGAGATGTAGCTGGCTTGGTGGAGAGGTGAGGCAGGGAAAAGGTATTACATTTTCAGTGTGCAAATGAGGAAACTGAGGCTTTGCCACTTACAAAGTAGCAGACCCAAAGTGGGAAGGTAGGGAAAGGGTGTGACCCCACCATGTGCCGCTACATAGGGGACCAGCAAAGAGAGGGATCACAGAGCCCTGGCAAAGACTGCCTGGATGCTGGCACCAAAGGTGGTGGTTCTGAGTCTGGTCCTTCAGCTATGTGTTCCTTCCTAACAGAACTTTCTGGGGAGCCGAGGGTTACAAATGCATCTGTCTTTTCATCAGCACTTTAGCATCAGCTTGCATTGGGTAGAGCTATTCATCTGCACAAATAACATTACTCCCTGAAGGAATTCACGACATTTTAGAAACCACCGTCTAATTTGTAGAATAAGGCAAAGCAAAGTGTAACAAAAAACCGACAAACAAGTTGTGTAACCATTTTTTGTTATGCAAAGCTGAAATTAAGAACCAAAATTTGACAATTATACAAAGAAAAAGTGCACAGTTTATAGTGTATTATTTTAAGAACAAACTATACGAACAAACATGCATATTCAGGGGGATTTATAGGTATGATATCTCAGACCAAAACTGAAATTACTGTGTTAATGAAAAATCATCATCCTCAGTTAGCTAAAGGAGTAAAGGATAGAATAAATTGGTACTTTCCAGCAATTTTTCTTTCAATTCTATCCTGGTTACAGGAAAATAATATACGATTTGTTAAGGAAATTCAGAACAGCTTGGTTTTCAGAGGGAAACTGAGACACACACATACCTACCCATGGTTATTTCTGTTCAAAGAGAAAGACAACAAACCCCAAATGCTTGAAGTGGTAAAAACAGTTAGTTTTATTTCACAGCTGATAACAATTTGTCCTTTCATAGGTAGAAAATGCAAAAACAGGCTGTGTTTTACTTCCTTCTCAGAGGACGGGCGGTCCATGGGCGCTCCTCTGCCGGCTGCCCTGCCTCCTTGCCTGGGAATTACTCAGGTCCCAGAAGCTTTCCTGCATCTTCCTATGGACACATCCTGATCTTGTCATCATCTACAGCGCAGTCCTCAGCCCCTGTCTTAACTTCCTTGCTCCTTCGGTTCCTCCTTTTCTTCCTCCCTGTGTTCCTTCTCTGCATCTTAGCAGAAGCCCCAGTTTCTAGACTCCTGTGCCTCCAGGCCTATTACCCCTTCCTTCGCCCCTGTTCAGTAGAGCTGTCTTCATACCCTTTCTCTGCCTCACCTCTCCACCAAGCTGGATCCCATTCGAAAAAGTCGAGGTCCTTCGTCTCCATAAGAACATGGGTTCTCTTTATCTGTTTTGTTCACAGCCACAGTCCCAGCACCCAGAAGAGTGGCTGGCACATTGCAGGCTCTCAATAAATATCTGCTGAATGCATGAATGAATGCTTTCATTACTTAGCTCCCCTGGTTCTGTGCCCTCTGCTCTCTGGATGGCAAGCTATACCTCCTTTGTCCACCCACCACATCCCGTGCTCACTTCCAGAACTTCCCAACCCCAGGTGAACAGCAGAGTGATCCGTGGGGCGTAAGCAGTGGGCATCCCAGAGCTGAGCTCCAGACTCTCGGTGAGGAGCGGGTAGGGGCGGGTGTGAGAGAAGTCCAGGTCTACAGCTCACCGTCCTGATGAGGCTGGAGCTTCCTTGAGGACAGGGACTGTGTCTGTGGGTGTTTGCATCTCCTGGCTGGGGCTTCTGTTTCATAAGGCTTCTAAATTGAGTCATGAATGACTCCAAGGTGGCTCTGAGCCAGTCATACTCTTTGGTGTGTCTGTCTGCATCTGCAAAGTCCTTCATTTCCTATTAAACTCTAAGACTATCAGCTTCTACATGGGAAATGTGCTACTCAGGGTGTGGAAGGTCTGATCTGAAACCGGATTGTAACTTGAAGACGTAAGATAGTCACACATCTGTGTGCCAGGGACCCAAATGGTGCTGGGCCTAAAACGTAATGTGCCTCACTCCTGAACCCATCTCTCCTCATCTGATTTGCCAGAGGACCTGGATTTGTCAGGGCTCTGGGTTTCTTTGCTTCGGGCAGCTGCTCTTCTTCACTCAGGAATCCAGGACACAGGGCCTAGGCTGATCATGGGGGAGGGGACAGCACTGGTCGGGGGCAACCTAGGAAAACCCTCGCTCCTCCATGGATTTTTCAAGTCAACTAGAACATCAGAAGTAGGGTAATGGCTTGACCTAGTCCTGGAGGTATGGCAAGGCCACTGTCTGCTCAGCAATGCTGTGTGGCACATTATTAAGAAGAAAAAGGGTCTTGTCAAAGAGGCTGGTCCCGTAGTGAGCTGCAGTAAGGACAGGGATGAGTGCAGAGAGGTTTCGTGGACTGACAAAGACTTTAAAACTCCCAAATCTGTTAGGACCTAGCGAAAGATGGAGGAGGCTGAAAACTAGAAATTGGCTTTTGGCACCTCTGAGTCTTCCCAGCTGAGCACAGCCACCAAAAGCCTTAATCGCTTCTCCAAGGTCAGCAGTGAGTGATGGAGCCAACCGGAGGGGGCTGCTGGTGGAGGAGAGGGGGAGGGGAGGAGGGGAGCATGGACGGGAGGGGACTGACAAAACCCAAGCAGCTCTACTCCCAGGGGCTGGAGCTCTGGAAAACAAATTTGGAAACATTATCCCACAAGATCTCCATTGAAGACGCTAAGCTCGGAGGCCCAGAGGGACCACTGAAGAGAGGAGGCCAGAGCTAGGGATTGCAGAGGCTTTGCCGTTCCGACAAAATCAAAACAGCATGAAGCAAACGGCTCACGAAGAGATGAGGGCGTAGACCACGCTCGGAACCATGTCAGCACGAGGGAATCTCTAACATTCTTGAGATCCCCGTAGAAAAGGCGTTTGTTCAACTTAGGAATGAGCTGTGAAAAGCTGAATTCCAGTCTGGAGTCTCTGTTGAAGCATAAAAAACAAAAAACTCTCCCACAGGCTGTTTGGGGAAAGAGCACATGATCTCATTTCATACTGTTCCAGGGATGGCAATGGAGGCGAACCCCACAGCCCCTGGTTTGTGATGGCACCCCGAAATGCCACGCAGTTGTGAGTTTAGGGGATTCGAAATTCACTTATAAAATGAGCTCTAATTGGAATTCAAAAAGTAAACATGAACCAAGGGTATTTTTATTGTATTTTTTCATTTAGTGGTAAAGCTTTTTCATCTTGGATTGGATTTCAATTGCTCCCTGGGTGGCTGCCATTCAGTTTTGAAAAAAATAAAAATAAAAATTAAGCAGAGAAGGCTTTAGGCAGCTCTAAGTAATAGAGGGGGGAGATACTATCAGGAAGGAAGCTGCGGGTGGGTGTGGGGCAGGTCCCTGGGTGCTAGGGGGATGCACAGGTCAGGTACCAGGTCAGGGGCACTCATATTTCATGCAGAACATATTTATGCTGAACATTCAAAAAGCCACTTCCTGGACCAGCACGGTTCACACCAAGATTCGAGGGTGTCGGGGACACACACTGAGCTCCCCAGCTGAATTCCTCAATTTTTCCAAATGTGTTTCAGGTTAGGAAGTAAATTTTAATAGTAGGAGAGGATAAGGCCTTTGGGGGTGTTTCAGAATAATGCAGAAATGCTGAAAAAGACCCTCCGAATCTCATCATCTATTTCATGTAGCACTGACTCATGTTAATATGAGCAACTCTTCTTTGCGTTTGTGTTTTCAAGTGTCAAGAATGATGCTATAAGGTGTTGAATTATTATTTGGAAGGATTCGGTGGCCTGCGTTCTTTCAAGATTCAAGAAATAATATTAGGCCCAGATCCCGGAGCCCTGTGGGGAAGGTGCTGACATGGGTGCTGATCCTGCCCCAAACCTCTCATTTTCTCACCTCTCTACTTGGCACCAAAGGCCAAGGGGACCAAAGATTTCTCTGCTCTCTCCAAACTGGTTTTGAAATGTGGCAATGACATCAATAAGGTCTCCTCCTGAAGGTTCATGTGTGACAGTTACAACTTCACCATACAAGGCTGCCTCTGGCATGGAGCTGAGAGGTCCAGTCTGCTGGCCTTTGTTGGTTTACTTCTATGGAGAATGGTGGTTCTTTCCCTCTTGTGTCCTAGGCTACTTGTCACTGAGGTGAGGAGGAGGGGTAAGAAGGGTGAACTCTTGCCCTTCATTTGCCTCTGTGTTAACATCGTCAAGGAGATTCGAAGCTTGTGAGTATTGTCCTTCTGATAATACACAGGGTTTGACTGTCAGTGTGAGGATAATTGAACAGAAACCCAAGTGACAGCAGTTAGTATTACTCAGACAACTGGAAAACCAAAGGAGGGAGAAGATACTGGTAAGAGTAGAAGATTTGGGACAAATTAGAAAACATGAATTAAATTAGTTAGGGTAATTCTAGGTACCATAAAAGTATAAACTCTCAAATTTTAATGTCTTAACACAATAGAAACTTATTTCTATCTCCCGAACAGCTGGATGCAGGTATTATTGAGTAAAAGAAGACTTGCCACAGTGGCAGTCGGGATGTGTGGCTTCTTCCATCTGTGGTCCAGCTGCCCCTAAGGCCTTGGGGAAAGAGGATATGGAGAACTCATTCTTACTTCTTGAATGCCACGTATTGGAAGTGACACACATCATTTCCACCCACAGTTCTGTTCCAGTTCTTTATTGACTCATAACAAATCAATCCCAATTTAGTGGCTTACAACAATGACAATATTTGTTTTGCTCATGAATTTGCAATTTGAACATGGCTCGGTGGGGACAACTTGTCTCTGCTCCATTTGGTGTCTCCTGGGATGACCTGAAGGTTGAAGGCTGGAGTCATCAGCCAGTTTATTCCCTATATCCAAGGCTGGTGTCTGCTGGTATATCAGTGTCTGCTGGTGCATCAGCTGTGGCTGTAGCCAGAACATCTACACATGGACTTTCAGTTGCTAGATTGCCCCATAGTACAATCTGGATTCCAAGGGCAAGTGTCCTAAGAGGACTAGACAGAAGCCATATCACCTTTTATGATGTGGCCTGATGAGCTTCCTATCCCCACTCAGATGAAGGGGAGAGAACATAGACATCACTGCTTGATACGGGAGTGTAGCATCACATTATAAGACTGTGTACAATGGGACTTATTGGTGTGGCTATCTTTAGATAGTACAATGTGTCATAATTCTATGATGAGAACTAGTTACATGAGTCTTCTAGATGCACTATGAATTTAGGAAATAGAGCCTTAGTTGGGCAGCCACTTAAAGTGACAGCAATGGCAGGAAAGCTCACATTTTGATTGTAGCTAGCAACCTCTGCCACATGCAATAAGGAGCTTTTTTTATTTTATGAATAGGCACAGTGTAATGCTCCCTGGTCAAATGGAGACATCTGCAAAGACACTCTGTAGGATGTTGGCAGAGAAAGCAGCATCATGCTGTGAGCACTTGAGGTTTTGCTTGAAGGGAAAGTGCAACCATGTGGTGCCCAGACGGCATTCTGATACCATCCCCCTTTAATACATTCCAGTGGAACCCCAAGCAGGCTAGACAGACCTCAGGCTCAGTTCGGTAGCTGCTGAAATGGGACAGGGTGGGACACTTGATCACAGGTTCTCCCCTCATCAAGTATTCTCTTTGCACATCCTCTAGCCCCCTCACTCTTAGAGCTTCTCTGATTTCCTATGGAAATAAACATTGTGGTGATGAAAGTAAGGCTCTAGAATATTCATCAACCCATTTATTTAGCAGATTTGATGAACAACTATTATGTGCCAGGCACTGTGCTAAGCACTGGAGAAACACTGTGAGCTAGCCTAGCAGAGGGCGGGGTTGCCCCGGTGAAGGATGGTTCAGCATGAGTGTGCTGCTCTGTGTAAAGACAAGGTGGGTGGGTAACAAAGAGTCTAGTGACTTCCATAACGCACTGGTGGCTGCATCAATTAACCTAATTAAACTGCCTAACTGGTAAACTACATGCTTCTCATGTCAGATGTGTAAATCAATGATGAAAGACAAAATGATAGGGATATCTTTGTCGTACACTTATCTGGGGGGCAATTAATTATAACGGTTTGGAATGGCATTTGTGCCTTGGAATATGGAGGCAGCTGAAGAAATTATGTATGTACTACTGCAAGTAATTTGCATTTAATTGTAATCGGCATTCATTTAGGGTTCTGGCAGCTGAGCTGCCCTGTGTGTCACCAGACACTTCAGCAGATCACTAAGTTACCCTATGAGTGTTTCAGGGACGCTGACTGCATCTGTAACAAGTGGCATTTTGGCATACGGGAGTGTCCTTCCTCAGAAAAGAGACAAATCATGAAAGAAATGTCAAAATTGAGAAAGGAGAAAATCACTGGCTGCTTTTAGAAATGCTTCTCCCTACCCACTCTTAAAAAACAAAACGCAGACCCTCCTTTATCCTCCCTCATAGCTGTAGCAGTAGAACTAAAGCATGTTTTTCAAAATTGGCAGAGAATGACTGGTATTTCACAAAGAACACATCAAATGTGGGACAACTTCATAGGAAGAGTTTAACCGAGAAAATAAAGAAAACAACCCAAGCTCCTGCTGGTTTTGATGCCTGCCAAGGGAGAGGACTTCATTGGTCACTGAGGGAGATTAACCCTTGTTTTTGTAGGAAGTTGGAAGCCGCAGTACAGGATGTACCTCATTTGAGTATACAAGATGTGATCATAAAATCAAAAGAATTAAAAAAAAAAGACTTAAAAAAAATACTCATAAGCAGGGCTGCTGCATTTGATTGTGTGCTGTCTCTTTCAAAGCACTTATCTTAGGCTGCTCTAGACTATGTCAATACTCAAAACACGCTTGGAATTCCTCTTCGGAGACTAAAGCACATTCTTTTGAATATTTTAGCTCTAAAATAATTTAGAGCCAAATTTGAGTAATAAGATAGATATGCAAACCAAGTTTAACATAGATGTGTGTGTGTGTGTGTGTGTGTGTGTATGTGTGTGTGCGCGCGCGCGTAATCACAAAAGAGGCATGCCATAATGCAACGAGAATGGTTTTCTTACGTGGATTTTAAGTTGGCTCTAAAGGCATTTCTTGATGAGTGCTGCTCAACTTGCTTCAAAGTTATTGGCATAGCAGAAAGATGTCCGTGGCCTAATGTCTCCCCTGCTTATTTGGCCAAGGGATCCTTTTTAAATATATTTTTATTAACAGCTCATATAACCATTGTTCCTAAAAATGTATTTTGGGAAATGCTGAACTTTAGCCATCACGGAAAAAAGAATATACAGAAATACTCTGGAAGACAATGGGGACTTCTTGGTAAGCCAAGGTAAATTGACCTCATCTCTTTCTTCTCTCCCAATGTGCCAGTAAAAGAAAAAAAAAAAAAAGATAAACTCTCAAAGGCAGTTGAAGACAGTAGTGGCCAAAGGATTAGCATACATTCCTGGGAAATGAGAAGCCCGTGTTGGAAGCAATGACTTAGGAAAGTGGAAAAAACTAAAACCCAGAGTCCCAGGAGGAGGTACTGTGGAGAGGTAAGCTGACTTGCCCTCAGCACCCATGGAGGCTCAGAACTGGGAGGCGCAAGATATTGCTTTGAAGCAGAGTTGGTTAGATGAGATGCTGTTATGGATTGACTGTTTGTGTCCTCCCCAAATTCATATTGAAAACCTACCCTGCTGATGCAATGGTATTAAGAGTCAGAGTCTTTGAAAGGTAATTAAAATTAGATGAGGTCATGAGGATGGAGCCCTCCTCAATGGGATTAGTGCCTTTTTAAGAGTCACAAGAGAACCTTCTTCTCCCTGCTCTCTGCCATGACACAGCGGAATTCACCAATCTGTGACTGGAAGAGGGCTCCCACCAGAACTCCACCATCCAGCCTCCAGAACAGTGAGAAATAAATTTATGTTGTTTATAAGCTACCCAGTCTATGTCATTCTGTTTCAGAAGTCTGAGCTGACTAGGTCAAGTGCTATAATAGAGAAGCCAGAAGAAAGTCTGCATGAAGAAAGACCAGGCCCCTCTTCCATGCCCCTCTCCCATCAAAAACTAGAAGTTTGTTCTTCTTTGGGGAAATTGAACCTGAGAGGTTCTGACTTCCAGGACATCAGATAAAGATGTAGAGGTTGGAGAATAGAGAAGGATATACCTGAAAACAAGAGGATTAAATAAATGTATTTATAATGAACGAAGGGCTCAAATACCCTCTTCCTCCATCCTGCTTTCATAGTACTGGTAGCCAGGCTAATGTCCCCTGAGTGGAAGGTTGAATGATAGATGATTCCTCTATAGAGCAATTTGAGGACACTGGAGAAATGCTTGCATTTATTGACATTGGGGATCCTTCTCTTAAAAAGGCTGTATTGCCATTTTATTGTCATAGAGTAAAGCCCACTATTTTGTTCTGCCTGTCAGAGCTCATGCCCAGTGAGTCCTAATCAGGCTTTTAGTACCTTACCTTTAAATATGAATAGCTGTAAAACTTAGCAAGCATTTAAGAAAAACCTCCATCATGAAAGAGAAAAAAAGAAGAAAACAGAGATAATGCAAAAAACAGAAGAAAATGTAAAATAAACAAACTTGCAATAAATATACTTGCAAGATAAGGGATACTATTGCACCCATGAAACTAGAACACATTGCTATTAAAAAGGAAATAAGGCATACACCAAAAACACAGGAAACAAAAGGGAAAAATAGATAAATTGAACTGAACTTCATCAAAAATTTTTGCATAAAAGGACACTATCAGAAAGTGAAAAACAACCCAAAGAATAGTAAAAAAAAAAATTTGCAAATCATAAATATGGTAAGGATTAACAGCTAGAATATATAAAGAACTTGTAAAAACTCAACAACAACAAAAACCTCAACAACAAAGTTTAAAAATGAGTCAAGTATTTCAATAGGCGTTTCTCCAAAGAAGATAAACAAATGACCAATGAGCACATGAAAAGTTACCCAACATCACTAAATTAAGGAAATGCAAATCAAAATCACAATTAGATAAACAATTAGATAATATTTCACACCCATTAGAATGACTATTAAGGAAAAAAAGGTCAGAAAATAACAAGTGTTGGTGAGGATGTGGAGAAATCGGAACTCTTGTGTATTTAGGAAGGTAATGTAGTATAGCCGCTGTGGAAACATTATGGCAGTTTCCCTCCAAATTGAACAGAATTAATATAAAATCCAACAATTCCATTTTAGGATATATACCACGAAAATTAAAAGCAGGAACATAAACATATTCGTACACCAATATATTCAAAGATGTTTGTACATCAATGTTCATAACAGCATTATTTACAATATCCAAAGGTAGAAACCACCCAAATGTCCATCAACAGATGAACGGGTAAACAAAATATGGTGTATGCATACAGTGGAATATTATTCAGCCTTAAAAAGGGATGGAATTCTGATAAATGCTATGACATGGATAAACTTTGAAAACATTATGCTAGGTTATATAAGGCAGACACGAAGGATAAATATTGTATGATTCCACTTCTATGAGTACCTAGAATAGACAAATCCATAAAGACAGGAAGTAGAATTGTGGTTGCCAGGGGCTGTTGGGGCTGGGTGGGTGAGGAAGTGAATGGGGAGTTGTTGTGTAATGGGTACAGAGCTTCAGAATGGGATGATGAAAAAGTTCTTGAAGAGGATAGTGAGGGTGCTGGTTCAGCATTGTGAATGTACTTAATGCTAATGAAGTACACATTTAAAAATGGTTAAAATGAAAATGTTTGTGTTATATGCATTTTACCACAATTTTTAAAAGAGTAAAAAGAAATAATCAGAGAACAAGAAAGAGATCATGGAAATTAAAACTAGGATACCCCATTTTGTAACATTTTATTAGAAAACTTAGGATAGGATAAAATATCCCAGAAAAGAATAAAGGGTAAAAAGGCAAAGGGAGGAAAGGAAATGGAGATCTAGAAAATTATACTGAATCAGAAAGTTGAACATCTGCCTGAAATGAGTTCCAGAAACAGAAAATAAAGCAAATGGAATGCACAGTGTCCAGACTGAAGGGTCAGTGATGTACTCAGAACAGTATAATAAGGGCCAAAGAAAGGCTCAAACAGGGGCATAGCATCATGGAACTTGGAATAAATAAATGACCCCAAAAGATCCCAGAAAATAGGTCATTTACAAAGGATTGAGAATGCGAACAGCATTTGACTTCTCAATTGCAACACTACAATCCAGACAACAACGGATCAATGCTTTGACGTACCCAGGGAAAATGATTTGCAAACTCTATTACTATGCTCAGCCAATGATTATTAAGAATATGCTGGTATCTCATTGTGGTTTTGATTTGCATTTCCCTAATAGCTAGTTGAAGTTGAGCATCCTTTCATATGTTAGTTGGCCATTTGTATGTCTTCTTGAGAGAAGTGTCTGTTCAGATCCTCTGCCTATTTTTTAATTGGATCATTTGTTTTGTTGTTGTTATTGAGTTGTGTGAGTTCTGTGTATATTTTGGATATTAGGCCCTTATCGGAGTCATTGTTTCCAAATATATTCTCGCATTCAGATGGTTGTCTCTTTGCCTTGTTGACAGTTTCTTTTGCTGTGTAGAAGCTTTTTAGTTAGGAAAATGCAAATCAAAACCACAATGAAATACCATCTCACACCTGTTAGAATGGCTATTATCAACAGGACAAGTAATAACAAGTGTTGGAGAGGTTGTGGGGAAAAAGGAGCTCTCATACTTTGCTGGTGGGACTGCAAATTGGTACAGCCACTATGGAAAACAGTATGGAGGTTCCTCAAAAAACTAAGAATTGACCTACCATATGATCCAGCAATCCCTTTACTGGGTACTTACCCCAAAGACTGGAAAACCTATATCTAAAAAGATATTTGCATACTGATGTTCATAGCAGCATTATTCACAGTGGCCAGGATATGGAAGTAACTGAAGTATCCTATGATAGATGATTGACTAAAGAAGCTGTGGTACGTATATACAATGGAATATTACTCAGCTATAAGAAGAGATGAAATACTGCCATTTGTGATAACATGGATGGATCTTGAGATAGTCATGCTATGCGAAATAAGCCAGACAGTAAAAGTTGGAAACCATATGAAATCACTTATATGTGGAATATAAATTTAAAAGCAACAAACAAACATGACAAACAAACAGAGACTCATGGACATGGACCGTGGAAGTAGATGGGGTAAAAGGGGTCAAATATGTGGTGATGGAAATAAATCTAACTATGGGCGGTGAATACACAATACAATATATATATGACTTACTGTTGAATTGTACACTTGAAGCATTAGAGTTTGTTGATCAATGTCACTGCAAAAAAAAAAAATATGCTGGTAATCTTGCTTCAGTCTGCATTAATTCTTGTAAGATTATTTATTCCCTAAGGTCCCGCTCTGTAGGCCAGTCAGACTAAGAAAGAATCTTTGCTATAAAACACTTTTTATAAGCATTTTCGGCTCATCTATTCTTTTTTTTTAATTTCAATTTTATTAAAGTGTAATTGACATATAATTTGTAAGATATTTAAAGTGGACATCGTGGTGATTTGGTATATGTATGCATTGTGGTCATTTGGTCCTTAGGACAGCAGTGGTGGCAGAGAAGGAATTCAGCAAAGTGACTCAGCTCCTTTTGCCACTCTCCTGTTTTGAGTCCCTCTGCCCTGGGTCCTGTGATGTCCTGTTTCTTGATTTGCTCACTCATTCTCCAGTAGTTTCTTAGGGAAATGAAAAAATTGAGTCCCTACATATTGGCAAATGTCTGTATGCTACACTTAAATTTATTGGGTAGTAAATAATTTAAGAAACAGAGGACCTAAAAGGAAAGAAGTGTAAGGATGACAGGTGCACAGTTAGGCAAGCTCAAAGAGCCCCCAGGCCCTGTCCATACAGGATGGGGAACTGTGGTGGGGGGAAATATTTATAAGTTTATGATGGAGGAAAATTCATAGACATACGACAGAATCATTGGAGCATTTGGATAGAAACTGGAGATTTACAAAGAAAACCAGGCAAATGAATTAAATGGAATAATTATTAACCCCAGGAAAAAAATATATGTAGAAAAGGAGTATTGACATGTGTGCTAATGAGCTCAATAGTGAATGATAATTGTATAATCATACGTAATAGCTAAATACTGTGATAAACCAGTGTTGGGAGGGTGGGGGAAGGCAGCAATGATATGGGGAGCATGAAAGGTAAGGTCTTATAGAGCATGATGGAATGTTCATAGTTTCTGCCTAAAACTGACAAGTCAAGGATTGGAAATAGCAATATATTTTTTAGAAATGTAGTTATAAATACTTGAGGGAACTGACAAAGGAGCTAATTAATCTGGGGACCATGCCAAGATCATCGGGACTGGAGGGGCAGAAGACCACCTTTTAGAATGTTTTGATTTTTTGAAAAACCATGTATGATGCAAATATCTGTATTTGATAAAAATATAAACTAACCAAAGAGAGTAGTTTCAATTTATGAACACTTATGAAATCAAAAGTTCTTTGAAAAATCAGGTTGTGCATAATTTGCAGATTAAAATTAGAGCTACACTTGGATGGGATGCACCTCCAAATGACTTCCACTGACTGACTGCTCTTGGTATGGAGCTGGTCAGAGGGGGCCCGAGATGCACAGGTGACTGTCACAGGCCAGGAAAATCACAGTCCCCTCAGCAGATCATTTTGGGAATTTGAAAGTTATAGTATCTCTGTTACTCTCTTCCCACACTCCTACCCACTTTTTACTCCTGATGGGGTAGCTCTGGCTCATTTTTCAGGAGCCTGACTATTGAGGAGACCAAGCCTATTTCAAGGATGGCACCGGCTGCCTGACAATTCTGATTACAAGCGTCTTGAGGGCAGGGACTTTGAATTTTTCTATTATCTGTATGCCAACTGAATTTCTACGATAGTGAAGGCATGATCCTTGGGCTGGAGAAACAAATGTGAGCAAGGCACTATCCCCGACTTCAAAGGAAGGATGGACACACAGTTAAACATAATGCCAGAGTTAGAGATTTTAAATATTTTAGTAGAAAATTGGAAAGAAATAATTTTTAAACAGTACTATTAAAATACTACCTTAGCCTGGATTTTTTGCAAAACAGAGCCTGAGGCAAAGCTAATGGCTAGTGCCTCGGGGTGGCCTCCTAGGGCAGCAACCACGAAAAAAAGAAGGGGACAGACATCTCCAGAAGGAGATTAGGGAGCTACCTTGCCTGGAACAGTCCACAGGTGTGTGTGTGTGTGTGTGTGTGTGTGTGTGTGTGGGTGAGCACGCGTGTGTGCACGTGTGTGTTTGGGATAGTGTGACAAGATACTCTTCTGAGGGCTCCTGCCTGTCTTGTCTCTTATTGGTCAAAGTTTGCCCGATATGAGACATCACCCACCCCGACTAGCCTTTGAGCAAGTAAGATCCTGCTCACTACAGGGAGCATTCTTGGAGTCTGGAAGTGATGGGAGGAGTAGACTCTCCAGGGGGTGTGGTCAGATGGGACCAAGGCCAGGGAGCTGTTATTCCTGTCTCAGCTCCCACCATGGCTGGTGCGGCAGAGCCTGGGTGACACACTGCATTGAGACACAGCTGAGGGTCAGGATGTGGAGAGTGACTGGGATGGAGAAGGCAGTGAACGCACCATATTTCTCTTCCCACTCCCAAGCAAATTTAACCTCGAGAAGTAACCACTGTAAATAGCTGAGCTTATAAATATTAGCAATTTTGACTATTGGTCAGGAAGCATGTTGTAATTTTTTTTTTTTCTTTTTGGTCTAAATAAATGAAAACAAGATCTCTCTCAGATCAAGGAAAATAGTCTTAACAGATGAGTTTACTGGAAGACTGTAAGCTCCTGAGAGCTTTGCACTGTTGTTACCTCTGTTCCTGGCTCTCAGTGAACACGGGCTGAGTGGACAAGTGAATCCATGCATTTCTATTGATTTATTAGTTGAAGAGACCATATAGAAAAAAACCTCACACCATCTGGGTCAGCTGTTCTCAAGCCTTAGTGTGCACAAGCATAGCACAAGGGAGTTTGTGAAAGATGCAGACCCTGGTTTCTGGTGCTAGAGGTTCCAATGCAGTTGATCTGGGGTGGAGAAGGGAATTTGCATTTTTTTCAACCAGTATCTCAGGTAATCCAGGTGCAGGTGGTTTGTGGACTAAAATAAGAAAAACCCTGCTGAAAGGTTCTGATAATTTGTGGCCTTATGGATTCGCACCTTAGAAAAAGATCATGCTTCATGTTTACTTGCAACAAAAGCCACACCTAAAGGACACAGCTGCAGATACCACACTTTCCTTCCTATCCGTGAGATGTTGGAGTGGCACTTTTTACAGAAAAAGGAACTTGATGATGGTAACAAACAACTATAAATGTGTAGAGTGTAGAACTGTCCAAACAGGATGGCCTGAAAAGTGCCAACAGCCCCATTTCAGTTCCAAATACCCCCATTTTATAGGATTTAATTCCACAAGCATTGGTTAGGCACTGTGCCCAGTTCGGGAGACAAAGGTGTTTAAGACAGAGGTCTTAAAAGCTTTCCCTGTGTGTGTACTTCTTTTGGGCAAAAAGGCAGCCAAGTTCTCTGTGAATCCAGTGGTCAGACCAGAGAGTTTGAAGCAAGTGATGGTGGGCAGGGGAAGGTGGGTAGAAGGTGTTAATTTGGGAAAATGGCTTTTATTGATAGAAAGCAGTGATATTGTTCTGAGAAACCATGTTTTCTCACATCCTAGGCTGTGAGAAGCTTTGCATTTAATTCACTTTCTTGAGAGTGGACAGCCTGCTCTTGCCCGGAGGTTCTGAGCCCGTGGGGGTCACTTTGACACAGAGAAGCAGACTTGGTTTCCAAACCCCATGATGTGGAGTTTGGACACAACATTTCACAGTTATCCTAACGTGGCAGTTTCCAAGGAAACAGGACCCCAAGCCTACTTCTTAGCACTGCTAGTAATCAGACTGTGTTGTTCCTAACAGAACTTAAAAAAAAAAAAGTTTCTGATGGGACATGGCCAAGGCCACACAAACAGAGTGTCACTCAAGGCAATACCGCAGCTGTGAAATGATGGTCAACCTTTCTCCTTTTGAGTGGTTACTGCTTTCTCACCTAATGACAACTTCTTTTCCAACAGCTCCCTCAGCCCCACTTCATTCTTCCTGCTCCTGAATAATGGCTGCTACAAACCCGGTTTCTCAAATGCCTCTGCTTCACAGCAGCTCCAGTGCAGAACAGTTCCCCCCTCCCCAGACCCTCTTAAAAATCCTTCTACTGAAGCACAAACCCCGTAATCACCCCTGCCCGCTCCCTTTTGATGAGATGCTTCGCAGTTCTTATGGTTTCCTTCATTTTGCTGCAGTGAGTTAATATACTGCAACTTGCATGGCTGCAGGTCTGTTCCTGGTGGTCTTTATCTGATAGGCTTTATCAAAGGTTAAGAGTGGTCAAAAAAAGGGTTTTCTTCTCTCAGTGGTGCACTGGTAAATGTTTCACCACTAGATTTTTGAAAAGAAAGGAAAAGGTAAAAGCCCCGATTTGTGCTGTTTGCCAGTGTGATGTAAATATTTCCATGCTGATTGATTTCACACTACCAATGTGACTTCCCTGAACACGGAGTTGGGAAGAGGAGCACACATCGGCTTTTGGGAGTCTGTACGAGTGGGCTCCAGCACCCCAAAAGCACCTTCCTCAAGCAAGAACATTTTTGTTTTCTCATTGAGTTTCCAGAATTTGTTCCTCCATGGAGTAACCGATGATCTTGTCTTTCCCTGAGTCTGTGCGAGGAATCTGACACCTAGCTGATTTATAAGTAAGTTCTGAGGAATGTTATGGCTGAAATAGAAACTCAGTGACAGAACTTGCACGTAAAAATGGGCAAGTAATAAAGCACTCGAGTTTTGGAGACCAGTAAATAGACACCCAAATAGTCACTGTCAGGTCTTCACTGAAGGCAGCTTCATGGCTATGGCAGAGGCCAGATGATTTTGTCCTGGAGAAGAGAAACAACCCCCTTTTATATATTAACACCAGCTCATCTTGCTTTGGCCTGTGCTTAATCTACAAACCTTCAGGATGACCTCACTTTTTTATCCTACAGTGAAAATTATCTTTGTGGACTACCCATGAAGTAATTATAGATAAAGGCCCACAATCTGGCAGCTGCAAGTTCAGCCACTTGGACTTCATTATGTGCTATACTAGTGAATTAATAATGAAAAAACTTAAAAAGTTTCTGATAGCAAAGAAGCTCCTTTCTTAGCCTGACTGGCCAAAGGAGTAGGCCCTAGAGAACAGACGATTGAACGCAATGCAAATTTTAAACATGATTACCAGTAGCTTTTTATCATCCTTTTGGAACTCTGGGAATGTGGAAACTGAAAAGCCAACAAACAAAGATGGAAATAATATAATTAGAGAGAGAGAAATAAAAGAGAACTTTTCAGTTTGATAAAGAGAAAAAAATAGTTTAAGGATGGCTAAGAAGGTTGGTATTATTTTTCTAAAAAGACATAAGACCCTTTGACATGTATACAAAGAAATAAGATCTTGCTTTAAATTAGAGTTTTACTCAACAGATTTATGTAGTATCTTTCTTGTGCTGGGGAGTACCAAAATGAAGCTCACTGTCTACTGAAGGAGAAAATTACTTGCTTCTTTGCTCTCAGATTCAATCTTAGACCTTTTCCTGGAAGCTTACATTTCCCGGGCCCCCTTAGTAACTGGCTTTTGGCCACTTTTAAGGCAGTCAAGTATTGTCAGGAGATTGGAGGATGGATTTTAGGGAGATGGCAGGATATCTATCCCCAGCTTGCTCTGCTTTGGATGGTCTGAGTGATTCCAGCCCCCATTGACCCGACCTGGCCAGGTAGCCTTGGCTTCTGGGCTCTGATAACAGCTCTTTATCTTTGTACCTCCAGCACTAGCCACGAGAGCAGCTTCCTAGTGTAACTAAAATCTGTATTGCCTCACTGTCTTCTCTTTGGCTTATCAACTCTTACTCAACACCTTCGTAACTAATTTATTATATTGAATTTCTCCTACTGAACTATCTGGGATGAGCTTTTGTTGTCTATAGGCTGAGTGATACAGAAAGTAAACGAATAGTTATAAAGTTAATGTGATGCTACTATAAATAGCGTCTGTGCAAGGTGCTATAGAAACATTTCTCTTTCACTTGTGAGAACTAGAAAGGTTTATACTGAACAGGAAATTAGATTTGCAGCCCCAAGAAGAGTAGGAAGCTCTAAGGCTATTACTTGAGAAGGAAGAGGCAGGAGGAGGGAGTGTTCCAATCATTTGTAAAAAGCATGGCAATGTGACAGAAAATGGAATTTTAGAGGAATGTTAAATAATCAAAACCAACCGAAGAATGGGCCAGGCACAAAATAAGTGGACTGCTGGGAGTTAGCTATTCAGATTATAGTTCGTATGACTACAGCTGTCACTACTGCCACGGATCCCTTAAATTCCTCAAGACTCAGAGGGTGGGAGGACTAACCCAGAAATATCTGGAAAAGTGGCACTGTGTCCTCCCGCTCACTCTACCAATGCAACAAACAATTTGCCTTGTTAGCAACCATTAAACCATCTACTTACATATGATACTTATGTTACCTAAAGTCTCTAAACTGTGAGGCACTGTTGGTGAAAATCAGCGTGACCTGGAGGATTCAACTTTCGCTTGGCTCCATTCTGCTGGGAGGTGGAGGGGTGGCAAGAGACTTCCCAAGTAAATGAACAGGACCCAGGGCTTGGAAATGGCCAAGAGCACATTTGACAGTAACACAAATGTGTCTAAAATTTAATCATCACCCCCTCTCCAAATACACATGCACATAAGGCAACAGTGGCCTTTATGCTGGGGGAGGCGATGGCGGGGGTTCACAGTTTCCAGTTTGGGAAACAGGAGTTGAAGGTTGCCACTAACAGAATTCTGACTAAAGTAAAGAATTTGCCTGAATTCATGGATGATATTTACATTTCTATGCTGCAATGCATCTTTAGCAGCAGTACAACATGACACACTTTCAAAGATGCTTCCTATCTACTTATCACTTAATGCTCCCACAAAACCCTGGGAGGCAGCTGGGAGAAATGGAGAGAGTTCAGTTACTTGCTCAAGATTCTCTAACAGACTCTCATCAAGACCAGGGATTACATCCAGGTCTCTATTTTTCACAAGGACACTTTCTGTCTTTGCATAGTCCCTGTTGGAATGGCTGCTCTTTACAAGTTACTCACTATAAGATCTCCAAGGCCAAGTTTTCATAAAAAACACAAAAGCTTCCAGGCTGGCCCCATTTCTTTTAGGCTACATTTAGAAGACAATGTTCAAAGCAAGATGATCAACCCAAGACAATACCACTTGACCCCAGAGAGAAATGCCCTTCTGACACCTACTGGCTATGAGGGCACACACACCCAGTTTGTAGAGAATTATTTCAGAGCTGACTTTAGGACACTTTCCAAAACACTCTCCAACTATGATTGGACAAGAACATTCAACGCAGAGAAGGTTGACTCAATCCTGATTAAACAAAGACAGAAACAAATAAATCACCCTGTATGCAGGAATAATGGAGCAACAAAGTAAATATTAAGGGAGAAGCTTGCTATCAATATTTAACCAGCAGATTAATGTACCGGAATGTACTTTGGAGAATAAGGAGGTGACCAGAGAGGCAGAAATGGCTCAATTATGATAGTCTGTCACAGTCAGGGAAGAGGAAAGGGTTGTCTGTATTGTTTAACCTGAGGTTATGCACACACAACAGGCAATCAAGGTGTGATTAAGCAAGGAGAGGATGATGAGCCATAATGCCAGGCTCATTAGCATAAAGAATTTGTTAAAAAAGAAAAGAAGGAACAAGCCATAAATTCTGGTTAGAAGTTCTTGCCTAAGATTCCTGGACATCTGTGTCCCCCATATCAATAATTCTCTTAGTATTTTTGGTCCTTAATTCTCTCAACTAGGACAGAGGATCTTGAGGACCACTTCACATCTTGGGGCAATGTTTTCAACCATAAGACACCCTGAAGTCCCTGGTTTTCATTTATAAAATCAAATATATTTCTTACTCTATTACTATCTATCCATTTCTCAGAATGGGGATATTATCAAAATATTGCACACAAAAAATATTCCATGGGTCAATAATTGTGTGAAATTCTGAATTAAAGATTGAAGTGTATGTTCGCATATCAAAGCAGCTGTGCTTCTTCAAGAGGTAGGTGGCATTTCCCCAGATCTTTGGTCCATAGACTCCTTTTTATAGAAGTATCTTACATAACCAAGATTCTTTAGGAGACTCTTGGTGAAGAGCTTTTCTCTCCTGTTCATCTTTTTCAATCAGCCCACTAATTCCAGTTACTATGTTCCCTCTGCAACATTTTGTTTCTCCTTTCTTCATGTTTGGAGTGGGATGGCCACCAGCTGCTTTTCTGAGAATCTTTGTACCAAGGCAATGAAAGTATCCTGAGGCGTCATCTAGAGATTCCCACCCTCCTGGGTGTGAGGCGCCTACACACTCTGGACTGTCCCCTGCAGCAGTGATTGGGGAATGTACTTTATCTTTTTACATGCTAGAAAAGCATGCCGACACTTTGGCATCGCATAAATAAAAGCCATTCTTCCTCAACAGGAAATGACAAATTTCAATCCCACTGGGATTGCTTCATATTCTGATGCTATTTCTTTAAGAGCTAATGAAGTGTGAACTGCTAAGATTTCAAAAACTTATAAGTTCCCCTCTCCATTATTTAATATTACAAAATCCCTCAGTTTTCCTCCTGGACCCTCTGTGATTGTTTTCTCCTCTCCATTTTGTGTCTCACTGACAGCTCCTCCAGGAGATAAGCAGAAATAGGAATGATTAATTCTTGAGATAGGGAGGTTAAAACAAATGGTAGTGAGTTTCAAGGGTCAGGTTTCTGTAGAAGGAGCTATGTTTCATTCTTACCTTGGGCACTGTGGGTCTGGATGAATTTGATCAGGCGATTACTACTTTTGGATTTTTCTGTCAAAAGGATTGTAGCAGCCACATGATGCTGTTAAGAAATGAATTTGAACAGTAAACAAAGCTACAAAAATGTAAGTCTATAAAATAACTGAAAAGTGACTACCATAGACATTAACAGGTTTTTAATTTCTTTTTTAATTTCAAGGTGACTACATTGATTTCTTCCCTCATGGCTAAAGACATTGGTATAGGTCAAATCCTTTTATAATAAACTCTAGGAGATGACACATTTTTAGGTGGAAATTAATGGACGATGTGGCTTTGAGTTAGCTTTAATAAAGTTGTTTATATTAAGACTGAAATGGATGACAGTCTGATTGCAGTTATGGGTGAAGGGACACCAAGGTACTTTCACTCTTTCTTTGTGTCTTGGCAGCTGTTTGCTGAACCTGACTTTGGAGCAGATGTCAGGGGGCTTGAAGAGGGAACCCACCCTGCGCAGAGGGAATTAGGTAAACACAGTTCATTTCAGCAAGAGCAACAGGGAGAAACCAACAAAGGATCTTAGTTAGAGACCTGAGCCCGAGCCTTGCCTTGAACCCATGGTGTTAGGCTAGGACAAAACAAAGAAAGCTGACATTTCTGAGAACCAAAAAATGGCAAGAGTTTTTAGGTTGGGGCCTGGAAGGTCAGCAGAAGGTAGACTAAGGGTCTGTGGTTAGGAGAGACATAGCTGGCTAGGGGGTGCACACCACGTGGCCCTGGCGTCAGATGGCTCATCTCTGAATCCTGTCTCCATATGATTTCTAGGCTGCCTTTGTCATATTCCTTAATCTCTTTGTGCCTCAGCAGCGCAACTGAAAACAGGGACGATGATGATAATGATGAAACCCAACTCACAGAATTGTTGTAAGGATTAAATAATAGCACCAGACACGTGGTAAGCTCTTAAATATCAATACTGTTCTCAACACGAAATAAATATCGACTATTATTAGGGTGAAAATGAGGAAAGAGTGAAGTATGGAAAATATAAAGAGGAAGCGGAAATGTTCCTATGGGAATTAGCAGCAGTGGGGCAGCGTGGGGGTGGTACATGGGGCTGGGGGCTTTCTGAGAAGAGCAGCTCATTAAGAAGTTTCTAGTGTTGGAAGTAGCCTCTCAAGGACTTTAAGAGATGCCTCATAAACAGTTCTGCATTAAATTATTTGCTCTGATGTGGCTCCTCTGTCAGCTCTCTACCACGCCACCCCCCAACACACATACACTTTACACCCAAATTTTAAATAAAACTCTTCTATAAATAATAGCTTGTGTGCATGGTTACTTGTGGGGAATCAAGAAACAATGAAAGAATCTGTGCTGCCTATTTAGGTGGGTGTTGAGTGATGTGGAGAAAAGAGATTTTTCCTAATAGATAATCTTGTCTATTTCTCTTACCTCTGTACTCCCATGAACCTACTGCTACCAAATTAATCTTTCTAATCAGCCAAGTAATTCTTCTGCCAAAATCTCAAGCATCTCTCCACTGGATAAAAGTAATTTTTAGAAGTGAAAGAGGTGTTCAAAATCAGGTAATTCAGTCTTGTCCTTAATTGAAGGAGATTTGGAGATTTGAGGAGTTTATAGGACTGCCCCAAATCATGCTTGTGGCAGAGTCAGAATTTGTATCCAGCTCTTCCGACTTCGAGTCTAAAATTTTTTTTTATAGAATGAAGTCTAGAATTTTCTTTAAAGAGATTATTGCACAGTTTTCTTGGTGCTTTAGACATATTGCTAATTTAGTCTTCACTACTAGTCTTTGAGTCAGATAGCACTATCTTCATTTTTTAAGAAGTAAAATGTTTAGTAGTTTACTTCATTTTGATGAGTAAACTGAAGCTCAGCAAAGTTAAGTAACTTGAATAAAGTTACATAGTGAGTGAATAATTAAATTTTTATTTTTATCTAGCGTTAAATTTCAAAGTCTAAATTATTTCTTCATCCTATCTCTCTTATTTCTCTATGAACCTACATATATTAACTGGATCTTATCCACCTTTTTGTAGATAAGATAACACCTCGTACAGGTAGGTGCTTAATGAATATTTATGGAGAAAGGAGGAAAGGAGAAAGGGAGGGAGGGAGAGAGGAGGGAAAGAGGGAGAAAAAGAGGAATTAGATAAATACTCAGGTCTCCTGAGGTCAAAGCCATTGTCCTCTCCATTATACAAAACACTAGCTTGAATATTATTGATCAGAATGAATACAAAGTACAAGCTTACATTGAATTATCTTGATGTATTTCTGGTTTCCATTTTTCATCTCGATATATTTCTGGTTTCCATCCTTCTTTTGTGTGAGGAAATATGAATATATCGATTTAAAATAGTCTGTGTTGGTTTGCCAGTTAGCATGAGTTATGAAGAGTTAATGCAAAGTTTAACAAAGAAATTTATCTCCACTGCTTAAATAGGAGTTTATGAACTTAGAAGTAAGATTTGTACAATGCAGATCATTTAAGATACCTATTGCCAGCTAGATCTGAGAATTGACTGAAGTGTCACTGTATAAATATGAACATTTTGCATTGTTTTACTGCACCTATAATAATTTATTTATTTCAGAAGTGAAATAGAATCATTTGAATTACTTCAAGATCTATAGCACTCTAGTTTATTTAAATAATACATCATTGTGTTTGTAGCTTTTTGCACTTAAGGTTTCTGCCCATCTTACTGCCAAGAATGGGTTAGTGGAGCTAATGATAGCATCTGACATATGCCTTGTGGAATATGCTAAGAGTAAGGGCCGAAAGTGAAGCAACACGGCATGACGAATAGGCCGTTCTGCATTAGAAGGTGCACTTTAGCAGTTTACCTAGTGAGTTCAAAATGAGAACTCTGCACTTGCAGATGACTATCTGTGGGTCTTGGGACCGAGAAATGGCTTCTGAGGTAAGCAGGCATGCTACATGTTGGCCTGGCTCTGTGCTTCGGTGACTCCACGGAGAACTTTGACTAAATTCAAAGGGACTTCTCTGCGTGATGAGAAAATTTGACCTAAGAATAATATTTCCTTTACCAAGCTCCTTTTCTCAGGAGCTGGACTGCTAAGGACTTTGCCTTTTGCATATCCCCATAGTCTAAAAAAATGTGTAAACTGCAGGAACTTATGACCAGGAGTTACAAACTGGAATGACTTTGTGGGGTAACACTGTCAGGGGAAGAAACAAATAATGCCCTTTTAAACTGGCCTTGAAAGCCTAAAATGTTGCCAGAAATTTGACAATGGAGTGTGACTGGCTGACATGGCGCCCCTTTTGACCTGTACAGCAGCCTAGAGAGTCTGTTGGGCACAGGCTCTGCGGCGCACACTGGTGGAGAGTGGGGACGACGTTCCTGGGCCCTCGAGTAGAGGGACAGGCCTGAGCCAGGGCACTTAGTCCTGACCTATTGTTAAGACTACATCCTTTCTATGGTGAGTGACTTCTAGGGTGGTTTCTAAAAGGAATGCTACTGAGGCCTTTAGCATTTGGGTATTTTTATAAGCAGTTATTGCTTTCTTGTGATTGACACCTCTCAAATCATTGGCCTGCCAAATAGAGCTATCTAGACCCCACTCTATGGTACCTTATAAGCTTATGGATTATGAAATTTCCAGTCATTCACTTCCCCATTTATTTCTCAACTCACAGAGCTCTTACTTTGTGCTAGGCTATTCCAATACTCACCATGAGATCACAGTGTAGATGGACAACCTCCTGGTTTTGAAAAAACTCATTTTCCTGTTAGGACTTGTTTCAGGAATGAGTATATGGGAATTTTGGTTTTGATTTTCCTGCCTCCTTCTCTTTTGTGGAAATGTCTTTCCTTTTTGATGCTTTCTTCAGCTATCCATGTTGCCTTATTCCAGAGCTGTTTCCTCCTCCTGGCTTGGACAACGCGCCCTGTTCCCAATCTCCTTTCTCTCCATAACGTCTTCTTGACATGATGTTCCATCTTCTAAGAGCCACACTCTGGTGATAGTGGGTATTACTAGGGTCATTGAATTAACCGATTACTACCAATGTGTTTGCTGGCTAATACATTATCTTCTTAATGATACAGATGACTTAGGAGAACTGACATGTGGAATTTAAATGCTTTCATTATTTTTTAAATACAATTATTTTTTTATTTAGAAAGTAATAAATATTAATTTGAATTTTGCTTTAAAATTCTCTTAAGTTCCCAGCCTCAGGGTGTGAGAAATTTTGACAGCCTGTGAGAACTATGCCGGTAGGATCTTACCTCGCTTCTCAGGTGCTGCATGGTGGGTACAGAACCCAGAGACTTTTCTTCCATTTCCAAGCTGAGCGAACTTCCATTCCATTATTTTTTGCTTCCCCAATTTTTTTTCCTTTCCTTACTTACAGAAAGATAGTTAATGTTAATTTTTCAAAGGATTAATGTTTTTACAAAGCTGACTTTAACTGCTGTCATCTAGGAAAAATGCTGGAAGCAAGGAATTACAAACCTGGTTGCTGGCTTGAAATGCGGGGAAAAGGAAAAATAGTAAAATAGGCACAATGTTACTATTTAATAAATCGCCCTAACACATCAGTTATATTAATTTATTTGTTTTTTGTCAGTCAGATACCAGTTTCTTTCTTTCATTATTGTAAATTTTTAAAGCACTGAAAAAATACAAGTCAGAAAAAGAACATTCACTCTTTCAGCTAATAGAGCAGTAAAGGTATATTATAGATTAATAAATGGGGAGGTAGAATAATTATTATGTAAATGAGGTTATACTCTAGATGCAATTTTAATAAAAATCATTGATTTTAATTCTACTTAAAGATAAAGAAAAAAATTAAAGAAAATGTTGAAGTTCAAAAAATGATTCTTTACTATTGACAGTATTAGTTACTAAAAGATCATTTCATGTTCAGTAAAGCAGTTTGGGAAAACTTTAAAGGAGTTAGAGTTGTTAAAAGCAAACAAACAAACGTTTTAATCTAAAATAATACAGACTACATCCCAGCCCTGCATGAAGAGGGCATTAACAATCTCTCGCTTTCTCTCATCTCACTATCCCCACATCCTGATATGTATTATTAATTTTACGTTATTCAAATATGTAGCATTTACATTCCGTAGTGTAACTTTATTTTTCATGTAACTTTGGCCTTTTATCTTTTTCTTTCTTCTTGGCTTCTTTGTTTTCAATTCATCTCTGGGTTGTTTAAATTTGAATGTCTGTTAGTTTTTTCAATAACATTCATGGGTTCTGTAGTCTTTGAGTTTTCTTGTCTTAGAAATGTCTGCCTGCTTTCCTTATTTTTAAATAACATCTTGCATCGGCAGTGTTTTCTTTGTGTTACATGTTCTTTCCATTGGAACTTTGTAGACTTTGCCCCACTGTTTTAAACGAAGCTTGTACGTTACTCTGGCAAAGACTGAGGCCAGACTGATTTTCTGCCTTCTTTCTCAGTAATTGACCTTTACTGCTTGGATGTCTGAGACATTCATTAATATTCTTGTAGTTCAACAACCTAACAACTAGTATACTATACAGTGCAATGCTGAAAATTTGGTATCACATTTTTTCTAAAACATAGTATATTTTTCAATCAGCAGATTCAGTATCCTTTCTATTTTAAGGAAATTTTCTTGTGTTATATCTCTCAATATATCTTCTTTTCCTTTGGTAGGTTCTCTAATTTAGGAACACAAAGTATCTTTATGTTGAATTGGCTTTTATTTTCTCACTTATATTAGTGTTAATCAAATTGCTTTAGTATCTTTTTTCTATCTGCAATTATCATAATTATCTCAGACCTTTCCTTTTATGTCAGTAATTCTATTTTCAAAACTAGCTTGCCTTTTCCTAAGTTTTTTATTAAACCTATAATATGCTATTTTGTTCCTCAATTTGTCTCAAGTCCAAAGTTTTATTTCTGTCATATCCTGTTATTTTATTTTCTAGTCGTAAGTTTTTGTTATTATAATCATGTTCTATATATAACATCAAGTAATTATGAGTAAATCTTTTTTGTTTCTTAATTTATGTTTTCTTGTAGATTGTGGGTTTTTTTTATTTCCTATGATGTTTTGTGTTTTCTGTTGTTTGTCTGGTGCCAAGATGCTTCTTTTTGTCTTGTTTATGCTTGGACCTCTCAGCCTGGACCTTCTCTTTGCTCTGGTATGGAGTGGAAAAATGAGAAAGAAAGGAGGCAAGATCATCTTGGTCAGTGTGCAGTCTTTGTTAGAAAAATCTAAACTCAGCTATCTCATCTAAGATTTTGGTTAGTCTTCTAAATTAAATATCCAATCAGGTATTGGATATGATACTAGTTTAACTACAAAGACCAAAGCAGCAGTGATTTAAATTATATAGAAATTTATATTTCTTTTACGTAACTATTTAAATGTAAGTAGTCAAGTTTGGTGGTACAGACATGGTGGCAGCTATGTAGTGTCAGGGATTCTGAATTCCTCTATCTGGTTGTCTGTCAAGCTTTCTATGCATTACAGGGACACTCAGTTCTTATTGGCACATACACATCCAGTCAGTGTGAAGGAAAAAAAAGAAGGGAAGGACATCAATCACCTCTCTCTCCCTCCCTCTCTCTCTCTCTCTCTCTCTCTCTCTCTCTTCTCTCTCTCTCTCTCTCTCTCTCTCTCTCTCTCTCTCTCTCTCTCTCTCTCTCTCTCTCTATCTCTCTCTCTCTCTCTCATATGCCTTAAAAAGAACCGGAGGTTTCAAGCATCACTTCTCCCATATAATTGGCCATATTTAGCAGCAAGGAGGACTGGGAAATGTACTTTTTCTTCTGGAAAGTCATGTGTACAGGTGAAATTTGGGAATGCTATTATTAAAGGAAGACATTAGAGAACTGGTTGGCTCTGCTGCACCAGATTCTCCCTCACCTAATGGTGGGATATGGCTCATTCCCAGGACAGCACACTCTTGGGTTTCAGATGGTTGACCCAATTCAGAGAGTTTCCTAGTGCCCTCCTCCCAGTAGTTTTTCCTTTAGTTGAGGAAATAAAAATAGTTCCCCAAGAAGTTTCCAGTAGCTTCTACTTCTCCCTATTCAAAAAAGAAAAGAAGTACATTCTTTCAACTTGCACAATAGGATTTGGAGCTGTGAGAATCCTTGGGGTTTCTTTGACCCACCTGTATGTGTCCCTCTGGGGATCAAATCAGGCGAGAAGCCAGGCTGTGCTGCCTCTGGAGGCTCTAGAGTTTTTTGTTTGCTAGGTTTTAGGTTTTAAAGTTTATTGAAGTAGGTTGTAGTAATTACCTTTTTTAGTTGCTTTTGGCGATTATTTTTGCTGGGTTTTGCTATTTTTACTTTTAGTTTCATAGTTGTTAGGAGAAAGAACTTTTTTTTTTATTACCGTTTTTCTGTTTTACAATTTATAACCCCCATCCCAGCATTTCCTATCTCCCTTTTTTCTTAATTTCTCCATTGTAGTTATGTGATGGATGCAGTTACAACTATTCACAATTTTAACTCAAAAATCCCATAGTCTATCTTACTTATTTCCTATCTTTCTGTATTTTCTCAACTTTTCCGTTCTGCTGTCATACTTGTTTTTCTAGCTGTAGAAAACAATTTTTAACTTTTTTAAAGTATCATTTTTGTGTATAAAATAAAATCTTAAGAGATGGGAATATACTGGTTTATGCTTAATCTTTATTTTTGAATCGGCAGCAGGGTCAACACTGTTTTTGGAGACTTTTCATTAATCTTCAAGAAATATCACTCAGGAAGATGTCTGCTTTGCTAACTGATTCTATGGGTGGCTCCTTCATGTTCCCAAGATTTAGTCTCTAAGGTTGGCACCCTATCCCACAGAACTAAGTTTATATGCCATTTTCAACCAGGAATCTAGAAAGTTTACCTTTTCACAGTGACTGGGAGGTGGGCTGCTATGAGACCATGAATGGATTCTCACTTAATAAATTCTATATGGTGAGGCTGTTACTATAGGGTAGAGATAAGAAAAAGAAAAATTTGGATGGGAGGATTGCTTGTCTCTAAGCAAGGGATACGCATCAGAGGAGATGTCATCTTGTTATACAGAAATTCCATAAGAAGCAGGATGTGAAAGAAATTGCTTTTCAGAAAAAAGTAAGCCTCCAAATTCTTGCTCCAAAAGAAGTACTAAAATTACTAAATACTAAATGACTAAATATTAAGGGAAATTCAAATAGAAATACACAGAACATATGAGAAATATAAAAGTTTGTTCCTATCCCCTTTCACATACCATCTCCTCCTAAAATCCTTATTGTCTGAATACAAAGGGCTGAAATCATTCCACAGGCCCTGAATCCAGGTTCCTCCCATCTCTTCTGACCTGCCTTCACATAGAGCAATCTCATCTCATTTATCACCTTTGACTGCTCCCCCTAAGTTGTTTGTCTCCCTAAGTTACAATTGGTTTCCAGTCTGAGAGACTCCTCATTACCCCATGTGGCAGGCATAGTGAATGATCTAATCTCCCTTCTACAAGAGTGTGGTTTTTCCCTTGTTAGTTGTGGTAGAGACACCCACAGCTTAGTGAATATACATGTTCTCCCCCACTTGTCCTAGAGCCCTTACAATTTGGTAGGGCCGTGTGTCAATCCCAGGCTGCAACATCTAAGAGGCTAGTCTTTTGCAATGAGACTAGAGGCCACATGTTCTGGTTAGTATTAAAGCAGGAGGGAAACGGCCTGTATCCTTAGCTCCCTGTTTAGAATAGAGCCATCCTCCAGGGCTACTGGACCCACAGTGGACCTCAACCCCACTAGTAACCACTAGTCTACAGTCCTCTGGTAACCACTGGCCTATAGTCCATGTCTGTGAGTCTCTGTTTGTCCTGCTCATTTGTTGCTTTTAGGTTCATATCCCACATATAAGTGATATCATGCGATTTTCAACTTTTTCTGTCTGGCTTATTTCGCTTAGCATGATTATCTCTATCCATATTGTTGCAAATAGCAGTACTTCATCTTTTCTAATGGCTGAGTAATATTCCATTGTATATATGTACCACAGCTTCTTTAGCCAATCATCTATCGTAGGATACTTCAGTTGATTCCATGTCCTGGCCACCATGAATAATGCTGCTGTGAACACTGGTGTGAAAATATCTTTTTGGATATGAGTTTTCAAGTCTTTGGGCTAACTATCCAGTAGAGGGATGGCTGGATCATATGGTAGGTCAATTCTTAGTTTTTTGAGGAACCTCCATACTGTTTTCCATAGTGGCTGTACCAATTTGCAGTCCCACCAGCAGTGTATGAAGTTTCCTTTTCTCTGCATCCTCTCCAACATTTGTTATTACTTGTCCTGTTGATTATAGCTATTCTAACAGGTGTGAGATGGTATCGCAGTGTGGTTTTGGTTTGCATTTCCCTAATAGCTAGTGATGTTGAGCATCTTTTCATATATTTGTTGGCCATTTGTATGTCCTCTAGAGAGTGTCTATTCAGGTCCTTGGCCCATTTTTGGATTAGATCTTTGTTTTTTGTTGTTATTAAGTTGTATGAGTTCTTTGTATATTTTGGATATTAGGCCCTTATCGTAGGTGGTGTTTGCAAATATATTTTCCCATTCAGATGGTTCTCTCTTTACCTTGTTGACAATTTCTTTTGCTGAGAAGAAGCTTTTTAGTTTGATGTAGTCCCATTCATTTATTTTAGCTTTTACTTTCCTTGCCTTTGAGGTCAAATTCATAAAATTCTCTTTAAGTCCAAGGTCCTTGAGTTTAGTTCCTATATTTTCTTCTATGTATTTTATTGTTTCGGGTCTTATATTTAGGTCCTTAATCTATTTTGAGTTAATTTTGGTGTGCTGTGATAGACAACAGTCTAGTTTTATTCTTTTGCAGGAGGCTTTCCGGCTTTCCCAGTACCATTTATTGAAGAGGCTTTTCTTTCTCCACTGTATGTTTGGCTTTTTCATCGGAAATTATTTGCCTGTATAAATATGGGTTTACTTCTGGACTCTTGATTCTGTTCCACTGGTCTGTATGTCTGTTTTGCTGCCAATACCATGACATTTTGATTCCTGTTGCTTTGTAGTATAATTTGAAATCAGGCAGAGTGCTGCCTCCAGCCTCATTCTTTTTCCTCAGGATGGCTTTGGCAATTTGGGGTCTTTTGTGCTTCCATATACATTTGATGAGTTTTTGTTCTATTTCTTTAAAAAATACTGATAGGATTTTGATAGGGATTGCACTAAATCTGTATAATGCTTTAGGTAATATAGTCATTTTAACTATGCTGATTCTTCCAGTCCAAGAACACGGAATATCTTTCCATTTCTTTGTGTCTTCTTCAATTTCTTTTAATAGGGTCTTATAGTTTTCATTATATAGGTCCTTCAGTTATTTCGTTAAATTTATTCCTAGGTATTTTATTCTTTTTGCTGCAATTTCAAAAGGAATTATTTTTTCCACTTCTTTTTCTAGCACTTCATCATTAGAGTATAGGAATGCTATACATTTTTGAACATCGATTTTGTGTCCACTTTACTGTATTTACTTATTGTTTCTGGTAGTGTTCTTGTGGAGTCTTTAGGGTTTTCTCTATAGAGAATCACGTCATCCACAAATAGTGACAGTTTGACTTCCTCCTTTCTTAATTGGATGCCTTTCATATCTTTCTCTTGTCTGATTGCACTCACTAGGACCTCCAATGTTATATTGAATAACAGTGGTGATAGTGGACATCCTTGCCTTGTTCCTGATCTTAGAGGGAAGCTTTTTAGTTTTTCACCATTAAGTATAATGTTAGCTGAGGGTTTGTCATAGATGGCCTTTATTATGTTGAGGTACTTACCTTCTATACCGATTTTGTTAAGTGTTTTGATCATAAATGGGTACTGTGTCTTGTCAAAGGTTTTTCTGCATCTATTGATATGATCATATGATTCTTATTTTTTAATTTGTTTATGTGGTGTATCACATTAATTGATTTGCATTTGTTGAACCATCCCTGTGCCTTTGGGTTGAAGCTCACTTGATCGTGGTGTATAATCTTTTTAATATGTTGCTGTATTCAGTTTGCTAGTATCTTATTTAGGATTTTTGCATCTGTATTCATGAGAGATATTGGTCTTTAGTTTTCTTTTTTTGTGTTATCTTTAGCAGGTTTTGGTATCAAGGTAATATTGGCTTCATAAATGTGTTGGGAAGTATTGCCTCCTCTTCAATTTTTTGGAAGAGTTTGAGGAGAATAGGTATTAAATCTTCTTTGAATGTTTGGTAGAATTCACTGGTGAAGCCATCTGGTCCTGGGCTTTTACTTTTTGGTAGGTTTTTGATGATGGTTTCAATTTCCATAATGCTAATGGGTCTATTTAGATTTTCCACTTCTTGATTCAGTCTAGGAAGGTTGTATTTTTCTAAGTACTGGTCCATTTCTTCTAGGTTATTAAATTTGGTGTTATATACTTTTTCATAGTATTCTTGTACTATGAATTTGTATTTCTGCCTTATCAGTTGTAATTTCCCTTCTTTCATCCCTGATTTTGTTTACTTGTGTCCTTTCTCTTTTTTCTTTAGTGAAATCTAGCCAGCGGTTTGTTGATTTTAATAACCTTGTCAAAGAACTAGCTCTTTGTTGCATCTATTTTTTCTATTGTTTTTTTGTTGTTGTTGTTGTTGTTTTCAATTTCATTTGATTTTGCTATAATTTGGATATTTTTTTCCTTCTGCTGACTTTAGGTTTAATTTGTTCTTCCTTTTCTAGTTTTTTTAAGATTAAGTGTTAGGTTTTTGGAGGGGGGCTTGTTCTTGTGTTTGGAGATAGTCCTGTAATGATATGAACTTTCTTCTTATGATCACTTTTGCCATGTCTCAAAAGTTTTGATATGTTGTAGTATCATTGTCATTTGTTTCTATGTATCTCTTGATCTTTCTTTTTATTTCTTTTCTGACCTAGTTATTCTTCAGTAGCATGTTGTTTATTCTCCATGTATTTGTGGTTCTTCCTGATTTCTTTCTGCAGTTGCTCTCTAGTTTCAAAGCATTATGATCAGAGAATATGATTGGTATGATTTCAACCCTCTTATATTTGTTGAGGCTATCTCTATGTCCCAGTATGTGGTCGATTCTTGAGTATGTTGCATGTGCACTAGAGAAGAATGTATAAACAGTTGTTTTGGGATGGGAGGCTCTGTAAATGTCAATTATGTCCAGTTGGTCTAATATGTCATTTAAGGATGTTATTTCCTTATTGATTGTCTATTTGGATGATCTGCCCATATCCAACAGTGAGGTATTAGGTTCCCTACAACGATAGTATTTTGGTGTTTCTCCCTTTAGTTCTGTTAGTAATTACATATTTCGGGGCTCCCTGATTGGGAGCATAGATATTAATAAGTGTTATGTCTTCTTGGTGCATGATTCCCTTTATCATTATGAAATGTCCCTCAGTATCTTTCTTTACCTTTTTTATTTTGAAGTCTATTTTGTCTGATATTAGTACCACTACTCCCACTTTTCTCTGAATGCCATTTGCTTGAAATATCATTTTCCACCCTTTCACTTTGAGTCTATCTTTGTCTTTGGAGCTGAGATGTGTCTCCTGAAGGCAGTATATGGTTGGATTTTGTTTTTTGATCCATTTCGCAACTCTGTGCCTTTTTATTGGTGAGTTCAACTCATTTACATTTAAGGTGGTTATTGAAATATGAAGTCTTCTTAGAGCCATTTTATCTTTTGCTTTCTGGTAGCTTGATGTTTCCATTGCTTCCTTGTCCTTGTGCTTCTGTCTTCTTTATTTTGGCCCTTCTTATTTTATGTTATATACAAAGGTTCTGAATCTTTGGCCTGTGGTTACCATTATGAATATGTAAAGGATAGTTATTTATATATATATATATATACACAGTTGTCCATTTTCTTCTGCACACACCTTATCTCCATTCCCCTTTGTGAATTTGGAACTTTGAATGCCCCCTTTTCAGTCATTGTTATCTCAATTTGTCCCTATGTATGCTGAACGTTCATTTCTATCTTGCTATAGCAGTTCTCTTCTTATTATTTAAGTTTATAATGCCCTGTTCTTAGTAAGAGTTGCACTCCTCTGCTTCTATTTGCCTGATAGTCACTTTACTCCTAATTATGGTTTTTTTTTTTTTTTGTCATTTTGTTTTAGGTGAGCTGACCTATCTTTCAAGTACTTCCTGTAATGGAGAATCCCCTCAAATTTTTTGTATGTCTTGAGGAAAAGATCTTATTTCTCTACTTTTCTTCGCATATCTAAAGGAGAGCTTAGCTGGATACATTATTCTAGGCTGGTAGTTCCTTTCACTTAATAGTTTAAATATTTGATTCCATTCCGTTCTGGCTTGTAAGGTTTGTGCTGAGAAGTCCAAGGATAATCTAATGGGTTTACCTTTATAAGTTACATTTTTTTCTTCCTGGTTGCCTTGAAAATTCTGTCTTTGTTGCTGATTTTTGATAATTGTAATACAGTGTGGCTTGGTGAAAGCCTTTTTGGGTTGAGATAATTGGGTGTTCTATTGACTTCTTGAATTCCAAGCTCTAGCTCATTCCTTAGATTTGGGAAATTCTGGTCAACTTCCTTAGATTTGGGAAATTCTGGTTAACTATTTGCCTGAAAATGCTTTCTAATCCTTGTTCCTTTTCCTCGCCTTCAATAATGCTCATTATTCTTATTAAAAATAATAACTTTTTAAATGGAGGGCTTGAATCACAGCAGAAGAATTGCAAGAGATTTGACAAAAATTATTGTCTGTTTTAAATATATATATTTGAGTCAAGAAGCAACTTAATCATTACTGAAAATTTTCAGAAGTTGGACAAAATTAGAGATATAATAGCACTAATAAATGATAGAACAATTTCCCGACAGGATTACATCAAAGTCATTAGCATCATCAGCACCACATCTATGCACAAATGATGATGGGGCTTTGAAGAAAGGTGTGGAATTTGCAAAAATTATAGTGTGGAGGATGTACCCAAATCACTGAGAAGGGCGTCACAAGGGATCAAGCACTGCTCTGCATCCTAACAAGTCATCACGTTCAAGTTACTCAAGGGTGAGACTCAGTTGTGCCATTACAGGATAGCATGTCCACTTCCAACCCAACGTTCTGCCAGAGCAAGCAACTTTCCATCTCCATTAACATGGCAGTGATACAATTAGCTATTGGCCGTGAATATTAGACATTTATTGAACTCCTACATCATAATGGGTACTATTCCATTCAGATGTGGAGACGAGACAATCTTTCTCTGTTGAAAGACCCTTTCAGGAGTCACTAATGGACAAGAAAGCTCTATGGTCTGATAGTTTCTTACTTATTTGTAACAAAGATCCTAAAGGAACAAGATTAGAAATCATCAAAGAAAGATTAGATAGGATTTTTGTAGTTTTACCCTCAGGATTTAAAAATCTTTGGAAAGTACTCTATTGTGGGATAAAGGAGGCAACTTTTGGCTCTTTACAAACCGTTCCTTCTTTTTCTCCCCTGACTGCACGTGGTGAGTAGCAGAGTATTTGCTGTGCTTCCGTAGCACTTTAAAATGTTCAGCCAGTAAAATGTTCATCAGCTCAGTCTCTTCCCTCTTACAAAAGCTCGTGTTTAGGCCCTTCACAGTGATCAGGCAGGATGCCCACAAAATGCGTCTGAGTGGAATTCCCAATTTACTAATTTTACTTTCTGTTTTTTAGGCTGCATTGCACTCAGACTCTTCTGAGAATTGCTTTGTGAAATCTGCAGGGATGTTTCCTCATCTTCAAGTATCCCGAAACCACCATTGGAAGCAAGGCAAACTCTCGCACATTTGGCTCAGTGTAACTGCAGACTACGGAGATGTTTCTCAAACCGGGAATGTATGGGAACACAGGTCATCTCGGGATCTTGTTAAAATAACTCAGTAGGTCTGGGATACAGCCTGAGACTCTGCATTTCTAACAGGCATCCAGGTGTTGCTGTTGCTGGTGGTTCTTGAGTAGCAAGGTCCTATGCGAACATTTCACAAGATAATGCAGGAGTGTGGATGTTGGAGGGGGAGATGAGACCAGATACATCCTGAATTCATCACTGAACCTCTCTAAACTTTGGATTCCTCATTGATAAAGTGGAGTAATTATAAAACTTACCTCCCAGAGCTACTGCGAAAATAGCTAATGCTCTCAAATTGAAGAAGTCTATTGCACTCACTAGAGAAGATTCTCATGAAGTGGGGTTTACTCCTTCTCTCCTGAAATGATGGGATCAGTTAATAGGATGTTTATTGTTGACTAAGAAATGACTTGCGTGGGATAATCTGATGTTCTCATTTGTATCATCTTACAATGTCTCTTTGTAATATTAAAAAAAAGTCAGTTATCATGCTGGTCTCACATGCTTCTTGATGCTAAGTTCTACTCAATTTGAGGTTCTCTTCACTCAGGTTTCTCGACCCCCAAATTGAAAAGCTGCTTAAGATCCTGTAGTGGATATAGTTTAGGAAAATAGAGCTAATTCTTGGCAGAACTGCTTTTTAATGCAACACAACAGCTATAATTACCTTTGGGAAGTAGAAACATTTCTGGAATGTTACAAAATCCATTTGATTTGCAAAAACATATATTGCAATTCAGCCCAAGTGGTGATTAATAAGTTAGCAGGGAAGACAGGAGACAGAACAATAAATCATTTTCATGTTTTCAGTTAAATGTTTCAATCCTCATGACATTTAATTCTTGACTTTGGGAGGTACTGGACAGTGAATTAACTCATTAAACCCAGTAAGAAAAGCCTAGCTTAGCAGCTAATTTGGGATAAAAAAGGGGTGAAAAGCCTTTATGTCTAAGGTCTTCTCAAACAGATATAATTTTAACCTATGGCCCTTAGCATTGTTCAAAAAGTGTGTCTGGATTACTTCTGATAGACTCCTTGCAAGTCATCATGCTTTCTGAAAACATTCATGAGCATAAATAGACTTGAAATTCAGTAAAGTGATCACCTGGCTCTACCTCTATCTCTGACTCTTTAAGCAGAGAGATCTAAAAATCCACTGGGTAGGGAAAATGCCCTATTCCTAGTAAAACTTGGAAGGTGCAAACCATATAAGTAAGTATCCAGAGAAAAGCAGGAATATTGATTCGCTGTGAAGAGCTATGTAGAGCAGCCTGCCCTCACGGAGTTCCTATACTTTCAGAATTAAGTTTTCCTACAATCAGAGGAACATAAAGAAAGAATTTTTGGCTTGTGGATATGAAGATTAGGGTAGATCAATGTTGTTTTAACAAGCTTTCTACATGGTCCTACTCAGTATGCTTTGGCTCAATACTTCTATTGTCTTTGTTGTTGTTATTGCTATTACTACTATTATTTTGGTCCCAGATGGAATAGAATTTTTCCTAAGAATTACTAAATGGCCAGTTGTAACACCATGCTCAATTTTGCCCTGTACCTAAATTTAGCATAGGCACATGCATAAACACCATTGGATTTATTAACTATTTTCTCCAAGAGCAACATTTACCAATAGGTATTTGTGAATTTCATTTTATATATATATAAATATATATTTTTATATATATAAAATACATATTTTATATATATAAAAATATATATATATAAATAGATATTATATATAAAATATATATTAAAAATATATAAATATATAAAAATGTGTATATATATATACATATACATATTTAGATATATATAAAATGTATATATACATTTTATATATATATATATATATGTGTGTGTGTATATATATATATATATATAAAGAAACTTTACTAAGTGGAATATAGAACATTTGACCCAAGATTCAGGGTTAAAAATTTTCCATTTACAAGGCCAAATTCTCTATTCCTTATTTTGGCAAGTGTCCAATTTGGGATAATATTCTACCTTCAGGAAATGTCATCTTAATCTTCTCTCCTTATTAGGATATTATATTAAAACAGAACTTAAAAAAAAAACCCTTGAAAGTTATTTGATGCTGGAAGAATACCAATTTCTTTAACAATAACAAAGCTCATATAATAAAAACCATCAGGTTTGAGATATTTTATGAAAATGTTTAATTCAACTGTTTCTTTGGAATGTAGTAGTCATAGTTTGGAATTTAAGTTACAGTTCAGTTCTATGTGGTTTTTATGCTACTCAGTGTCTGAGAATACAAATGTCATTTAAAGTTAAGGCTTCGCTGTTCATTTTGAAACAACAATTTACAAGTGTCATATTGTCATAGAAAATAAAAATTTCTGTAAAAAAAATTTGCACAAAATTTTATGATGGTACAAAACATGAAGCAATAATATACCAGTAAAATGAAAACATTTTACTACAGGAAGTTTTATAGATTTCAATAAAGAAAAAAATATGTTATTTTACACCTTTAAAAATTACGAAACAATCTAAAACAATATAAACTAAACATTTTGTAACACTGCCTTTACAAATTAATAACTTTATAAACATATAATTTTTAAATATATTTATCAGTGCAAGATACTTTAAATTTTTAAAGTTTCAGTATCATTTTTCCTTGGCTGAGGACAACTTTAAGTCCATTGCCTTAAGAGAAAAAATCAAGTCTTAGCGCTTTTGTCCTTGTGTGATTACAACAAGTGAATGAATGCCTCTGTGGACAAAAATCTATTCTTCTTTCAAATTGATCAATACATTCCTGGAAACGAAAGGCATTCTCAATCCAATTAAACCAAGATGAATGGACTGTCTTCTCCATGATGCAAATGTGACTCCCACAAATGTATCTGAGTGAGACCTATCGCAATGCAGGAAGGGAGAAAAATCTAAAAGTTCTTATGTACAACATGGCATGACACAAATAGACTGAAAACAACTAAAGCTTCTTTGGATTAATTCACATGCTGTCTGATAAAATATTTACTTCTCTGAGCTGTTAGAGGCTTAGGTCTTACCAGACCTAAGGCAGGCTTTTTCTTTGTAAGCAACTGGAAGTTTCTAGAAGCATTTATTCAGGTCTCTGTTTTTTCAGGGTTGCTGCTGAATGGATTTTTAAAAACATTGTTTTGACTTTACTAGTCCCTCCCCCCACTCCTTATCTGAAAATACTTTATCGCCAGGCACCAGATTTATAGTTGCTTTCTTAAATTAACTGTCCTTTCTTCCACTTCCTTTGTCTGACTCAATACCAAAACAAGAAGGTTCTCATGGGGTCATTTTTTGCATATATGGATGTAAAAATCTCATGTTTGTGGATATTTGCAGAAGAGTATTTAGTCCTTCCTTTTGGTCTCACTTGAAAGCCAATTAATATTATTTCTTCTTCCAACTTATTATTTCCATTGAATACAAATATTTCTATCAAAGATCGTTTTGAGTGAATTAGACAGACAAATGGCTTAAGGAAAAAAGATACTGTCACTTTAACCAGTTAACAAGAAAACCAAAGTTAGACTTTGGAGGGCAGAGTTAGGAATTTCCCTTATTTATTTTGAAACATAAAGTCTAGTAAAATTCTTTGCCATTACCAGCAGGTTAAAGCTGCAAGTTTTTTTTTCTGGACAATGGCAGATGCTTAAATTCTAAGAGAGAAAAAGGACAGAGAGATAGGAGAGAAAGAGTTTACATTTGAAAATACATTCCATATGAAAGAACGAGAGGAGAGAATATTGCAGCTTTATACAAAAGGATCAAGAGACATGAAATAGAACTACAGAAAAAGCAGAACGATTAAGCCACATTGCCAAATCTGCGGAGCCCTTGCCTTCCCGGGGGCTGACGTATCACACTAAAATATAATTTCTCCTTAGTCAGTGGGCCACCAGGGTTTGATTAGAGAGTAGGGCTTTCACCAGCGAGGAACAGAGCAGGTCATTAATGTAACATAATGAGAACCGGTACAAACAAAAAGGCACTTGAGAGGACATGGACTAGCCAGTGCCAAGGGGTTTTCAATGTGGTTGTCGACAGCACACCCAGTTGTCAGCAGTGTTTGGTGATGGCACAGTTTTCTGTATGGAGTTCACAAGCACGAGGTTTAGTACAACACTGGAAAACATCAAGAAAATTTGACGGTATTGCTTCGTAAACAGAGCTGACACACTATACTGGTACTGAGGCTACAGGACTTTAAAGTAAAACATCCTAATCCTTCTTCGCCTATGAACGACGCGGGCAATTATACACAGGCACAGCTTCAGGAGTCCACTGGAATGCGGCTATTCTAATATACTCTGGGCACTGGGCTACAGGCAGCGTGTCCGTCAGAAGGGCCCCACCGAATACACTTGGTGCCAGCATCTTGGATTTTGCACAGTTTCCGAAAAGAATCCATATAAGGAAGAGGAGAGAGAAAGGGAGGGGAAGTCAAAATGAATTATTAAGTCAATCATACTTGGTCTCAACACCAGCATTTGATTATTCAAATTAAACCAACAGGAAAAAGCCGACTATACATGATCCCAACTGTTAACGCAGCTAACGCGTTCATGTCTGTCGGCCATGCTCATTGAAGCTCCTGAGAAAAGCCTGGCTCAGCGTCATCAACGCATTTCCCAGCCCGTACAGTGAAAGAAGATCAACACACGCAAGTTATGTCCTTCCATCTTGATTCTCATCTTCTCATCTGTCTGCCTTCATGCCTCCGAATAAGTACTCTGTGTGTTCAGCTTGTCTTTTTTCAACTTCACACCATCCACAAGTTCAAAGTTATAGTTCTCCAGGGCAGATAAGTTTCTTTCTGACATCCCGTTATGCCAACACGCACAATACAGCACGACCCCACAGACAGCACCCAGGAGGACACCCAGGGCGCTCATGGCTATGATGGTGATGAGGATGGGGTCCAAGGTCTTCAGCACGTTGCCTGGCTTCCTGGAGATGTTCTCATCACCTTCTCCAGTGCCCTCGTATCCTGGGGTGCTCCCTGGGGAGAAAAACAAAATTGACTCCATGAGTACTGCCAACATACCAGATGAAGGTAGAAAAATAGAGAAAAAAGAAAGGAAAAGGAGAAAATCACATGCTTGTTTTGTCTATCCTCTCCCCCGAGCCTGTGGGGAATTTCTGAAGTGGGGTTTCGCTCCCCCATTACTGGGAAACACCCAGGTTTGTGTTTCATTAATTGTTGGGAATCGAGGTGTCGGAGGTGGAGGTACTGGGGAGCTGTGATGGCTAGCTTAGAGCACGGAAACAACCAATTCTGGATGAACAGTGAGGTTCATGTTCTAATCTAATTCAGATTTCATGCAGCTGCCATCTGTGCTAGATTGTAATTTGTGATTTTAGTTCGTGGCCAGAAATGCAGTCACTAAGCTTTGCGAAATGCTCAGTCACACATTTGTCTAGTAGGAGATTTAACCCCTCCCTGTGTGCTTGCCTGATCCCCAACCAGTCAAGAGGAAACCTTCTGAGCTGCCCTTTCATGGGGTGCTGGGTCCAGCCTCTGGCACAGTTCACACATGTGTTTGTTCTTCCACATGTAAGATCTTCAAGTCAAGCAAGTTTCCCCCCAAGTCTACAGTGGTTTCACTCAAGAAAAAGACATCTTTCAGGACCAGAGAATGTTTGCTGCTGACATTTAAAAAGAGTGATGGCTCCAATCTAGAGACAGTGTCTGTGTTGTGCTGAATAGAATACATTTAATAATCAGCATCTTTGCAGCCCTGGTAGTTTCACTGGAGACAGTCATACTGCCCTGCAGTTCGGTCACTAGGGAAATGTTTTATTTAGAGTGGAACATGAGAAATTATGAACATGGGAGCTTTGAGCCTAATTACCTGGTACTAGAAACAAGACTAAAATGTTAATGTGCAACGTGCATGGTGTTTACTTAGTGGTGTTCTGATCAACAAAGATTCCAATCAAAGAAAACTAAATATATGAGATGCAACTCCCTAAACAGGGGCAAACAAGCCATGGGGGCATATTAATATTCTCTCCCTTGATGAAACATTGTTTTGAAACCACCTCTAATAAAGTTCACATCTCAGAGCGAGCTATGCAACTAAGCTAAATGAGCCATGTGTTAATATTACTAACAGCATTGCATAGCGCCATATTTATTTGTCTCTAGCAAGTTAAGTTTAGCTATAGTAGGACCACATTGATAAAGGCAGTAGATGCTGATATTGATGGGTAGAGCACAGAGCTGTGGCAGCAGCTGAGAGTGACACTGGGGCAAGTGTCCAATGACCCTTCCGGAGGTGCAGAAACTTCAGGGAATAAAATAGCATCAGACAAGGCCTTGCTCCGATCAAATGCCTTGAATTAGGTCACAAAGCAGTGTTCAAAGAAAACACATTTTCAAGTTAATCAGTCTCAAGTCTGAAGCTACCACCTAGTTAGCTGTGCTACTTAAGGCAAGTCATTGCTCTGAATTTCAGGCTCATCATCTGAAAAATGGGACTAAATATACCTCAGAGAGCAGCTAGGAGGATTAAAAAAGATAACGTACATAAAGTCCTTGGAACACACTAGCTCCTCAATAAATCCTTACTATCACCATCATCATCACCACCACCATCACCGTCATCGTCGTCGCCATCATCATCATCATCATCATCACAAAACTAGGGTTCCAGTAGAAGAGGATGGGAACATATGGACTAAACTCAACAGATTATCACAGACATTGGGCTCTAGTCCTTTAAAGATCATATTTGGATATCAACCAGGCACAAGCCTTTGGGTTGGTTTCAAATTACTGTATGAAAATTATTATAGGTCTTTGGTAAGACACAACCTTCACTAGTTTTCTAATTCCATAATTATAAATTGAGACTGGTTCACTTGACTATCTTCTAAGTTCTCTTTCAGCTCAGGGACGGGAGGACTAGGGCTGGCACCCTTGCAATGGCTTACACAAGAGGCTCCCCAAGTCTTCAGGGCAGCTTAGGAGAGGGTCCTGCATGACAACAATCCAATCCACAGTACCATGGGCAAAGATGTTTATTTTATTTGCATTGCTTTGATATACTGGTGTACTAGAGTTCCAGAAACTTTCTTATAGATATAATGAAAGCCACAGAATTGAAAAAAATATTTGTCAGGAAGACAAATTTACCTGTTTCATCTATTTTATTTTCCGGGTTCTTTTTATCCAGGTCTGCCGGTCCTGACAAGTCAAACAAAATTGAAAGAGATATTTGAACTATCAACAAAATACAATACATACAAACTACATAAACCTTACACACACACACACACACACACACAAATGGCTCAGCTAAGTTTCCTTTGGAATTTTAGTATAATTGACTCGACCATGTAACCACAGAGCAATAGAAAGGCGGTGTGCAATTACTACGACGTTGATGTCACATCTAAATCCAGGTAGCCCTTCTGTTAGCAGAGTGTTTTAGGAGAAAGTTAGAGAGAAATGGTTTTGGCATCTGGGGTGTGGGAGAAATCTGGTGAAAATAGGAAACGGAAGTGGGATGTTCACATGGCTACCAGCCTGTGCTTTTGCAGGTAATGGTTTCCTAAGTTTGTTGAGTGTTAGTTTGGTTTCCCAAATGATGTGCCAGCAACTGTGTCCTGTGTTTTACTGAAAAAAAAAAGAGTCTCTGGAAAAAGTGGAGTCTGGCATCCCTTACAGTTCTGAGCAGAGGGAAGGGGCTTTAGAGTACTTTGTTCCCTACTATATCCCCAGCATTTAGAACATAACAGGTGCCTTAATAAATATGTGTTGTGTTAATGCATAATTAATAAATAGTTGATAATCTTATAGCATCCATGACTAAATATTTGAGAATACGTACTTGATGAATAGTTATATAATCATCTTAGACACCTTTTAATGGTACAGCAACATTAAATGTTTTACTGGTGCTTTAACTATAACTTTTTGAGTAGAGTGCTTACCGACAACTACAGCAAAGTAGACCAGACCCATGAAAGAAAAAAGCTCAGAGAATTCTCTTAGTCCTCAGAGCACTGGATACTACTTTGCATTTAGTAGGTAGTCAGTTGTTGAATGAACTGAATTTGTTTCTTTGTTTTAGTTTGTGGAGTTTGCTTTACATTCTGAAAACATCATAGTCACCACTCTTATCTTGGAACAGGAAAGCCATGGTATTACAGGTACTATGTAACTACATGAAATATATCTTTTAACAGCAGTTTAGACTTGGATGTGGGTAATTTGTAAAGTAGTTGCAACTGAAATATTATTAGGCCTTATTGTTTTCTGTGAAAATTTGCTAATTAGTGTGGCATTAAATAGATTTCCTTACATGATACGAAGCATCAGATTTTTATTCACTGCTCTTTTATTCTCTCCAATTTCTTCAATTGACCCTATCAAATTATTGCCACTTTAGGAATTATGTATATTCAATATATTATATAAAAAATCTTTGTAAATTGCTTAAATGACCAAAAACCTATTACAGCTAACGGGCCTCCTTTGTCTTAAATTCACCCAGTAGGCTTATTCCATTTTGTTACAATTAACATCTATTATATAATAATATATAACAAAAGTTTAAGTGGAGCAAATGGAGCTTAAGACTAATTTCTGTGCTATTACATTGTCATTAGTGATGCTATTTATAATTATGTAACAAGAACTAGGGAATATGAATTGGTTTTCTACGTCAGACTTTCATCCATACATACCAGATTGATGAAAACCATAAACTCTGAAATACCAGGCAAAGTTTCTAAATTTAATTTATTCTTTTGAAATATTTCAATTATTTAGTCAGAAATATCTACTTATTTGTAATAAAGCAAAGAATCGTGTCTTCCAAGATACATTAACAATGTAACCTTAACTAAAGTCACTGTGATCAACATTTTCAAAGGCCTGCTGTTTTGTTTATGCACCCAGATATTTGGAATTATCCAGATGTCTGAGTTTTCCACTCTTCATCAAAACGTTCTGGCATGGTGTATACAGTCTGTAAACTGAGAGTTTCTTCTTTGCTACGATCTTTGGATTCCGCATCATTATATAGTTTTGTAGGTACCAACCAGACATTCTAAATGAACTGGGTTAGGTAATGGCATAGCTAAAGGTAAACTGACCTGAGTTTTGCTCTGTTGCACCAGAATATGCATTTCATATGATGTGCTCACAGCCCACATTGAAATTCTAGGTCTAAATGAACAAGACAAACACCATCACATGGAAAGAATCATGCCCTGGGCAAATGCTCCACTGGTTTCTACAGCATTGGTACTTACTCATGCAGTCCTCTTGTGAAATGTGGTTATTAATACTGATGTCATCCACTGCAATCCCGCCAAGGTTTCCTTTTCCGATTTCGCCCTCGAAAATCACCTAACAAAATGAGATAATTTTCACAGTACTGAAATATTTGGTCCCAAATAGCAGTGTTTACAAATTCTTGTTCAGTGTAAGCTATGGCATACAAATTAAATTCATGAGATTTCTCATCAGCACACGCTTAGCTCATCAATCCATATTAACTGCCTGGCGATGGCATACAACTTCTTCTCACACTCTCTTTTTATAACACAAACTTTAAAACTGGAAAAAACAGCAGATAAAGGAAATGCTCATTGTGACAGCCCAGAAATAGATTATAAAGTGGCATTTCCCTTCTTTCTCAGCAAATTGGTTCTATTCCTGTAATCTAGGAGGCTGTGAAATAGGCTACTGAGATTATCATCATTGCAGCAATAGCTCAAATTCCGAAACCTCTGAAATAATTTTTGGAATGATTCTGGCATCTCATTTGATAACTTTCAAAATATTACACTAGTGTCCCCAAAGCAGCTGCCCTCCCCACCCTGGGGGAGGAGTTTACCTGGTAAAGTTTCAGAGACTTGTGGAGCAGGACACGCCCTTCCTTCCAGTGGTCTCCTTGGTGTCCAATGGCCATCCAGACCAGCTGGTCATACTCCTCCGGCTTCTGGTAGCGCAGTTTGACCCTCAGCGTGCCCACATGAGAACCAGACATGTGGTACCAGAAGGTCATGCAGTGGGCAGAGTTCTGGGAATACACCACAGGGCTCACCAGGCGAGCCACTTTGCCCTTCTGGTTTTCATCGGCTTGGGAGTAGATGAAGTTGCCATCTCCTGCTGTGACAAAAAACTGTGTTAGGGAGAGTGGCCAAATTTAGGACTCCTTTGTCTCTTTTCTTTCTAGTTCCACCACTCAAATCTTCACTCCTGGGCTGAGCACCGAGAACCCAGACCCGCAGCGGAAAGGGAACAATGTGTGGTTGTTGGGTGATCTCTTTGGCACTCAAGTCTCAGCTCTAAGCTTCCGTGGATGGACATGTGACTGCGGGAAAGCTGCAAAGGAGCACTGAGTCAGACACTACTCATTGGGAATGAGTTGTCATATGGACGGACACAGGCTGTGACTAAAGTCAGCCTTAGCACCGTTGCAAACAGACTGAAAGCAGAGGACAGACCTATTTTTGTGCAACTTTAAATTGCCTTCAGCAGCACCTGTGTGAATGCAGAAATTAAATGAACAATTAAATCTCTTCTTATATATCGTCGAAGCAGCAGGACTTCTGGTTGATGATGTTTTGATCACTGTAGCTGCTTGATAATAATAAAGATACAGTTTTCCCAAATAATCTAGTGATTCTTTTTCCAAATTCAGATTATTTTCCCCTCGTTTATTTTAATGGCTTATAAATTCCTGAACTAAACCTGAGAGCCTGAATCTCAACTGTGATCCCCACTCTTGTGCAATGCGGGCTTCTGGTTCGGGAGAGGCAAGGTCGCATTTTCAAGGCTTATTAGAATATGGCATTTTGGTAACATACACACTTGCCGAGCTGTGAGGACTTATTCTTGGCTTTGCTTTTAATTACCCCCAGTGGGAGCATTTCCTCCTGCCACCACCTGGTCTAAACACACAATTCATGTTTCGCTGTTTGCTCTGCAAATAGAAATCACCTACTCTACGCCTCACCTGATGTAAGTGAATCAGATGCTCAGGCCTCAGTGGGCAGTGGGGTGTTTTGTTGGCTGTCTCAGAGGCTTGTGTATCTGTGAGATAATTTTTTCACACTGCATATGTGGGCACATCCTCGTATCTGCTCACGGTGTCAACAGTGTCCAGGTGGAAGTGGATGTGTCAGTGGGCAGCTTTCTTCCCTCACCTGGCTGCTTAGGTGAGACTGCACCAAAGCATGCTTAATGAAACTGACGGGCGGAATAATAAAAGGAAAGTGGAAATAAAAATCACAGCTCCAGCAGTGCATTTGATGTGTTTGTGGGAGGTTGGGGGGGGGTCCCCTGTGTCTAAGCCAACTCAGTCACTCCTGGGATTTGTCTTATCCCACTAATTTACCAAATGGCAGTCACCTGTGGGTATGACAACATCATTTCATTGAGATAAGTAGTGGATCAGTCCACCAAGACTGGACAGGTAGGCAATGCACCCATCTTGCCTTTGACTCCCCAATCTCATGGAAAAAGACTAAAGTTGGAGATCTACTTAGAGGAAACACATTTACTGAGCTCACTTATTGGGCAAGTTGGGAAATAGGTAGTAGAAAGGAGAGACCTGAACATGGGTAGTAAAAAGAAGTGTCTGAGAATTCTATCCTGCCGTCTGTCCTGCTGCTGTTGTGGACTTCGAAAACTTTGCTTGTGTCACTTTACTGTTTAAAACGCTTCCCTGGCCCCTCACTGCCTTAGCCCATCCAAACTTCTTCATGCAGCATCCAAGGCCGCACCTCCCTTGCCACTTAGCTAAGCGCTTCGCACAGGACTCTGCCCAGATCACGCCACTGCCAATCCACCGAGATGCCACGCTCTCTCCCACACACGCCATTCCTTACTCAAGCCAAGCTGACACTGCACGAGATAGGACTGCTCTCTCTGCCCCAGCCTGTGCTTTCACCGCCGAGGAGTGCGGTCCCGCGCCCTCATTCCACTGTGCCCGATTGCTTCCCACCCGCACCCAGACCATAAGCTCCTCAAGGGTGCGACCACCCTCCTTGTAGGGGTATCTGTAGTGTCCAGCACAGCATCTGCCCTGTAGCAGGGCTACTCAAATAGCACGTGCTCAGTGAGCCAGGGGAACACGCTGAGCTTCAGGACGGTCCCCAGCTTCATTTAGAGGTCGAATGCAGAAGATCAAGTGGCATTCCTTTAAATAAATTCAAAATTGGGCATCAGGATAGTGTACCTAGATAGTGTTAATTAAAAAAGTCTCCACGACTGATTTGCAAAGTGCCACATAGCATCCCATGTCGTCTGTGTGCCTGTGTGCTGTGTGCTCTTTTCATGTAGCTTTTTTTATGTTAACAAATTCCTGCCTTTCAGATGTCAGGCTCGGCCATCTCTCTCAGCAAATGATTGTGTTTCCAGTGCTGCAAGAGGCTCTTTCTAGTCAGGGCAGGCCTGGCACTACAGTCAAATAAATCTGCGTGTCTGGGAGAACAAAAAAGACAAATCCTTCTGAAGGAATCACACTTCTCAGCTGTTAATCTAAGACAAGCCCTTCTTTTCTGATACTCAACACATAAAGCACTGATATTTTTCCTTTCAGGGGTTTTATCACAGCTCTAGGTCAAGAACTCTGTCTTCATTTTCTCAATTAGCACTTTACTTCTGCAAGCCTTTTAGCTTTTGTCTCTGGCTAACATAGCTTTTAACCTCCTTTGAATGTCAGATCCTACTGAGCCATTTTGCTCCACTTTGCATCAATTTTTCTACCATTACTGCCTTCATTCCAGCTAATTGCATTTGGTTAATTTGATGCCATTTATATGTACAGTGCCATTTACAGTCAAAGTATTTTAAGTTTTCTAAAACTGCTTGTCTTAAGATTCAATTGAAAGTGTCTCAGAATTGAAGGAGTCCAATTTTATCCAATTTCCTTGTCATTCTCATTAGGCAAGGAGCTAGCTGCGGTGGAAGGAGGTCTATTCAACTTACTTAATGGTTATAGCCACTGGGGAAAGAGTGAACAATAAAATGAGAAAGGCATGAAGTACCCTCTGCCCATCCATCGGCCCACTGACCCACTGGCCCAAAGCACCAACACTGGGGAAACATTTGTTTAATGAGATTTCTAAGCAACAGCAAATGCCCCTCTGGGGTATCTTTGGGCAGCCACTACTTGAGTAAGCAGTTCTCTAAGCATCACTGAGTAGGGTAGACTTTTGGGGGTTGGGAGTTCATTATGAGTGTGTGTGTGCATGTGTGTGTGAGTGTATGTATGTGCGTTGTTTGTTTGTTTGTTTGTTTGTTTTTGCTGAACAGTGCTGGTTCTTTATACCATACTTCAAGTGGGATGATGAAATAACTAGGAAGAAAATAAGGTGGTGGTGGATAGAAGAGTTCACAGAAGTGGCGGTCAGTTCTCTCTCTCCCCCAAATCATCCCTCCCTTTAATTAATCTTAGAGAGAAAGTATCACAGGAGGTGAGGTGGGTTTCGGGCTGGGGTGTGGTGAAGTGTCTACCTGCTCAGGTTTAAAATCTTCCCCCAAATGAAAAGAACCCAACCCCACCTTCGCCACTTCCATTTCAAGGGTCCAGAGAGAGAGCAAGCGTTAAGCTCACTTATTGTATGTTTAGCTGTAAATAAATGAGATGACATAATGTATGTCCGGATTTTCTTCAAAATAGTCCAGAGTCAGGGATGAGAGAGATTAAGTAAGATTCCTATGATTTGATAATTGTTGAAGTTGGGGTGTATACATTTCAAGTTTGTTTTACTATTTCTTTTCTACTTTTGAATATGCTACAAATTTTTCATTAAAAGAGCTCAGGAAAAAATGTAAAACAGTACTAATTCACACATCTTTGCTATTTTTCAGGGAGGCCAATCAGTCACCATATTTGATCAGCATTTTCTACTACTTGGCTTAAGTGTATCTCTAGGGAAAGAGATTTTATTAATTCCAGAAAAACAAAAGCATGAGTGAATGCTCTGCAATATTTCCTAACCCTCCTAGAAACTCCCTAGACTCCAGAAGCCCTCCACAATAACACCTCTAATTCAAAGAAATGAGGCCACAGTGAACTCTTCATTACCTGTGTGATCTTGAATCGGTCCTGTTTTGCTGGTCAACACACTCCACTTGAGTTGCACGTGACTGTCATGTTCCCAGTGACAGAACGTCTTGTGAGAACCCCAGCCAAATTCGCAGTTAAAACCATATGTTGGAAATTCTTCAGTGGGTGGAAAGGAAAAATAGAGACAAGCAAAGAAAGACAAATTTAATCATTTAGGTCAGAAAGGTCCTTAATTTGTTCATGGAAAGCATGATTTATATAATTTAATGTCTGCTTGAAAATTCTGGGAAAACCACAAAGTCCAGGATTACCAGGAAACTCAGAAGATGCACAGAGATGTCAAAATGTTTGCGAAATCACATTTAGTAATTTTTTCAATCCAGCTTTATGAAAAGTTTATGGACTACCTGCCAAGTTGGTTTTATATAAAATTTCCAGGAAGGTTACTTTTCAAAGTATATATATTACATCTGCAGCATTCTCCCTATTTCTACGATATTTAACATGAAAGATACTCTGTTCTTGAGGATGAATTATATAAATTGATATCCACCAATTACAAAAATCTTAATTAGAAATCGACCCGGGAACCTCGAAAGTCTAGAAACTTGACAGCTGAGTGCCTCGTCCTGGCGGTTATCAGTATTCTCCCCACAGCAGCTTATGCTTCAGGCCTTTAGTGTCAGACCTATGAAGCATTACTTAAGATTATTTTTTCCTTCTGTGCTTCATATCAGGTCAATTAATTTTAAGTGTAGTTTCTGCTTTTTCAGTGAATTTTAAAATTTGCATATAAATTGGTCGCCCCACTTAAACCTCAGTGCGAGGTCATGTAAAACCAAAGCACATTTAAATACCTACCCATTTTTATTGTTTAATATGTTCAAAACGCTTCCTTTGGGATCTGAAAGGAAAGCGTGAATGGATTCTCAGGAATAATTTCTCTTGTGTGTTCTACAAGGTGTTACTTGACTATAGTGTTTTTTAAACCTCTATTTTTTTCTTACTCCACCCTCTTTTTGAAAGTAACTTGAATTTTATGGAATGAAATCATTGATGTTTGGAATTTTTTTTTGGTAAATTTAAGCTAACAATAAAGAGAATCCTAAAGATAATATGCTCATGCTTGTCAGTCCCACACCCCCTCTCTTTATAAAATGAAACACAAAAGCTCTCTTTTACTCTAATGAAGGGCAGAGGGGGGGCAGTCATCGTGTCTCATTGAGTTTGGGCAGTCCACAAGATGGCAGCATTGAAACGAAGAGAAAGGTGCCTAAGCCGACTTGCCAATTGAACTTAAAAACATCTCAAAACCATCCCTATGTACAATAAAAGAAGTGTGATATTACATGCTGTATTGGGGCACAACATATAGCAGGCTGCGAGCATATCTTGTTTTGATATTTTCTTTAACTTTGCCCAAGCGTTTAATACAAAATATCCTGCTTCCTCCTCTGAGCCTGGCCTCCATTGCCTCTCTCCCATTTTAACAATGGCAAGAAGAATTTTAATAGAAAGATTAAATAGACAAAGATGATTTACTTTGCATTTTTAGTTTCCAAGGAACTCTTTTCAAATGACGATGTAAAACTTTGGAAGGAATGCGATACAAATTGCCCAGACTGAGAAGAATGGGTTCTTCCTTCCAATGACAAAAAAGAGTGCACCCCAAAAAAAGAGTGCACAGGGCCGGTGTGGGAGAGTAAACTGGTAAACTGTGGGGTGTGTATAACGTGAGTGCTTTCAGTTAGTGCCAAAGGGCTGTACGTCACAGCCACGGTGCCACTGGAGAGCTATATTTCATGTTTAATCTCTCATAACCATGAAATAGGACTTCTTAGAGCATGAGAAACCCTTTCCAAAATTTACCACACTTGTGCAGCAAGATCGAATTATGCAGATGAAGTAAAACCAACTGAACAGTGAAGGAATGGTTAAACAACCTTGGACGTCAATGCCCATGACCCAGGAATGTATTGTTGCATAATCTCATGTTAGAAAATGTTAATACTGGAAAATGTTAATGTGTGTGTGGCTTTGGGTTTTCTCCTTAAATGTAGTTTATAAGACATGCACATACAGGAGAGCAGTAAGCTATTACAGCGCACACATTTCTGGTTATATTTACCTTGCTAATACATTAAATTTATTGTATAACACAGAAAACCACATCATCTATTATTTTGGCTATTAATAGTCTGGTGACATTGTAATATATATAAATTGGAATATTTTTGTAATCACTGGGACATGAAACAGCTTTGCCTGAAAGGACGGTTTAGGCATTTCTCTTGGTGCAGTGAATAGCGGTTCACCTTTACCTTCCAATGTTCTTTCCAGTTCTTTGAGTCTAACAAAGCGAACGGCACTAACTTTTTGTATTTTGCTACTCTTTTATCTTCTTGTCCCAATAATATAGCTTATTTTGGGCAACCTTGCTTATTTAAACTTAATTTCAAAAAGTCTCTGCATTTTGTGGGGGACGGGTATAAAGGAATAGTAGCTCAGTGTTGAAAATCTGAGCCTGGCTAGAAAGGCCATTAAACACACAAAATACATATAAACATTTATAGAAAGGAAAAAACAAACATAAAATAGAGAAGGACAGAAGAAGAGGAGGAAAAAGTTGAGAAAGAGAAAAAAACAAATGGATGAATGAAATGAGTATATAGGGTTATTGACCTTTAAATCTTCAAAATATTACCCAAGCCCTGTAGCTGCACAATTCTTATAAAATTCATTGGGAATAATCTGGCTAAATTCCTTCTTGACTCTTAAAAATAGCAGGAAACAATATTCTGAACTTAAAACAAATTTATAGCTGCTGTGAGCAAGCACCAGCTGTGCTTATTGAACGTATCTTGCCACAGTTGAATCATTAGCACTGTATATGCACAAGGATTTAATTTTTAAATCTGGATTTCAAAACTTCTATTGAGTGTGTTAACTCGTTACTCAGAGACCAGACTTGCAGTACAAACAAATGGAGGTGCTGAGGCCCATGTAATAATAGGTTATGTATATACTCTGAGCTGCTCTAGAAATGTTTGAAGATCCTCAGAGGGTAAGAGGCTTCATCAGGGGGAGCTGGATTTAAAATGCAGAGTTCTCATCAGTTCCTGACAGAGAATTAATAGGCTTTCCTGCATCTGATTACAGCTCAGACAGTATATAAATATTATATGCCCACCGAGTTTATTATATTGGTAAGAATCCTCAAAATAAAAGCTTGAGACTCTGCTTGGGTCTATAATGACCTCAGCAAAATCAGATTATGATGAAGGTTTAGTGGTTTGATTTTCTGCTGCTTGTAAAGATGCCTGAAGAATCTGAAACCTGCAGAACAGTGTGGACCAAAGTATCAGGAAGCAGAAACTGACCACCGGGGGACACCTCAGAGTTAGACTGGCCTCTGATTCACACTCTCAGGCCCTTGTGAAGCATTCTGAACATTGGCTTAGTCAGGAGGTAATAATCAGCAGAACTCCTTAAAGAAGGTCAGACAGTCCATTATCCACAAACAAAGACTTGGAGCTAGATTTGTGACCCAGGCAATGGAAAAACAGGAAACTGGGGTTATTTGTAAAGGACTCTGGGCTGACTCTGGAATTCAAAATCGGATCCTATCAGTGAGCCCTAAGGTTTGGCATGAGCTTGTTCAGATGGTGGTAGCAACGGGGTCTTACTGGTTCATGATTTGTGCATCTGTCCTGTGATTACAGCAGACCCTATGAGATGACCACCTGGCCCTGGAGCTCTTCTGTGAAGCCATCACGTCATTGGCCTTGAGCTCATGCACAAATCTGTGCTCACCAAGTCATTTCTACTCTGAGCCTACAGGCCGTCCACATTCAGGGAGAATAATCCCATTTGGGGATCTGATATATCACTCTATTTTCTCCACAGTTGTTGTTCCCTTTTATTTTTTTTAATGTTCCCAGCTCTTTTGATAGGCAAGAGGAAAGATGAGATGAAACAAGTTAGTTGGCAACTTTCATAGTGGTTTTAAATAATTCTCTGGCAAGAGAGAAAGCTAAAACAATAGTTAAAATGTTTGTTACATTACTGGAACTTCATTTTTTCATCTCACCCCTCTTCCCTATTACAGAGTCATGGAGAGCCAGCTGGTGGTTATTCTACAGAAGACCATCCTGAGGGAGCTGAGAACTCTCGGGAAAGGTAGGAAGCAAGTGAGAGGCGGGGCTTCGCTCAGGAGGGAGCTTCAGCCATCCCAGGTGACTGCATGGTCAGTTACAGCCACGTTTTATAACACGAAAAGACGTGGGCAGGACTACAGTGTTTTGGAGTTTAGGGTAACAGAGTATTCTTCTGTTTCATCGTTCAGTAGTTGGGGTGTTTGAGCTGTGTGATAGCAGGGATTTGTCAACCTGAGCACACTATGGGGAAACTTGGGGTTAAGTCCAACTAAAGAGAAGTTTGTTTTGCAGTTTAATCAGGTCAATGGTGATGGAGTCCTTTAAGGAAGCATACTAATTAGAGCGGCCCTTTCTACTCTCTGCCTAGCTGGGGAGTGTCATAGTGTTGAGGAAACATTGATATACACCACACGCCCCATTAATAAATGACTGTGGACGCCAAGGCTGAGCAAGCTTCTATAAAGGAAATGGGAGAAGCTGGAAAGCTGACCTGTTCACCTTACTCTAATGATTAACTTTAAAGTATTTAAAACCTCTGATTGCTTATACTGACTCTTTCTCTCCATGTGAGTCTACGGGGAAGAATTTTACAGAATACTAACAAAATACAAAGGAGAGTGAGAAGGAGGCCACCATTTAACTGTGGCTGGCCTTGAGAAACAGCTAACCAAGGGCTTTAAAAGTCATTATGCTTTTCTATTAATACAAGGATGCGGGGGTGCCATTCCCAAGGGTGGTCCTCTTCCCACGCACAGTTATAGCTGTGGCTTCCTGTACCCCACTTCATGGCACACCCACTGGAAACGTTGTTGTGAAACTGCCAGATCTGTGGCAGGCAAAACTGACAAACTTTGCCTGTCTCAGTTTTGCAGAATGATGATGAAAATAAATAGTCAGGCTGGTGCCTGTGAGATTTCCTTCTCCTGTAGTTTGCAAACACAGTACATGTCCTAGATGTGCTGCGTTTAAACAAAGTATGTTACCCTGTTCCTTCCACTGAGAGCTGGGATTGTCACCATTTGGCAATTACTGATGGAGCAGGAAATCTCGCTCTCTGACGCATATACATGTGGAGGGAAGGAAAGCAATATTTATAGCTCGCGCTTGGAGACCAGATGTTGTGTGGCATCTCTCTTCTAGGACTTTGAGGGAACCTGAAACCCAGAAGCGCAGCAATCGGCTATATTTTGGGGGGAAGACAGGCATATGGGAAATCTACCACATTTTCTATTGTATTTGATACCTGATTGTATTGTGCTGTCTATTATGGTTGGCTTTTCTGTGGTCAGCACAGTGGTACCACCTGAAAAACAAAACAGCAACATACAAAAGTGAGAAAGAGGAAGCATTGCAGAGAATATGCTGTAGAGAAATGCTGTCTGCTTATATACATTCGATTGAGGCAAACATTTTCCATAAACAATCCTTCCTTTAATTCCACCTATAGTAATCGTTTTACTTAAAATTTGCTCACCACAGTATCAAGCTCGAATAAACTATTGTTCTTTACCTAACACATTTATTCATAAAGCATCCAGCGGCGTGGAGTGTTTGAGGCTTTGTTCCAAGGTTCCCAGACTAGGCATGGCATGCAATTGCAACAGTGAAAAACAAAAGCCTCCGAATGTCCTCAGTGACTTGGGTATTAAACCTGACCTAGACCTTTAAGCTTCAAACAGTTTCCCAAGGTTTCAGATGTGTGCCTTCAGGGGAGTTGCAAGGCTGGTCTCACCATTTGTTTAAAAAACTGAGGATTTAAAGTGGATGGAAGCAGTTTCGTTTTTTTTTTTTTCTACAATAGTTGTTTATTTTTCCCCAAGGACAGATATTCTGCCTGGTATGTGGTTTGGAGAAGCTGCAGGAAAAGGAGAAGGGGAAAAACACTTCTTCACAGTTCCAAGGATCCGGAGATTGCACAAACAACACCCTGAACAATATCAGCTTTTAATCAGTTTGGATCGACTTTGAAATCCTTGGTCAGGGGAACATGTGGAAGCTTAGCCGTTATCCTCTTTTTCTCTGTCTTAACTCTTCCATTTTCTGCTCCTCATCATTACATTTCTATTTTAAAGTAGTGTTTTTAAACTTGCCCAACCACAAGAACCACCTGAACGCTTGCCGAAATTGTGGTTGGCAACCCATTTACCCTCCTCAGATCTTACCGAGAACCAAAATCTCCAGGGGTAAGCCCTCAAAATCTGTATTTTTGAAAGCTTCTCGAGTGAGTCTTATAATCCACTAAGCCTGGGAAACACTGGTTTGCTCTTCACTACTTAGTTGCCCGAGAAAGGTATTTCTCCTTATGTGTCTGCAGGGCAGGTCACGGTCAACGATAATCTATTTGCTATTCCAAGAGATAAAGTCCCGGGCAGACTCAGAGTAAGGGCATGGCGGGGCCCTGACTGTCATGGAAAGTTTTAGAGGTGGCTATAAGGTGCCACTGCACATTTTCCAATAGTATCATTCAATAAAGATTTGTGATTATCTCTATTCTGGCCAGGCACTAGTCCTATTCTCCAACTCCCACAGATCAGAAATCATCCGGATCATGAATCAGAATTGTAAAAATGTACTCTTGGAATGGTCTGAGGATTTCTGAGCTAACCGGCTGCAGCACCAAGTCATGTTACCCTTGCTCTCCCAGTGAATACCCTGGCTGAGTGGTCACATGTGTGCGTGGCTTCAATGAGGCAGGCAATATGAAGAAGGTATTATATGTATTATGGGTTAAGAAGGTGAATCTATAATGGCAGAATTGGAGGGAGGCCAGAATACATTAGCGTTCTGTTCCCAGTGGTCTTATAAGAGAAAAACTCAAGGTGAAAATTCACTTTTTAAAACCGATATGCATTATCAGTTTTGTTACAGTTTGGGAGCCAAATTCTGCTGTTGGGTACACACAGATCCAGTATAAAATTTGGCCTCCTGATGCCTTTGAAGCCAATTGTATTATCTAATGACTTCAAAGGCATTTGCAAATGAGTAACTTCACCTTGGCAAGCAAATATGGGAAAGCAGAACCTCTCCTCATTTCCATGCATTTGGTACATTTCATCTGGAATTCGGTGTTGTTTGTAAGTAATGAGCGTTTTGCTACGATACTTATCTCTCTATATATACAAATAGGTCACTCCGAGAGGAGAAATTAAAGCAACAACATCTGCTTTAAGGCACTAAACAAGGCTAAAGAAAGCCTTGATCTCAATTTCCTTGATCCCATGTTTCCACCTATCAGGGTTAAAGTGAGAATGCTTTTAGTTTGGTTACATTGTACTGAACATTCAAAGTTTGCAGCTCTGACAGTAAGGCCTGTGCCAGAGTGAGCAAAGAGGGTGCACAGCTGTGTGTGTGCCTTGGAGGTGATTTGTTCATATGTGAAAAGATACCTGCTTAGGTGAGAGTTTTGCTCCTTGCAAAGATTTAGATGTGAGCACACCCTTTTCCATTAAAGGATAACAAACAGCTTCATAAAGCAAAATTGGCTATAATGCAATAAATGAATAGGAAGCACGAAATGCCTTCTAAAATCCCTTGTTGATGGGACGTGATGTGGGCATTGTGAACACGCTCAGCAGCTCTTAGCATACGCATGTATTGATAGGATCCTTGAGTCAAACGTGCTGGCCTGAGAAAATAAATTTTTTTTTTTTTTTTTTTTTGCCATGGCAATATGTAAAAACAAACCAAAAAAAATGGGATGAACTTTTTTCTATTTACGCAAGAAATAATTTTAAATGCTGTAGATAAACCACAACCTTATACTTTTAAAGGATTGCCAGTGTTTCCACTATAAATGACCCATTTTCTGTAGTTTGTAACTCATTGCCTTACACAATTTGCTCCAGGCTAACATACTTGCCCTATTTCATTCAAAGGCTTCAGTTTCAATTGATTCAGTCATGAACTGAGGCAAAAATGAGAAGGTTGGTTGTTCTGATATGAGGAGTAAATCTGAGGCTTTGTTCTAATCAATATTAACTGACCACTTTAGGGTATATAAAGAAAAGAATCCTCTTCACAAGAGGGTAATTGAAAAGGGTATCCAATGATGACTACAGTCATTCCTTTTCATGAGGAATTTCACTACGGATGTATGACAGGGTCTGCAAAAAGCCTGAGGTTTGTGGCAGTGTTTACAGGCAACCCGGGGAAGGTTCCACGGGACCTGGATCATAGAATCGTATTCTGTTTTTAACATCAGCTGTCAGGTTTTCAGCTCGAACTTAACTTCTTAAAGAGAAAATGCCACTGCATTAATTAGAGTAATTTTTTTGTGGTTTGTGGCTACTTATTACAAGCTTTGTTTCAAAAGCCCATAGCGATGTAACATTTATTGGCTATTCGAATGTAAGTGATTATCCTGGAAATTTGCAGGGAGGCCGCCTCAGGAGGTGAGATTTAAATGTGCAGAGTTCTCTCACTCGTTCAGAGGAAAGCTTTCGAAGTAATTGGAAATGTACTTTGGGACATTTCCTTCCAGATTTTACACGAACGCATTGGCCAATAACATGGCACTATTATGAAGTTACATGGTAACACCTTCGGTTTCACCCATGGAAGTTAATTATGTGGGATCTCTGAGTCCTTTCTGGGTGAAAATACAGACCTGCATCTAAGGGCTCATGTTTAACCTAAAATGAGAGTCAGATGCTATATGAAACTACATTTTGACCTGGGTAGCAAAGGTCCCACAGTACCTTTTGCAACAATAGGGTGAAAATCCTAGTGCCTTGGCCAGTTTCTAAATGGTGCAATCCCATTCCTCACTTGCCCAACATTTCCTCTGACATTCCAAGTGAAAGAGAAGGTCACTTTCTAGCTTTTAGGGTTTTAGAATATTACAGAGTAATATTCTGAATTAATTAGTGAGGCATTTGGCACACACCGTCCCTGATATATTTGCTAGTCACTGGTAATGTGAAATGACAACTAATTCTGCCTTTGTAAATTTTAATGTAAAGTGGTTTATAAAATTCTAACTTAAAAGTTGCATTTCAAATATAAGCCTAATTTCATCAATTAGTTGGCTAAACGTTCCACTGAAAACATTTTTATCCTCATTAAAAAATGAAAATAAACGTTCTAAGGCATGTGGTTATGTGCATGTGTTATGGGGGCGGGTGGTGTGAAGATGAGGATCCGTTAAGGACGATTAGCCATGGAGAAATTCTTATTCAATTAATCCTAGTCTTGGCTCTGAAAATGGCTAAAATCATTGTTTCAAATGGCTGTGGCTATTAGGAACAAGCCGTTTACATGGATGACATGAGGAAATGAAGATGCACATGTTCTGGCAAGGCCACCTCTGTTGCTGGGGCAGTTTTGCCACCACCCTGATGCTCACCTCCCAGAGGAGTTACACAAACACAAACAGGCATTAACTAGCTGGTCTCAATGACAGCATGAACTGAAATGGCACAGCAATGAGATGGAAGATGGTTTCTGCACCTGTGAGCTGGAAGTCATCACCTGTTCCGCTGTGGCAGTTGGCCTGGTCATCGTCACATTCATCCACTAGGTTCCCATTGGGAGTGGTCGGTCCAGCTGTAGGTGCTGGAACAAGATCCAAGGATTATTATCTCACACCTCTGAAGTGTATTCTCAAGCCTCTGGCTGTTGAATCTGCTAATATTTTTGCAGGAAACTCTAATCTGTGACAAGAAGGCCAGGAGCATGGTTTACCTCTCTTTTGGGAGCTAAATAGGCTTGGATTTTGCAGAATCTATTGGAGACAGCTTTATTTTGGTATTTGGTCCATATCTGCTGAATAGAGTTGGCTGCCTTAGCATTTTTTTACATTGTTATCTACATAAACTTCCTTTTTCTGAAAAGTTCTTGAATTTTCACTGGTTATTTATTCATGAACCTGAAGTTAGATAATAGAGATATTGCTTGATAATAGAGATATTGGTTTTCCTTTCATTTTAAGGTGCTAGAGAACTCGCTTGCCATGAATTCTTTTATATTCTTAGAACTTACTAAATTTGCTAAGTTCATATTATAATTTTTCCCCAAAAGAGAGTCCCAATATTCACCATTCACTTTTATTATGATATTGTTTTGTTTTGTTTTGTTTTTAGGAGTGACTCCATTTCCATCAACCTCTGATCTCTGCCCAGAGCAGGTGTCTGAGAGGACTTGCTTAGATATCCTGTACTTTAGCTTACTGTATTCTAACTCCCAGTGGACAACATTCCACTGCTGGCAGGTATTCCCATATCTTTAAGTTTGTAGATGAAAGGTATCCAACATTAATCAAAGACTGCTTTTGAAGTTCTTTAAATTTAGTTTGGTCTTTTTTTTCCCAGCCTGTTACTCATTTTTGCAATCTGTTTAATATTTTACAGTTTTCGGTATTACATTTCACTTTATGAGACTGGAGATAATGTACAGTTCTCTTGATGTTTGAGAAGCAGACAAGGTGCTGGGAGCAGAATCTCATTCTCTAAGAGGTTCTGGCCGGTAGGAATGTGCTGGTAACTGCTGCTTTCTCAATAAAAACTTGACATTTTTTGTTATTGTGCTTAAGTACCGAGCAAAGTTATGACAAATGTGGAAATGTAGCTAGTTTCAACTTTCTCAACTCTCCAAAAGCACACAGCAATAATAACTAGGAAATTAGCACATACAGATATTGCACACACCATTTAGACATACAGTCTACACTTCGTAAAATGCATACACAAATATTCCTGCTCTACTTATTGCTCTCACTGAATTAATAGAATCCTTTCTGTCAATCCAGATGCTAGTCTTCACTAAGCTGCCCTTTCTCTTGATACTGTGCCACTTTTAAGTATTTTAAACTGTCTCTTCATCTTGCTGGGTTTTTTTGCATTTCTTATGGTTTTTACAAAGGACGGGTTCCATGTTGGAAGTGGCCCAGGGTGGTACTAAGATTAAATTGAAAATAGTAGACAGTGAATGTTTTTTATGCCCTAATTTTAATACTTGAAAATATTTTATTTTTTGTGGTTCTCTAATTGTTTCTTAAATATAATGCTAGCCCAAAACAGGGTGGACAATAAGGGTCGGCTGGGCTGTACCATATTCTTTTCTGCATCCCTCTAGGTATCTTCTGTAGAACAAGGCACAAAGTAGATATTTAGTAAGGCCTGTTAATCAAGCTAAGGACAAAGGAAAGCACTTCTTTTCACCAATCACGTTAAAAGCTTTGACATTACTTTCCCGGATGTTGGTTTCTCACATGGCTGTGGGCAACTTCCTCGCTTCTGTGAGAGCTTAGAAACATCTGTAGCAAATCCCTTCACCAACAATTTCTACCACACTACAGAGTTGACACGGGCAAACAGCCACAAATCTCAGTCTTTTCAAGCGTCCATTAATTCCACCTCCTAAATCAGTGTTGCTTCCCAGAAACCAGGCTAAAGACCTGCCTTATAGCAGCACACTCCTTTTTCCAGATGACCACATTTCTCAGTAAATTGAACGAACGTGTCTGCAGTTGGCTCAATCATCCCTTCTTTTTCTTGGCATCTTTGCCAAAGCCCTGGCACATGGGCATTCTTGGTCTGTGTTGATAGTGCCTGGGTAATTCAGAGGTCTGAGACATGACTACAGATATAGAAACAGCTATACAATAAAGAATGGGAGATAATGGCCTGCTTTTAAATAAACACATAGAAAAGTAGCTATGAATTATTCACTAGTATAGTGATTCATAGTTTAACATTACTTAGTGCATACGAAAAGTTTTACATTTAATGTGCTCAGGAATGTAATTACAATTGAGTAGCTGAAAATACACATAATTTTGAAACCACAAGAAGGTGATATTAAAAAAGCATTCTTCAAAACAATTATGAGCATATGCTCAATTGATTAACATCTGGGTACCAACAATAGCCACTCTTTGAGCTAACCTGGAGAAAGACCTTTATGAGGATGGAAAAGTTGGTAGAGGTTACTCATTTTTGCCCAAATCTAAGGCAGATGGGAATTCTAATGCACAAACGCATGAAATGGAACAATAAGCAACCATCATTTTTTTTTTCAAACATTCATGTTATTTATTATGTGATAAAAAAAAGCTGAGGAGAGAATGGTTTTGAGATCAGTGTGGGAACTGAATTTGTCCTTGATATGACCTTCATATGATAACCTAAGTTCATGAAGTAACATCCTTAAACAGACCTCTGTTCATTCACATATGTTATCTTATATAAAGTTTTATGTCTGCAGCAGCCTAAGAAATTCATCCAGGAGAATGTCTTGATGTTTCAGTCTGTCAAATACTGCTTCCTGCTGGTATCTGAATGGTAGTCAACATCACCTACAGAAATCTGGATCAGACATAGACTTCCCAACAACACTAAAAAAGTCAAAGGAATAGGTGGTTGCTGGGGGCTAGGGGAGGGGGAAGTAGGTGGGAAACTGCTTAATGGGTAAGGGGTTTTACTTTGGAGTGATAGAAATGTTTTGGAACTAGATCGAGGTAGTGGTGGTGCAAATAATTCTGCATGTACTAAACACCACTGAACTGTTTAAAATGGTGGATTTTATGTCATGTGATTTCACTTCAAAAAATTATTATTTTTTAAATCGATGGAGACAACCCCACAGAATCTGAAGAGAGTTATGCAAACAACCAAGACAAAAGTAGAATTCTAAAGGTGCTGTTTTGCAGATTAAAATGTTCTAGAATATGCTAGAATGTTGAGTCTAATAGACTGGCAGGCACAGAGAGATGCAGAATTAGCAAGGGGAAAAGGTAGCCGTTTGTGACAGTACCATTAGGGGCATAAATACATGAAAAGGAAACAAACAAAGAAACAAAAACTAGAAGTCACTCTGGAAATTGTAATTACCTTCCACTTCACAGCCCAGTAGCTCCATTCTTAGTCCTAGGCCACCATGAGTGGCTCTCTCAGGGTAGATCCTGATGAATCGTGTGGGAAGAGGTGGAAAAGTTCGTAGCTCAGGTGTATCATAGTTGCTGTTGCCTTCAAAAGACTGTGAAGTATGAAAAACACCAGTTATTAATAAAACCTCTCTTTTGGCAGGAGAGCCTCTCCTCGGGATTCTTATAGGGCAGGGGCATAGGGCTCATTCTACCACTTTGTAAGTGGCGGACATTGTTTTCATAAGTGAGAAAGGAAAAAAAAAAAAACAATCCTTCTCTAAGAAGTGACAGATGTCACTTCTCAGAAACTAGAGTACACACTGAAGCTATACCTGAAGCTTTAATGAGACACATTTTTAAATGATATGCTGGGAGAATTGTGCCTGGGAGAGGTGACACTTTTACCACTTCCTTGAGGTGGAAGATGGTAACTCAGGAAGAGAACTTGCCATTTTTCAGAGCTTATAATAGACATCGCATTTTCAATAACTATCCCTTATACATTTTCTTAAATGAGCAGATCTTCTAGGAGAGAGACAAATTAAATTCCTGAAGGAAGAGATAGTTAATTTAATGTAGTGCAAATGCTGTTTATTCAAGAACTTCAGTATGCCAACCACTTGAAATTGCTGTTTGCTTAAGCAGTTCCACCAGTCGGAGGCCACCAGTTGGAGGCATTTGTAGATAAAAGACCTTCTCATCTCAGGAAGGGATCAAGAGTCCTGACTGTTAAGTGATGTTCTGATGCCTCGTTGAATTGCACCTCTTTGTCAAGTGCATTCCTAACTTGAAGTCACCATGACATTTTTTTAGGAGATAGGCTACCCAGTGCTGGAGCTGCTCTTGAATTATTTTATTGCCCTTTTTACATTGACTGGACAGTCAACATCCTTTTAGAGGAATCATAAGAAAATGGGAGTATGACTAGACTTGCTTTCTTTTTCAAGAAATGAGTAACCTTCCTATATCCTCTTTTCCCAACACCATTCTTAATCCTGTCCGAACAGAAGGGGAAGAAGATTAGAAAACTCATATTGCTTTATCTCTGGACGTGCCCTTTTATATATAAAACATCCTGTGATATTTACTGGTGAAAGGCATTGTTCTAAGTGCTTAATATATATTAATTCATTTAATCCTCAAGACAGCTCCATGATATAGGTTCTATTATTACCCTCATTTTACAGAAGAGGCCTTGAGAGGTCAAGCAATTGGCCCACGGTTATATGTAAGGCAAGTGGCAGAGCCAGGATTCAAACTTAGGCAGTCTGACTGGTTTCCTTCACTACTACACTGCTACAATGCCTCTGCCCTTAGAAATAATCTAGTCTAACCTCCTCATTTTAACACACGAAAACACTGAGGTCCAGAAGATAAGGTCTTTGCCCAAGGCCGCACATTTAGTTTCATTAATTTTTCTTTAAATGTATTGCAGTTTGGGCTACCAAAACTGGTGGATCAAACTGAGTGGATGGCTAGCCCCAGGCCATGTCAGTCAAGAGTGGGAACCACGCGCAATAGTTGGGTCATAAAGCAGCTAAAGAAGCGATCATCCCGTGGTGGAAATATCATGGCAAAATGGCACACATGTAAGAGAAGACAGATTGGGTAGGTTGTGACATGTCTAGGGGTCTTCCAAGTTCTAGAAGTAAATTAATTGGTCTTTTCCAACTCAGAAAAGCTTCCAGGCATCTCAAAGTACATGGCTAACGTAGACCTGCTTCTTCCAATTAAGGTTTCCTTCTAATCTTTTCAAAAGTAAATTCCCTTTTGAGCAGGGTTCTGTACTCTTGATAGAACTGCAGTTGCTGCCAGTAATTGAGAATCTGACATATATTATTGTTAAGCCCAATTAAATGTTGTCAGTAAGATACTAATTATGGTGAAAATAGCATTACTACACATGCAACTTCTGTCTACATTAACATAGCTCCAACAATCACAGGAGAAAAGCACTCATATCTACGGAATCTCACGTTCTACTGCTAATTTTAACCTGAGCAAAGAATTAGCACAATGTAAATACATTATAAAAGCTGTCAGCGATGAGCTGGGAAGAATATTAGCAATGAAGGACCATATGGAACTAGGCTACCTTTGCTAGCATATGATTGTTTATGAAACATCTGTGTCCTTTTACTACTCTTGTTTTAGAAGATGAGGGCCTTGAGTATTTAGATCTATCTGCTCCTGAAAAGTCTAGTTAATTCAAAGACTCTGATATACCTTGTCCGTCATGCACTATTTGAGGGGAGGAAGTGAGGAGAGGGTATAGAGGGTTTTAAATCCATCAAAGTGCTGTTTTATTTCACAAAACAGTACTCCTTTTACTGTTACATCCTAAGCAGGTAACATTCATTTGCAAGTTTAAATATACTATGTTTTAAATATCTTTATACAATTTAGAAATATGTACTGCTCCTAAACTGAAGGTTTTACCAGTTTCCTTGTTCATCTTTAAGATTTTATTCCTGGGAAAGGGCATTTAGGGATCACAGATTAGGCTCTGTGTAAACAGCTTAGAATTTTTCATGGTTTTAAATATAAGAAGATGATAGTGATTGATAGAATCATATTTTAGGAATAAAATTGAACACATTTAACCAATCGTGCATGGAGTTGTTCTGTTAAAATTGAAAACTGTGTGTTGGCAGCTTGTGGAATTCTATACGTTATGTATTACAATAGAGCGAAAGATAGCTTTAGACTTGATTACAGATGGTGGATTGCATAACAAAGGGAAGCATATGATGCATCCTATCCAGAGCATATGGTAATCTGTTTTCTGTCTCTCTTAGAACCCTAGTGTTGAAGAACATGTCACAACAGCACACCCTGCCATGCGACAGCAGCTCCAGGAAGTTGTTGATTTGCAGCATATTCACACGTTGTGCTAGAGGCACAGGCTTACTACCCCTCAGAGAAGACTGGCTCTTAGGGAGAACTCCAGTTTCTGATGTTTATTTTACTTTTTCTTTCATCAAAACAAGAGGGGGCAGACATAAAAGGGAAAATGAAATGGACACAAGAAAGAAAGTAGCTGCACACAGATGATAAAAACACTGGAAATATCTTAGAAACCACAAGTTAACAAGGGGTGAAATGAGAGAGGGATTTTTACGTTTCTGACAGCATCATCCCTGTTGGTGGCTGACCAGCAGCCAGTGGGGGACAGGGCAGTCTCTGCAGAGCCCCACATCTGGACAGAGTAGGAGCTGGCTGCACTGCCCAGCATTTGTTTTCTGCCTGCAATGCCTTTGCCTGAGTCACTATATGAAGCCACATTCCTACACTTACTCAGAGTAGGAGCAAGGCTAACACTCCCTCCAATTAACTAGAATCTTCTTTTCATAAAAGGAGTAGGTCCTGGGCTAAGTGGGGATGGGAAGGCTGGGACCAAAAGACCAGTTGTGTTGGGTATGAGAAGTATCTTCAGCCGAATGCAATTCCCATAGTTCATACAAACTGAACGTCTGTGGGTTGTTACTTATTTTAATCTCAAACTAGCTTCCTGGCCACCCATTCTTTCCCAGTTGGCATTGTGTACTCAGGAAATACAAATAAATCTAACAATCGGCTCAAGTAGAACGTAATCACTAAAGAATATCTGTTTAGTTAAAAAATATTATACCGTGTGTTCTGGTGAATGTTGGGATATTTTTATATTGAGATTCTTTTCTCTTTTCACTGAATCATCAAGAGCCAACTGCATTTTGAAAGGTTCCAATGCAGAAAAAATATACTTAACCATCACTTACAATAGCTAAAAGTAGAAGCAACTCAAGTGTCCATTAATGAATGAACTGATAAACAAAATGTGAAATATTATTCAGCCTTCAAAAAGAAGGAAATTCTGACACAGACTACAACATGGATGAACCTTGAAGACATTATGCTAAGTGAAATAAACCAGTCACAAAAGGACATATATTGTATGATTCCACTTATATGAGGCACCTAGAGTAGTCAAATTCATAGAGATAGAAAGTAGAATAGTGGTTGCCAGGGGCCAGGGGAGAGGGAAAATGGGAGTTATTGCTTAATGAGTACAGATTTTCAGTTTTGAAAAATAAGCAAGTTCTGGAGCTTAGTTGCACAACAATATAAATATGCTTAACATTGCTGAACTGAACATCTGAAATGGTTAAGATGGTAAATTTTATGTTATGTGTATATCATCACAATTAAAAGTTTAAAATGATATACTTTAGAGGGATGGGTGACAGACAGGAAAGGGGAAAGGCTAACTGATGGGTTAGAATATGCAGAGAGATTTTTGAGTTCCTACTAGATTGTTGCTGTCAATCCCCTGATCCCCTGATCCCTAAGTAAGAGAGAAAAAGGTAACCAGCAACGCAGTTCTTTCCCATGTTGATCTCAGATATCACTTTCTGTACCTCAAACCTGTCTGCCCTAGATTTGGGGATCTTACTAACACCTCCACACACCTCCACTGGTCTCACTGTTGAAAAGAAATAAATCTCGCTTCCTCGGGAGAACACTGGGGGTATTTGATTTAAGTCAAGGACTTGGGGAAGGATTTCCTCCGGAAGCTGCTCTCTGCTCCTGGACCTCACCTTAGCCTTGCGCTTGCTGTCATCCATGATCATTTTCCAGTCTGAGCCATTGTTGCTATACCCGATCTTGAATTTCCTCATGGACACCTTATTCTCCCGGTGTTTCCCACCCTGGATGATGATGCCCCTCACAATCTTCTCCTCTCCCAGGTCCACTTGGAGCCACTCATTTATGTATGACTGAGGTCCGGGCGGCAGTACCCAGCCAGAGCGACTGGTCACAAGGCGGATGTTTTCAGGCATCCAGCTCCTCTCCCCTTGGTTTGACGCTGTAATCTGGGAGTCAGAAATAAGTCCAGATACCATGCCCAACATTCCGGAGCAAGGGTAATCTAAAGGGTGGAACAAAATAAATAATGTAAAATGATTTTCTAGAGGCCTCCATGCTTAGAGAGAGAATACAACATATTGAACAAAAAGAGCATCTGTACCCATGCATACAAATGTTTAAATTTCTTCATCATTTGACATTAAACTGGAGTCTTCCACCCTCAAACCTTTCTCCCACTCTTTTAGAACCCCTCTCCCTACATTACATTCTAATAAATAAAATCTTCAATAAGAACATACATTTCCCCCTTTTTGAGTTTTTCCAAGGCAATGAACAACATCATAGATCTTTTTATATCTTCTACAGCAGCCCGAGTAGCTTCTGAGAGTAAGGAGAGTATCAATCATTGATTAATTGATTAGTAGCTTAAAAACAAAATGTTCAACACTTGAATTGTTCTTCTTTCAAAATTGTACATTTCAATCAAGAAAATGCACACGAAGTAATAATAACCTATTTTTTTCTTTGAAAAAACTCAATTTTGCCTAATATAATAAAAAATTAGCCTAAAAATATAACCATCTTAAGAGGCAGGTATCTAATACAATTAAGCTATGTCTATCTTATCAGCTGAATTTTAAGAATTAATGACGGATACTTTCCACATGAACTGACATACAGTTCACATCATGTCATTCCTTTATTCAAATAGTCAGTGCCTGCTCATTAGGAGTTATGCATGTACTTTCAGCTGAGCATGCCAGACCTTCCACAGAGGCAACTGGAATGAAGAACCTCCTCCTCTGGAAAGGGAAGTGGGGGCGGGGGGCTTTCTCTCATTCTGTTCCCTCCACTAGGAATTCTCCACCATCTTGTCCTTCCCACTATCTGCACCACTTAAAGTCTTGACTCGTTTTCAAATGCTACACCACTTATTCAGTTTTCCTGATCTCTCCAACTAGCCGTGGCTTTCCTTTTCTGGAGGTCTTCATAGTACTTAGTTTGCATTTCTCATATACTGATGATCATATTCAGTTCCTTGGATTACTGCTATTTGCCTCCTCACAGTTTAAGTTCTCTGAGGGCATGAACCAGGGCATATTTAAAAATTTTCTATGACTCCTTGTATTTGCTGAACAAATATTTGTTGAATGAATCAACTTATTAACACATTAAAAGGCAGCTGCCTATTTCCCAAGCACCTCTTCCTGTAATTCAGCCACAGTATTTGCTCCAGGCTGGGATCTGGAAACCAAGAATGAATTCAATAGGGATTAAAAAAAGATTTACAAAATCTATTTTACTGGGGGACTATGAAATTATGGTGTTAAAAATAGAAATCACATTTTTGGTCACTGCGGTCACACCTGCCTGATTCAAAATTGGCTTTTTTATAAAGAAAATGTTTAGCTGGTAATGAGGACCAGATGTTACCATTTGGAGAAAAACACAATTAACTTAAATATTGTAAGGAGAGCAGAACTTTTACCAGATTAATGTCCTTTCTCTAATGCAGAGCTGGCTCAGGCGCAGTTTACAATCTACAAACGTAGCACTGCCCAACCCCCATTCAGCCAATGGGTCCATGGAGCACAGTTAGACTGTCATTCCTTCTGTATGTCTGCTTCATCCAAAAAGAACAATAAAGAGGAAACTTGATCTGCCTTTGACTGAAAACTATGTGATTCTATTAGCAATGATTAGGAGAAAACATGTTAATAATTCAAGGTTTGAATAAGATGCTAGGATTTAACTCTGTTCTTCCATAGTAGGCTGGCTCAGATATGCTTTAGTCTGGCTACATGTCAAATCCTTTGGAAATAGTGTTGCCAGATTTAGCAAACAAACAATCAGACAAAAACAACAAAACAAGAAACAGGATGCCAAACTAAATTAGAATTTCAGACAAACAAGAAATATGTATTTTTTTTTGTATAAGTATGTCCCAAATATTGCATGGGATAAAACATTATTTGTCATTTATCTGCATGACATTTAACTGGCAACCCTGTATTGTATTTTATTCTTTTAGCAACCTTGTTTGCTAAGCTTAAAACCAATTCTGGATGGGAATTCTGTGATGGGGGATTGAGATGGTTATTTTCACTGATACTATTTTACAGTAAAGTCTCTGTACTTAGTTTTAATGGGAAAACTGAGATATACTGATAAATCCAATATCATTTAACCAGTTTCAAAGAATGAGAAGGTAATAACTGCATTTGATGGGAGAACCGGAATAAGCATAATTCAATATTTCTTTAATGACTCAGAAAGTATCTTTAGATGGTGTGGTGCCTGAGATCATCACTGAGGACCTTTAATTAACATAGAAACACACTAACGTGTGCAGAAGCATCAGTTAATACACTTCTGGTTAACAAATACAAGTTTGTAGTGTGTTTTCATAAGCAGTAAATTTCCAAGATTAATTTCACAAATTTCCATCTTTGCCAAAATGATGGAAGTATGCTTTGTTAGAATAATAAAAGTGTTCCTTTGTCAATCACCTATAAAGTAAAATGGTTTGCTACAATCTTGTTTATATCTCTATATGGTGACACACTGTCGTATACTCTAGATTTTCCAGGATTACTAGTTTTAAAAAATACTGAGTACAAAAATTATATTAAAACTTGGGACTCTAGTCAAGTGATGTAGTCATGTGGTAGCTTTTAATTCAATAGTTTTTAAAATCCAGAATGAATTTAAACTTGCCTACTCAAGAGAAGAGGGTCAAATTTTGAGATCCATCATGTTTCTCAGAAGGCACGAATAAAACTGCATCCATTCATTCAAAAGTAAGTGCACTGAGCACTTACTATGCTCTAGACATGCAGGACACAATAGAAAATCAGGCAAATATGGCCCCTGCTGTCATGGGTCTTCTAGTCCAGCGGGAACACTTGTTCTTCTTTGATCAGTCTCCACTACAAGGCGATCATGGCCTCTAAAAGAAAGTTATCTGCTTCTGAGACCAAGAAGCAAACACTGATATTGTCTCACTATAGTTTCTACTGGCTGCGGCATATTCTAGGTTCAACTTATTGAGCATCATGTACTAGGTACCATTTAGTGAGCACTTACTCTAAACCAGATGTGTTACAAACATTCTTTCATTGAATCCTAATTATAGCTGAATTAAGGTTAATTTTACTGACTATGAAATGAAGATCAGAGGGACTAAATGTCTTGCCCGTGGTCACACATTCACTAATTGAACAGTCTAGAGCCACACCTGGACTGTCTGTGGACCTTCTGTCCAGTGACCATGATTACAACATGCTGGCCTCTCCAAAAACATGTCTCGATCAGTTATTTGGAGATTATAACTGTCTTACTGGAGAGAAAGTAACTAAAATTAATTAGTGGTCACGATTAACAAGCTAGCCCTATGAGCCTAAAAGGAGCATCTTATTTGAAAAAAAAAAAAAGGCTACTTAAAATAGTTGTAAAATAGAATACATGTGAAAATATGTTATTTTAGACATCTATGTTTAAATAGGTCATTTAACTATTTTTAAAAATCCAAAAATTATTTGCTTTTTCTTACATGTGAAAACTTACACTATAAGAATTTACTCTCAGAGAAATCCTTGTGAAAATGAAAATAGAGCATTTCAGATTTAAGTATTTTATTTAACTAAAAGAAGAGCCTGGACATTTAGAGTTCAGACAAATACATTTGGAGTCTTTATGAAGTTTATTCTGGCTTGATCTCGAATGGTCTTATTTCTACAAATTTATGAATAGCCTCTCAAATCAGTAATGCTTAGAAAACGACCTAGAAGTTTTTCCCACGTAACTACTGATCAAAAATAAAGCCAAGCTTATAACTCATTTTTCAATGTCCTCCTCCAAATATCTTCCACCCAAATCCTGCTTCCAGGGCTTGAATTCAAGACTTAGATCCTAAAACAATAAACACATCTTTTTCTAAAATGGAAATAAATAAAATTTTGGTAAGACATCCAGATGTCAATTTTTACTTTCTAAATTAACTTTACTGTAAACAATGTAGTACTTTATTTTTCTCTCAGTTTGTTCTCCAAATTGCTTATAATTTCATGGAAAATTGCCCAGGTGTTTTTTGTTGTTGTTGTGTTTGTTTTTTTTTCTTCAAAAGTCAGCATTTTCTTTCTAAAAATAATTATACTAAAGAGGATAAAAATAAAAACAATAGAATTGGTGTTCATGGAATGAGAAATTAAATGCCCTAAATAGGTATACTAAAATAATATTAAAAGATAGTTCGCAGACTTTTAAAAGTTGTTTACTATTAATTACTTTTTGGTGAATCAGTTACTGATTCTGTTTTTGACCTTTTAAACTTATTCTAAAGGTTATGCAGCACTGTTGTTGTTGTTGTTTTTTTAAATAAAGATATTGCAATGTATTTAAATGAAAAGGAATGCTACTGTGACTGCTATTTACTCCAGAATACAGAGTGCAGTACAGGAAGATAAATGGACAATTAACAGAAGTACTGATCATCATAGAAATATAGTGCAAATAACAGTCAGACCCATTCTTTTGCTTCCAGCTCTTCCCTGACCTTAACGACTTCTTTACCTACGTAGTCTCCCAGTACTGCACCTTCTTCATCAGTGGAAATTGTGGCTTAATGAGACAGAGGGATGTGGGAGTCTCAGATGTTCCTCTTAAAAGGCCTGCACACATGGACTTACTCACCGATGGGCTCACTTGCTCTGTGCTCCAGCACTGGGGCAGCTGTTCAAAAAGCACCAGGGATGTAAGGGAAGGAACTGTGTTGTCTGGCTTCAGGGCGAGGGCTGGAGGGGCAGCTTTCTCCCAGATAGAAGTGCTGGCAGAATCCATTGTTCCTTTGTTGAGCCCTCCCCACTCCCAGGGTATTACACAGGTGAGCACCATATCTGAGTCATTATCAATCTAGCTAACAATGGTTGCCCTGCCCTGGTGATTCTCTGAGACCACCACTCCCCCTTCCACCCTACCTTCAACTTGCAGGCTCACCCAAGCTGCTTCTGGAGGCTTTCCCATACAAATGGCCTGTCTTGGCTCATGCTGTAGACTTTCCTAAAATCTCTCAAAGGTTCATAAAACCCAAACAGGTAGCATTTGGCCTCACCGTGCCCTGTACCTCTCACTGAGCAGCCCCAAGCCTGGGACTAGTGGCAGCTGGCCTCTGTTTGTGACCCGGCCTCTCTAGGCACCTCTAAGCCCAGAGCAGGTGGCAGATTGCTTGGTAGCTCATGCCAGGTGGCCCTGGCCAGGGCATAGGCTGCCTTTGCACTTGACCTGTGGCAGGGCCTCTTCTAGGAGGCTCCAGGACCAGTATGTCCAGTGGCTGGCTGCAGACCGAGTTGGAGCACCATCTGGGGCTGCATCTGAGGACAATGCATGAAAACGGCACCAGAGTCCCGCTAAAACATATCTTGTTCTGTAGGGTCAGCTCCTTACTGGCCAGTCTTCACAACCAATCAGCCCAAGGGTCGATCCCTTCCCATTGACGTGCAAACAACAAGCAAGGCTCAACTACAACAGGAGGGCACACACAACCCATATAAGGAACATACCTGGAGCACCCAGCTCAGGTGACCAGAGAAGATTGTGCCACTGGGCCCCATAGCACACCTATCACGTAAGGCTGCTCTATTAAGACCAGGAGACAGAGCATCCCTGCCCAATACATAGAAACAAACACATGGAGGCAGCCAAAATGGGAAGACAAAAAAAAAACATGTCCCAAATGCAAGAATAAAGCTCCAGGAAAAGAATTAAATAAAATGGAGACGAGCAATCTACCAGAGACAGAGTTCAAAACACTGGTTATAAGGATGCTCAATGAGCTTAGGGGAAGAGTAGATGAACTCAGTGAGAAATTTAACAAAGAGCTAGAAAACATAAAAATGGAGATAGAAAATATAAAGAAGAACCAGTCAGAAATGAAGAATGCAATAACTGAAATGATGAATATATTTCTTTGGCATCAACGGTAGATTAAATGAAGCAGAGAATCAAGTCAGCAATTTAGAAGCTAAAGTAGCAGAAAATACCCAAACAGAATAACAATAAGAAAAAAGAATCACCCCCACCCCCCAAAAAAGAGGATAGTTTAAGGGGCTTCTGGGACAAGATCAAGGGTACCAACATTCATATCATAGGAGTACCAGAAGGCCAAGAGAGAGAGTAAGGGATTGAGAGCCTATTTGAAAAAATAATGACAAAAAACTTCCCCAGGAAGCACAGAGAGTCCCAAACAAGATGAACCCAAAGAGGCCCACACAAATACACTTCATTATTAAATTAAAATGCCAAAGTTTAAAGACAAAGAGAGAATCTTAAAAGCAGAAAGAGAAAAGCAATTAGTTACCTACAAGGGAGCTCCATAAGACTGTCAGCTGATTTCTCAACAGAAACTTTGCAGGCCAGAAGAAATTGACATGAAATATTCAAAGTGATGAAAAGAAAGGACCTACAACCAAGATTACTCTACCAAGCAAACAGAATTGAAGGACTGATAAAGAGCTTCTCAGACAAGAAAAAGCCAAAAGAGTTCATCACCAACAGTATTGCAAGAAATGTTACAGGGACTTCTTGAAGAAGAAGAGGAGGAGGAGGAAGAGGAGGAGGAGGAGGAGGAAGAGGAGGAGGAGGAGGAGGAAAAGAAGAAAGATCAAGAATAATAAAATGGCAATAACTACATATCTAGCAATTACTTTATACGTAAAAGAATTGAATACTCCAATAAAAAGACACAGGGTGGCTGAATGGATAAAAAAACAAGCCCCTTACATATGCTACCTAGAGACTCACTTCGGATCTAAAGACACACACAGACTGAAAGTAAAGAAATGGAAAGATGTATTTCATGAAAATTGGGGAAGAAAAGCTTGGGTAGCAATACTTATAGCAGATAAAATAGATTTTAAAACAGGCTATAACAAGAAACAAAGAAGGACTCAGTAATCACACTTCTGAGTATTTAACCAAAGAAACCCAAAACTCTACTTCGAAGGGACATGTGAATCCATATGTTCAATGTAGCATTATTTACAATAGCCAAGATATGGAGGCAACCTGGGTGTCCATCAATAGATGAATGGATAAAGAAGAAGTGGTACATATATACAATGGAATATTGTTCAGCCATAAAAAAGAATGAAATATTACCAACATGCATGTAGCAACACGCATGGACCTAGAGGCTATTGTGCTGAGTGAAGTAAGTCAGACAGAGAAAGACAAATACCATATGAGTTCACTTACAAGTGGAATCTAAAGAACGAAATAAACGAACAAACAGAAACAAACTCAAAGATTCAGAGAACATTTTGATGGTTGCCAGATGGGAATTGGTGAAAAAAAGGAAAGGATTAAAAAGTACAAAATGGTAGTTACAAAATAGTTATGAGGATGTAAAGTATAGCATAAGGAATATAGTTAATAATATAGTAATAACTATGTATGATGTCAGATGGGTACCAGATTTATTGAGGTGATCACTTTGTAAGTTATATAAATGTCTAATCAGCATGTTGTACACCTGAAACTAATATAATATTGCATGTTAACTGTATTTTAAAAATAAAAAAATTTAAAAACTGATAAAGCAGATAGAGAACATTCCACACACCGTGTTATTGTAAATCTACTAAGTACCCATCGGTGTGCCCAGAACCCAGGAGACAGGGACAAAAGGCACGGCACTTGTCTTCGTAGAGCTTACAGTCTTGTGGGAAGGCACCACTTCACAAATGTCTACCACATGCCAGCCTGTGCTAAGTGCTTTATATCTATGAGCTTATCCTTTATGACAACAGCCCTGAGCGGTGTACACGATTATGACTGTTTTCAGGTGAGATAATTAAAGCTTTGAGAGGTAGTAAATTGCCCATATAAGATTGTGAGTACTACAAGTAGAATTTAACTCACATTTGTCTAAATTCAAAGCATATGCTTTTGACTACCAAATGAAAATGACCACATTTATACAAAATGACTCTCCCTATATTTAAAAGTTTATATGAATCAAAACTAGGCAATCTTCTAGCTGGAGCTTACCTGTTATCTTGCAGCCATACACTTCAAACCTCAAAGATATGCCAGTTTCCCACGTCACAGGTTTGATTCGGACAAATCGAGTTATCAGTGGTTTGGGGAAAATTCCAAACACAACATCTGTGGGGTTGGTGTTTCCCTGAAAGATCTATATAAAACAAAGAAGGGCTTTTTAACAACAGACGTTTGGGATTGAAAACAAGCCCCAAAAAATGTTTTCACAGATACATGTGAAAATTATTTATAATTTCAGCATTGACTATCCACGTTGATGTGGTGTTAATAACTTGTCATGTTGTTTTCCAAATGACAGCAATCAGAAAGAATCATCTCTAAGACAGAATGTTGTCCTAATCGATTCAATTTTCAGAGACGATAGAGCCTCCCAAAGCAGTTACAATGATAACATTTGTTAAAGAATATATGCTATTATCTAAAAGAGTAGGAATTATTAACTTTATCATAAGAACCTACAGATAGCTATAGACATTTCATGGGAACTTTCACTATTTTACTTTTCCAGGAAGCCCCCGAAGGCATGCTTTTTGAGTTCAGTTCAAGGTCTGGCTTTTTGAAAATTCTAGGTTATGTTCCCAGCTATAGCACTAGGTCAAGTAGCTTTTTCCCTTTCGACTCCATTTCTTGATGAAAGATCTTTTCCTTAACATTAATTAATGACATTAGTCTTTTTTAGTTATTGGTAAAATTATGTTTTACGGGTTAAAATGAAAACTGAGCAATAAATGATATGTAACTGGGAATGAGCTTTTTCCAGCGCTTCTGCTTCTAGTTTTAAAAATGAGTCATTTCTTTTTTTCTAAGAAAGATGAGGCAATGTAACTGCAAGGGTAATGAACGCCAGTCACGAACCAGTCGCCCACAAGTGGGCCGTGTTCTCTAGCAAGATCTCCGAGGAGTGGAGACTGTGTCACTGTGGAACACTCTGGTGAAACTGAAAAGCTTCACTTTCCTGGATTTCACTTCAGCCATAGATTTGGGACAGCCATGTAAAAGTAACATACCTCCATGATAGCCTTGTGTGCGGGCACTCTGCTTCTCATACAGCCAGACCATACTGCCCCGTCTCAAGTTGTATAACTAGAGATTACTGGGCCCATGAGAGGCATGGAGAATCCTCCCCATGTAGAGGAGAACCACAGTTTCCCAAGGCTTGTTCTTCCCCTGGGAGAAGGGGCTTGTAAAAGTCAGGATGGTGTCTTTACTTCATTTAGTTCAAGCGGCCTGCACAATTGAAGGGGGTCAAATGCTTTATAAAGTCGGCCGTTAGCCTGATCCCTCTCTCTCTGGGAAACAATCTGTGTGGGAGCATTTTTGTGTGACAAAGAATAATGGGTAGCTGCCAGAGGGAATGGAGTCCCAAACCATGGTGCCAAAGGGTTGGCAAGTCACTTCAGGGAGAGCCTGGCCGTCTGTTGAGAGCGCTGCATGTGCCAACATCTGGCTCACACAGAGGAAATTTTATATTTGCCGAAAACCACGTAAGGACACACTGTGGTTGGCCCAAGGCTGCTCTTGCTGAGGTACGGCCAACACTCCCTGAGGAAAGTAGGAAAGAGGGCAGAGGGCAGTGGCTGAAAAACCCCATAGTACAGAGAAATGCAGGGTGGCTGATGACAACTAAAGTCCAGGTGGGTGTTTGGGTTTCTTTTAGGTTCAGTGAAAGTGCTCAGATGCCAGGCCTTTATCCTTGCTGAATCATTATTCTTTCTGCCTCCTACTCTGAAAGCCCTTTGTGTGCCAGGGTGTTCTTGATAGTGGAGCTAGAGCGAGCTTTGTGCATTGTCGGGCACGCCCTCAGAACCTGTGTGTGCTCTCTGACATCCCATTCTGGGTCATGTGGATAATCGATGGACAATGGCTACAGAGAATGTCTTGGAGAAGTAACACTTATTTTTTAAAGAAAGGGCTAAAGGTCTGGGGCCAGTTCTATCCATTCTTTCTGTTTGTTGGTGTGTCCTTGGCATTAGTAGTTTATTTTTTGGTGGGGGTGGGGGTGGGGAGTGGGAGTGGTTCTTTTTTTTGAAATTAAAGCTTGTCTTCAAAAAACTACTCCAAAACAAGAATAAGCCTCATGAACCTCAGGATCAAATTTACTTGCTTAACCACCATGAATGTTGACAATGAGGGTTTTCGTCCCCAGGTAGAGGATTGATTTCATGTCCTCTCAGGCTAGACAGTGGCCCTGAACTTGCCTGTCCACAGAACTTTTCCCCACAAAGCAGCTGCACACCTATATCCACTTCAATCTTGCCTCCTTTAAACAAGAGTAGGGAGCTTTGCAGCTCATCGGAGGGAATCAAGAGTTTTCTGACTTCACACCCAGGAGGCTTTTCTCAGTTCCAGACCCAGGAGAAAGTCAAGGCCATGAATTCTTGAAAAAGAGACAAGGACATGTTAACTGACCTCTTCCTGAACCCGGGATTTCAAGTTACCTGGATCTTTGCCACTATCCTTATCAATTCCCTATGTTTTACTCGGCCCACAGGGCAAACTTTCATTTTGAGGAAACAGCAAGTATGAGCTATCAGAAATCTTTTGATTACTAAATTGGAGCAAGCATAACTTCAAATAAACAGGCAGGCTGAGAAAAAACACCTCAGTTCCAAACGGTTTAGGGCAGAACCCCGAGTGCAGGGCACGGTTGTCTGGCTTCCTTGGTTGAAAGCAGTGAGGAGGTGGCATGTAAGTCCTATAATCCGAGGGAACATGAGAGACTACCTTACTTCTATTTATTCTCACAGAAGCAGCCGAACACACTTGTAAATTAGTTTGTGAGCCACAGAGGGTAGATGAAAGGAACTTTTCTAAAACCAGCCTGTTACAGACAGGAAGAAAGAATGAAATCAATGAAAGAGAATGAAGAAACACAGTGTTAAAAAATAAACAAAAAAATCTAGCCCTAAGATTCTAAGAGGACAGTGTTTTTCTTATGCCTGGTTTGTGTCCCTGTGGGAAGTATAAAGTGATTCTTGATTGTGACACTTAATTTGGCTGGTATTGACTTTTCCTGGACACATCCGTGTAATTTGCTTTTGGCTTCTGGATCTGGGAACATGAGACCCCTTGGTCAGATTTAAACTTCTAATTGCACTTTTCATTTTAAATCAATTCAAAAATAAAACCAGGCCAGGCAGATAGCTCCCAAACAAATAAAATTGTTTGTCAATTTTAAAGACTAAATTGCATGAGGGGGTGGCAGCCAAACTTACAACAGGTCTATTTCCTTCCTTTAGGGTGATCCAGTCCTCCCCATTGGAGCTGATATCTATTCTGTACGTCTTGACGTAGTATTTCTTCTTGGTTTCCTTTGAAATGGCTCCCTGTGTTCCGATGGCAGTGACAAAGCGCAGAAAGCCCAAATCCACCTGCAAGACAATATATGCCTGGTCAGTTGCTCATTCTGCACCACCATTTCCCGGAGCGTCTCTCCACAATATAGTTTCCTTCCACTAGGGCTCAATGGACCCTAATTCCATTTGGCATCAACAACCCCAACTTCCGATTCCATTCCAGATATGATAAGACAGCAATTGCCTTGGGTTGGCAATTCCCAGGAGATCTTTCTCATTGCTGTACCAAAATTGCGTGATCTCTAGTACAAAAGAGAAAACTGAGTTCAATATCATGTTGCTGTGTTTTCTGAGAGATTAAAAATACTCTCCAAATAGCCATTAATATATGTCATTTTACCAATAGAAAATCAAGACAAGATAAACATAGATATCAGATACTGGAGAGGCCTGGATTGGAACTCAAGTCTAACACGGTCCTATTTCCCATCACTCTTTAGCATCCTACCTCCTTCTCAATAGGATGCAGACTGAAACAATACTGACTTTGAAAGCACTGTGCGCGTTGTGGTTTGGGAAATGAACCCTCGAGTTGTTCCTACAAAGATATGATATGGGTGAGAAGGACAAAGATCTAAGCATCAGTCGCTCCAGGTTCTAGTACTGGCTCTGCCATTAGCTAGCTGTTGAACCACTTCATCTTCAGGCTTCCAGTTCTTCGTTTTAAAACGAAGAAGTTGGACTAGATCACCTGGAAGGCCCCCATTTAGCTCTGACTTCCTATGATTCCATGTTTTCAGTAAAGTAAAATAGCTTTTTTCTTTAACTATTTTTATTTCCATCATTAAGAACCAAGAATGATCTTAAAACAAAAGCTGTTACTAGTTTCTATATATTCGAAATATATTCTGTTTCCTATTATGGACAATTTGATTATTCCCATCAAATTATTTCCCTGTATTTATTGTAGCCTCTATTTATTGTATGTCTGTATAATACAGAAACTTTAAAGAAATGAAAAACAAATATATGGCAAATGTTTTTAAAAGGACATAGAAAGTAATTGCATAATATCAACTGATAAACATTTACAAGATATTTCAACAGTATATTCATTATTAAGAGGCAAGAGAATGCCATTTTCTCTAAAAACATCAATAAAAGCCAAAAAACAAAAACACAAACATAATTTCTGAATCCTGCTTTCCAGTTACTACATGACCCAACCCAATTTTCAAAAAACAATATTTCAATTAACCCTCTAGTGCCCATAGGCCATGAACATCTAAAGAATTTCCATTTTATGCATAGACTGCCTCATGAAGAATGACTCCTGAAGAATTTCTTTCATAATTTGCTTTTTCCTAAAGGCCTTTGGAATAATTAAATCAACATGTTGCCAGTTCCTTCAAAACTGAACCAACAGTTATATCCAGGAAAACCGGCAATATCTCTCCCTGGCACATAGAAGCCAATTTGAAATTACACAATTCAAAAATAGGAGATTTCATCTAGAGAAGAAGGGAGTACCATTCAAGGTAAAACAATCTTTAGTCCATTTAACTGATTTTAAAGATGTAAAATCTATTCTCTGAATGCTTTTACCAGATTTAAGAAAAAAAAATGCAAGATTTTAGTAGAAACTAATATTTTAGGATAATAACGGTTGATGTTTTCAATTTTAATTTAACAAATACTTATTTACCCAACACATTTTTTATGGAGTACCTAAAATCTGCATTTCTTTCAAAAGTGAACCATAATACTTTGTATGAATTTGTGCACAAATTTCAAAAAAGGGAGACAATCCAGGTTTACTAGATTTAGCAAGTGAAAATACAAGATGTTCGGTCAAATTTGAATTTCAGAAAAACAACAAATATTTTTAGTATAAGCATGTCCTATGCAACATATGGGACTTACTAACAACTGGGTCATTGCTTACTCAAAATCCAAATTTAACTGACTGGGTATTCTGTATGTTATCTAGCAAGTCTAAATCTTACTCAGTTCCAGGCAAATAATCAGATAATTTTAAGTTGCTGCAAAAACTCTGATTTCCTAATGCTGCAATCTGAAAGTTAATGGGTGTTCTGGAAATGGCTGCGCTGAACAATTTCAATTGTTTTTAAAAGCTCTCAGAACACTTAGAGTTTTACTCACTGTCCACTGAGTCATGCCCAATGCCATAGTCCCTTTCAAGCTGAAGGGCCCTTAAAAATCTTGACGACCAAGGGAGCATGAAGCAGAGCTATTTAAATAAACTCTTCTTGTCAAACTTACAAATGGCTCTGCAGTTTGGAAACGATTGAATTCCCAAGAGTGTATATTCAGCTTTGGCTGATTTGAAATAACTCTAGAACTTCACTCCCTGGCTGTCCTTTTCCTGCTTTTCAAATTTTGTTTTTTAGGATAAAGTTTTGTTACCAGGTAGGAAAGAAGTTAACTGGTGGCCACCTAGAAGAATTCTAGGCACTAGAAACAGTTGATGTAAAAGGAAGAAGCAATTTGCTGGAATTAACAAGGGACCCAACACCAGAGGCGTCCAAGGTCCCAGACAGAAAGGCCCCAAAAGCGTATGCATGAATCACTTATAAAAAAGAAAATATATTTTCTTTTCTCAGTGGCAATGAAATGCATTAGCAACCTCCCCTTGTAATTGCATAAAGTCTCCTGCTGTGCTTTAACTCTGCAGATTCTCTTATTTACCACACTGGGATACTTGACATTTCATTTCATTTTTCTTCCTAACATTACTGCCACTGGGTTTAGTAATGATGAATGACAACCTCACAATATGACTAAAGCTGGGAACCATTGCAATTAAAATTGGAAGGTTACCCAGAACTCTAACAAGACACAGCCTCCCCAGCACTGTGGGAACTCTCACTGTCAAGGCTGGGGAAGCTCTTTTAAGTCCATTCTCCCTGGGCACCTGAGGAGAATGCCCCAACAGAGACCCTCCTGTGCCTGATTGTTTGGGAGGCGAGACACAGCCTTCCACCTCAGAAGTGCCACTGATCACACCGATGGTGTCTGTGTCAGGAGATTCAGAAGGACTGCAAGCCTGTGTGTATACCTTTCTCACGGGTGAAGCTGTCCCTGCCAATCATGTCACTGTCCTCTGTTTACCTTTTTAATCTCACCTGCTGCGTCTATTCTCCTCCAACCATATCTTTCTTCTAGATCTATTAAAATATTTGTTATGCCTAACACAAGAGAAGCCTTTTCTGCCTGCCTTCCTTGTGTAAAGTTCTCTCGGCTTAATCATTTCCTCTTTGTTGACAACAAGTGACTTTTTCCTTCTTCTGGTCTGGTGGGCAGAGTAAGTCACTTTTTACCCCAGAATATTAAGTCATAGCTCATGTCTCCGTTATTAAATCCATCATGTGTTTTTGCTCTACCTCCATCCAGACTTTTATGATTTCTTTTAGGGAATATCTGCTTTCCTATATGGTAAAGTAATAAAATGCCTGCTGAAAATTCATAAGATGCAGAAAAGATTAGAGAAGAAAATAAAATCTCCATAAGACCAACATTAGGAAATAACCACTGATAATAGCCTTCCAGACTTTTTCTTATGCAAAATACATGTGAATATTGTGTGTATGTTTTGTTATTATAAAAATGAGGTGCTATTACCTCTATGTTTGATAACCAGCTTTTTGTTTAGTTTTATGAATGTATTTCTAAGACAAAATATTTTTCTACATTATCGTTTTTCGTTGGCTTCACAGTATTTTGTAGTATAGTTATAGCGTAATCTATTTAATCGGGCTGCTATCCGTGAACATCGGTACTCAATTTGATTGACATTCATTCAGCGGACATATAATTCTGCTTATCTGCTAAGTTCTGCATTAAGTGGTGAGGATATAAAGAGCAGTAAGGGAGTGGGAAGCACACACACATGATTACAGAATGGGGCAATGTGCATAAAGTGCGATGCAGCACAAAGGAAGGAATCAACACCTTACCAGAGAATTGGAGGTAGGGAGATTAGAGACATTTTACAGCTGACTTTGATGTCTAAGATACATATTTAAGGATACACAGTAGGAGTTTGCAAGTGTGTGCAAAGGGAAAGAATGTTCCAGGAAGAAGGAGGAGCAGGAAGTGCAGAGGCAAGGAGAAGGAAACGAATGAATGAGATGACAGACACTAAATAGTCTATCATGTTTCCTCACCTTCTATAGACTTTTGTCAAGAAATGTATTGATCTCTAAAGAATATCGTGCTCTGGTAATTTTAAAGCCAAAATAATCAGTTGTCATGAAAAACATTCAAAATCAGCCATGATCATCCTCTTGGTTTAGCTTTTTGAATTACGATGAGCTCTCGTCAACCTCACATTCTAACAGACAAGTTTGGCGACTCAAGACAGGCAGCTGGAAAGACAAAGATACAATCCAGAGCAGTTCTATATAATGCCACCCCTCTGTGCTTTGAGGGTTCATTGTCCTAACAATACTTCCTTTCTTTCTATAAAAATTCAGACACACAATGACCATAATTAAATAACCTGCTTTCCCTAAATCCAATCAGCTATGCTCCAATCACTGTTTTCTTATTTTGAAAGAACATCATTATTTCACAGCTGCTTTATTTTTAATTAAAAGATGGATGTGATTTCACAACTGAGTTTGTTGTACTTCTGTTTAACATTAAGGGTAATGGTGAGGGGGTGTGATGATGTGTGGGGGTACGCACAGAGCTGAACATCAAATGCATTCACTAAAATTGTTGAATATTTCACTCCATGTGTGTGTGACACACATAAACATCTGGTACTTATCTGATGGTATGGAGATTATTTTATAGAAGTTTATCAAACTACTATTGAGTGGCCTCTCTTTGAGCTGGCTTATGTAGCACAACCAGCAGAAGTGACCCAATATGACATCTTGTTTCCAATATAAATATAAAAGACTAATAGCGCTGGTAGGATGTCTACCTACATCTTGCTTTTATTGTGCTCCACATACAAAGAGAAGACATTACTAGGCAACAGATATAGAAGAGGAAGGTCTGACTTTTATTTTGGGGAAGAGGCACACTAGTAGAAGAAAACAGCTGTCCTCATCCACTTCTAGCAGGCAGGGGATGGCATCCCAGGAGCTCCTTGGGGTGACAGTCGCCAATGGTGTGGGTTTTAATCATGCTCCTGACTTGCTTTCTGTCGTAAGATGGCTACAGTTATAAACCACATGCACTTTACGGCCATGGCATTGTTTTAGTAATGACAGGAAACACATTCCCTAGATAAAGAGAAGACAGGAGAGGCCCACATTTTACTAAGAATCACTTGAAGACAGAGACCTGGTTTTAGCATTGTGTAGTAAATCACATAGCAAACCTTCGCAAACTGCTGGTTGAACACCAGCATGCAGCCTCTGAGCCATGAAATGAATATTGTTGCTTCCTATAATAATATATAACCAGCTATTGGTAATGCCATAATGTGGAAAACCTCATTTCTGAAATGAAAATCTGTCTTGCTCAATAAAATACTGCCCAGTTAGATTGGCAAGAGAGCGTTTACCAGTTTTTAACAGTTTCAAGGCAGGTCAATGCAAAAGCCTGAAAAAATAAAGGACAAAGAACTGAAGTCTGATTAAAAACAGGAAAAATATTTTTTGGTTTGGGGGCAGTGTGTCAGATTTTTTTTTAGAGCATCTCTGATGACTCAAAGAGCTGTTTAATTCATCACTAGACTCTACAACTCTACAAGCTAAAGAAAATATTTTTGAGCAATTGTCTCACTTCCTTAGATAACACACGTTTTCTGGTAGAGCCCAAGCATTTGAACATAAGTGCCATTCTAGGATCTGTGGGCTTAATTCACAGCACCTGACCATTGTTTTCCTTAACTTAAAATCTTGAACTTTTTACACTTACCAATTAGAATATAACCACTTTATACTCGGTGATATAATTATCTATATCTCTTATGTATTTTTTCACTATTACTGTATTACATAGAAGAAAATACTGATGGCTAAAATTACTACAATTAATAGAAAATTCAAGAGAAGCATTATATTAAGGGCTAACTATACATACGCTATCTCTTTCTATTCCCATAACAGTCATAAAAGGAGGTTTTATGGGCAAAGCAACCGAGGAAGAAAGTAATGTATGTGCCTCACTCAGAGTCACATAACCTAGCAGTGACTGAGCCAGGACTTACCCCATATCAGATCTGTGGCCCATGCATGAACCACCACATCTATGCTGTTCCCCAAATTATGTCGTAAAAAGCACACTCATAGAAAAATAATTTAGAATGTCTTAGTAAACAATAATTAAATTTTATAGTTATCCTTTTTAGAAATTAAATATTTTTGCATAATTATAGAGAATATGAAACCATTATGATTACTTTTGACTATTAGTTTAAAATTTACACTGGCTACTGGAAAGCAAAACTTTGCAAATGATTTAGTTATGTTGTTGAAAAACAAGATGGTAATGATGGATCATTTTTAACAAGAGATAATGAGGAAACATTTACAGTGCTAGTAAAGAATTAAACTACTCAAGTATTAGAACACTGCAATGCAGGAAGGACCTTACCAATGTCCTTTTCTGGTTTTAATTGCCTGAATTAATCATTTTTTCCTAGTTAAATTAAGGCAAAGCATTTTCCTGTGTGGAAAAAGATTAGTGGTTGCAACAAATCTATGCTGATAGTAAAACAATCCCAAGTGAACGAACAGATGAATTTTCCTATTAGAAGACATGAGCCAACCAGCTAGCATAACATTAGATAAGGCCGTAACAGATGCGGTGGAAAGTCTGGCTTCCCTGACTGCCACTGTACTTATGGCAAAAGAACAACAAGGAAAGGGACAAGAAAAATGAAGTCCCCAGGGCTGACCTTTGTCTTTTTGGTTGATAAAAAGAGAAAATGTTTGTGTCTGTTTTGCTGTGTCTGGATGCATGGCACATTCTCTCACTCTCATATTATTTTTTATTTTTTTGCATAAATCAGAAGCAACTAATTAAAAAAATATTTAATTCTGATATAGTCTTTGAACTGGAGTTCCATCTGGTTCTGTTTGAATAGTAAAATCTGCTGTAGTTGTTAAAATTGGCAAGCAGCATTGGCAAAAAGAAATAAAAGGGACTCCGTGTGGCAGGTTAATACTATAGCATTTCAACTAGACATTTCCAGAATCCAGCTACTCTAATTACTCCAATATGAACACCATAAATATGGAATGTGAAGAAGAAGAACGCTGCTCTAGGATGGAGACGCCACCTCTGGTCTCCATTTCCTCGGTGTGATAGGCACAGCATCAGGCTGTGGAAGACCTTTGGTTTGGGAGCAGTGCACGGGACTGTGACGCCTGCCTGAAAATAATCAGCTTAATTTATGAAACATACTTAAGACAAATATGAGCCCAGTATCTTCACATACTCTATGTAAAACCTGAGGGGTTTTTTTTTCCCGTTCCTTATTTTCTAGAACACATATAATTTTGTTCATAAAAATGAGACAAATATCCCATTTTAATTCTTATGAGAAATCTAGACATCGGGACACTCTATGTTCTGATGGCAAAGGAGGAGAATAATTGGGGTTTCTACAGACTCTGAGATACAAGCAATCAGAATCTAAGTCAATTTGAAACTGTTCCGTAGAGTTAAAAAGTAAGGCTAGTTAAATCCTTATGCTTTGAAAAAAAAAGGCTGTTTTACATTTTTTAGACATACATTGACTGACCTATGAACTCATTTCTTCTTTAAAAAGTGGTATTTTGCTTCAATACCAGGTGAACGTGCAGACAGGTCCTCCGAAACCTTTAACAGCTTGGTCAAGAAGATACCATTTAAATGGCCCCCTTTTCCAACTAGAATACTCAGGAGCTACTGCTGGGCAGTGAAAGACTCAGGGACTTAAGACTTTTAATTAACATTTTTTGAATTCTTATTTTTAAGTTGCATTAACTTTAAAACTCGAGCCTAATCCTTTGATTTGGGAAGAGAACTACTCAGAACATACCAAATGTAATCCCTAGAAACTTGAATTTACCTTACAAACTCTGTAGTAAATATTGCTTAGTTGGAACTTCTTAAGAGAGAAAACTAAGTATGCTACGGTTTTAAAAAAGAAATTGTAACCAGCCTTAAATATATGTAAACACGATGTAGGTTTCCTGGTCAAATGCCTCATAGGGAAGTTTCAGCATGTGCTCTTGCTAGATGGGTTTGCTCAGCAATGATTTTGTGAGCGTCTCCTACATGGAGGGCACAGGCCGGCACAGGCTGTTCTGCCGTAACTCTTGATTCCATACATTAACTGTCTATGTGCAATACCCATGAAATCTAGGACAGTGCTCTCTAAAGGGTCGGAATTGTGTAGCGTAGGTAGGCATGTGCAAGCTGACTGGTCAAGTGGTAGTGTCCCAGCAGACCACAGGTGTGTGGCTCTAGATGGTCTGTAAGCGATTGTGTGTTCAGACCTCTGGGTCCAATAATGGAAGAATGGATAAAGGATGGTCTGGATCACAACCGCTTTAAAACATAGTAGCAGAATCTGTTATCTCTGCACATAATTTCAACAGGACTGTATTAGGTACATGTTGTTGTTGTTATTAAAAACATTTGGGGGCAAGCAGTAAACTAATAAACAAAGTCAGGGTGAGTGATCGCACAGATGAGTCTTAAATCTCAAATGGTACTTCACACACTGTAGCTGCTGAAACTGAGTATGTGAAATTAAACTGAAGGACAAGTGTCCAGATAAAAACATTTAATCCATGAAATTCAACAGACCTTTATTGTATGCCAGGCTCTGGAAGCAAGCAGGCCTATATGGAAATAGTGATAATATAAGACTAAAAGAAAAAGTGCCACCATGGCCACGGATGAGGTATTTCAGGATTCAGAAGAAGGAACAATTACTTGTGGAAGGGAAAGAATAGGCTTTATGGAAAAGAGGTCATTTGAATCACTCAAACTAGACCTCGTAGTATAAGACAATATTTTGCTGAAGAAGGGGCCAGGGTTGATGAGCTAAAGGCAGAAGGAACAGGAAAAAAAAAATCACACCCAACTGCTTACATTTCAAAATATCTAATATGATAAATATTTTCCTTCTAACATCTCTTGGTAAAATTCCTTTAGAGAGCAAGATTCAGTGTCCTCCCCTCCCCACCCCTACACATACCATCCTCTGTGTGGGCCTCCATGTGGTCTACAGTTCTGGCCAGGAAGTGCTTGGTTAGTGACAGAAAGACACGTAAATCTTATTGGTAATTAAGCTATAAACTCATGACTGTGCATCGCAGTGCTGAGGTAATTCCACTAGAATGTGTGCTTTCTCTGCCTCTGGAACCCAAGCTTTCCTGAAAATGAGACCCAAACCTCAAACTGCGTGAGTCAGAGGCTCCTCTCCAGCCTAATGGCACACTCCTACCCTAAGTTTGCATCTACATTTAAAGAAAACATTTCAGTGAAATAGTATAAAAACTGGGTGATGCTTTCTTTAGGGATCCACACTGCTGTTGAAATCATACCATTTGCTTCTCAAACATTTAATGAGAAGGCAATGAGTTCAGAGCATGAGCTTATTATAATGGTGGGTATTTTTGTTTCTAATATCCGTTGCACTGTGGAAGGATGTTGGTGATTGGCAATTATTCATTTATAACACAAAAAAGTGCTAGATCTTGAGTGAAAGAAAAAGAAGGTTACCAGATCCTTGCCCTCTAGTCAGTGAGGGAAAAAGTCAAGTAAACAATAAATCTCAATACAGAGTGAACAGACTGCATTAAAAATACTCTATGAATTCTAATGAATTCTAGGAGTACAGGGGAAAAAATTGGGGTGATAAAGGCAGCATGTGGCAGCAAAAAGGCACAGGCCCCAGGACTACCTCTGAGGCTTTAACATTAAAGAGTGACCTGGAAAATGTTAAGCAAGTTAATTAGCCATTCCAGCTTTAGTCTCCCCCTCTCGCCAACAAAAATACCAATGCTTAGCCCGTTCACTTACTTCTCATGGTTATTATGAGGTTCATAATGATGCATTTGTACACACATTAACCATAAGAATGTGACCCTAATAGTTTTGTCCCTTAGTCATTTGGGTAATTGGAATGTGAATGGGTGTACGTGCGCGCGCGCGCGCGCGTGTGTGTGTGTGTGTGTGTGTGTGTGTATGTGTGTAGGTTTGCCTGTAGCACCCAGATTATAACTTCTTTGAAAGAGAGAGCCTTCTTTAACTTTAAATTCACCTAGCCCTACATACTAGCCCATAATCCTTAGCAGATGCTCAATGTTTGTTGAATTTAAATTGAATGCTGGGTCAGTCCAGCATTGCTGGCAAGATCTGAAACTCCTTTCTTCCAAACAAAAGCCAAATACCCATCATTAAAGTCAATGTTAAAGTGTTTGGACAACTAACGTACTCTTAAGCTAGGAATGTAATTATTCTTATCTTGGTGTTTATAACTGCAAAAATTATAACTACTCATAAATTTTCCAGTCCTTTGAAAAGTCCACTACTTAAGGCTAGAATGTGCGAAATGATGTGCTTCATTGCCCAGGTCTGTTCCATGTGAAATATTCCTTTTTATTTATTTCTCAAATGACCTCTCATGAATGTAATAAGTGTCCCTCCTTCCAGAAGTTACCCCACAGGGTAGCAGAGCCTAAATCATTTTTTCACTATATCTATCATGCTCTCAAATATCTCATCAAATCTCGAATTTTTATTTTAGAGATAAATTATTTGCAAGCATGATGCCCATCCTTGGGAAGTTTATGTATTGGATTTTTATGTATCTGGTATCTTAGACGGCTCCCATACCTTTCCTGTATATTTACAAAAGTAGCAACATCAAAATTTCACGGCGTAACTAGAGGTTCCATGGTTTTACCTAATTAACATGTGATCTTTATAAGATGGAATGATAGCTTTGTGTGGCTAGGAAATGAATGCAGATTACAGGCCATTTGTAATCTTTGTGTTTCTTTGTCTCTTCGTCTCTGAGAAACAGCCTTGTAAGCAAGGCTCATGGATGAAGCACCCCAGCTGGATCTGCACTGAGGCAAGGCCACGCAATGCCTTTCCAAGGGACAGCGACACCAGTTATAGACACATACATCTTTCCAGCCTATCAGCAATTTAAAGAGATTTTTCAAGCCTAAAAGACCAAGAACATATTAAAAAGCATGTACAGGTAAGGTATATTTCTGTTTCAAAAGCTGTTGTTCTACACTACCCATTAAGTTTTATCTGTACTATTGGGGAGAGTCCTACATGACTCAAGATAAACACACATTTGTACTCAAGACATTTGTACTCAAGCAGCATCTGTCTATTCCAGCCCAAACAAAATGACTTGTTTATTATTAGTTTTGCAGGAAGTCACGCCTTTAATTTTTCTTTCTCCTCCTAAAAGCTTTGTTTTGAAAACAAACACAAAGATGAATTTTTGGAAACGGAAAACCTGCAGATGGGGGCAATAGTTTAAATCAGTCTCTTGGCCAATCAAATTTGACGGCACCCTTTTCTCACTGATTTTCCATCTATTTCTCAGTAATCTAGGTGGGCTGCTCATGTTAATGAGAGTTTCATGTTCTGATGGAGAATGTGGAAGTGCAGGTGTCCAAGAAAACTCCTCTACTTGGCATTAAAAACCCTGCAAGGAGCTGATTTGATTACTGAGATTAGAGTCCGTCAGCCACGTAAGGTTGTAACGAATGCTGCTGGAGACAGAGAGAAGAGAAAGAACAGACTGCCTAGGTACAGCTGGTCGTCAGAAATTGTGTGTAAACAGTTATTCTCTGAAGGGATGCCAATCATTGCTGAGAACAGATGAAATGAACTTGGAGATTTAATATTTGGTTAACTGTGTTTTCCCTGTTGGAAGCTAACCAGTCAGCCAGGAAGTGTATACTGATTCTTTTTAGGGGATCGCTTATAAAGGAGGTAGAGAAAGCCTTGAAATAATGCATTTTCTAATAATCACTCTCTAAGAGAATCATCTGTAATTACAACTCACAATTGATGTTCTGTAGTTTTGGACTGAGCAAAGGTCAGCCTGTGGCAGGAGAAAAACTAGAAAGTTGGAAACTCCATGGATGGATGTGGAAAATGAAAACAAGGAAGGGAAAAATATTATACGATATTATACAGTGATTTCCATGCTTCTAGAAGAAAAAGATAAGGCACATGCTCTGAAGACATGCTGCTTTGCTATCCAGATGCAGCCAGCAGACAGAACTGCAAATTCTTTTCATGTTCTGAAAAAAAATTCTATCTATACTAATTTCATGCATTTCAGCCTGGGTCATACAACAGGAAAAATGCATCTGCATGACGACTTTCAAACCACAAGAGAACAAGCACAGATGTGGCACTGAACATACCTTGTCATCCCTCCCCAGCGTTGCCTGAAGTCCTTAACATAATGGAAGCTGTGACTTGCATTTATCCACTGGAACCATTCTTAACACATGGTTGGACACATCTACTTCAACCACATACTTTGGAGGTGACAAGAGGTGAAATGTTTTCTTGGTGAACATGGCCACGTGGCTGCGTGTGGGGTGAGGAAGGCAGCGAGAGGTTCTTGACAAAAGAAATAAAGCTAAGGGCCATCTCTGGGAATGCTGATGAAAGCATTCTTTTCATACGGCCCTGTAGGTTTTCAGAGCAGTTAAGAGTCCTATCACATTATCACTATATTTTTAGATGCAAAGTTAAGGATGAACATACATCACTCTGTACAGTTTTAATAAAACTGCCAGTATTTAAAAAGAAATGGAATGAGCTGGTTTTTAATCTTTTGAATTACTTTTGATAAAAATATTTTAATTGAGATGAATTTTATATGAGACACATGATATTCTAAATCTAGACACTTTAAAGAAAGATAAATAGATATTCACATAAATTCTTCTGAAAAGCAGCAAAGTTCTTAGACCAAGGGAACTAAATTATTGTATTATAGAAGCTGATAATCGAAGATGGATTTCAGCATATGCAAGTTGAACTCCAAATTATCTACTCCTGCCTCTTTTTACTTTTTGTTCTACTCCCCTCCCCCAAAGACACAGGGCAGATAGAGGTCATATAAGATGCTTTCCATATTTGTCTCAAAAAATAAGATTTATTTATTTACTAGTGGTTGATTTAGAGGAACTATCATGTTAAATGAACAAATGTATTAACTGATTTTTCTTTATATGGTAAATGATTGCTAAAATAAATTCTTGCCATCCTGGTTTTGGAATTTTCTAAAGAAATAACAGCATCCTTATAAATGAACGCAATATTTGGAAACATAAGTTAAAGCTACAGACAGAGTATTATGTATGCACTATAGAATATTGCTGATTGAGAGTACCAATGACCAGTCTGGATTTTTAAAATAATGTTTAAAAAACTAGGCTAGTAAAATTTTGCACATTATATCTTCATTTTTTAAGATTGAGAACTTTAAAAAGTTCTTTTCTCTTTTCCGCATGAGCTTTGTGTATTTCTTGAAATATCAAAAACATTTTCACGTGATTTGCTAACTTCTTTTCTTCATCATGAGTATATTGCACTGGAAAGTTAATATTTTATTTCCAGATCATCAAACTGAAGGCTCTGTCAAATTTCTTGGATCTGTATAGCCATTAGTCTGTGCCTCCATCTAGATCTTGGTCTCTCTCTTCTGAGACGGGCTCTACCTTTATCAGCTTTAGTCCTAAGTAGACGTGCCAAGTCTTAAAAGTGGAAGGCACCTGTGATGACCTCCACACAGCTGGTTTCCTGGGGTGTTTTTCCCCTTTACTTCTCTGGGTTAGCATTATGGGCTATAACATGCTCAGCATTAAGCATGGTATCTGTCTTCTTAAGGAAAGAAAAAAAGAGTGGGCGCTGGGAGGACTTGAAGATGTGAATAGTCTATTGTGGTGGGTAAGCCCATGCCCTACAGATATTTCCTTCAAAGGTTGGAGAGACATGAAAAAGATGAACTGTCTTGGCTTCATCTTATCTCCCCTCGTGGGCCACACTTCCCTGTGCGCTGGCACAAAGGAACCAAGGAAAACGGACCCCACTAGTGAAGTTTCTAGGTGAATTCCGCAGATAAGCTTCATGAGTGAAGCCAGCCTAAACAATTACTTGATCTAAGGGGAAGAAAATATTTTTTAATTAATTTTTTTTCTTTTTTTGCTATATGCTGCTTCACCTGATTATCAGCAATATTTAAAATGAATTCCAGCTCTGCTTCATATATTTATATTTTCATTTAGGCAAGTCTAGGGCATGAGAGTAAATTTATTTTTAAAAGAATCACAGAATCTTAAATGCTTGAAAAGACTGCAGAAGCTGTCTGGGCCAATCACTTGTCCCCTGAAGAGTTCTATCGATAACCCTCCCAGCCTTTCTAAAATAATGAAGGAGCTGGTTTATTTTTCTGCTAAATCTAGAAAATATAATTAGAAGTTTAAAACATTCGAATTGTAAGAAAATAAAACTTTGGTAAAATTAAGACTTCATTCTTCTGAAAAAAGGCAATTAGAGGAATGCCATAAATGCATTTTTAACCCCTTGAGGCAAAGAGAATTGAAACAATGCATCAATCACTTGCATAAGTATGTATGTGATTATTCTGAGTCATAACATGTGCAATTAGTCTCAAGTACTTACTCTGTTCAATAGCTGGAAATATAAAAGCATAATGTACTTTATTACTATTGGGATTTATAGAGCATTTTTTATTTAATCTACTTTTCTCTATTTGAACAGAGAATTGAATGAAATGTGAAGACTAGAGGGTGAAGTGGAAAAAGGAAATGTGTGTGTGTGTGCGCACGTGCGTGTGTGTGTGTGTGTGTACGTATGTGTGTTTCAGGTCGGCATCCAAAATTGTTATTTTGATATGGATAAAAGTTGCTCATTTGCTGTGGGGCTTGTGAAGGGTGCATGAAATGAGAACTATATGAGGGCGTGGAATATCCACGCACATCTCGGCTTTGGAATTTCCAGGGTGCACTTTCTTCATTTTTAAAGAAAGGCGCTGTGGACGTGCTAGAAACATTTCAAACTGCGGGTTCTGCCAGTTCTGAAGAACACATATTTTTTGCTCTGGGGCTTTCAAATTACGATATGAAAGTTATTTAAAGCTCAGGATTTTGTGTGTTACATTACACGCTGCATAAATGTAGCCATTGCTCCTAAATGCGAACATTAATGCACTCTGTAAAGGTACAGTTATTACCGCCGGGACAGAAATCAACAAACCCCACCAAAAGAATTTCTTAAAACTGCTATCATAAAATCTGTACATGTTATGGATTTCATTAACATTTTACTCCCCAAGGATTCCCAATTGTATAATAACAGAAGTTCTTTAAATTTTAAATGCCACAGACAGGAACAGCCTTTCACTGAAAACAGATGTGAAACCAACAACCTTGCCTTCTTATTGGTCCACAGATATGAAACTGGTTGGTAATTGATAGCTCTTAATGTGTTGTTGTTTAGGTTATAGAATTGGAAACTTTATAGTATTTTTCTCATAAAAAGATAAGGTAATAAGCAATAGACAAGCTTTTCAAACACGGTTCCTTACTCTTGATTATATTCGAAGTTAAAAAAATAAAAAACTTCTTTGATTTGCCTACTGCAAAAAAAAAATTAAAATGAGCCAGGGTTGGTGACACACATGTCCAGGTGTGGAGGAGCTCATTTCAGTCTTATTATTCCTAAATCCTGTCAACATAATTTGCGATTTTGTCTTGGTGTTTTCTTTTCTTAATTCCATCCTTATCAGTGCATTTTGAGACCCGAGCTTGCAGTATTCTAAAATAACATCTGTATTTATTTAACTAAAAACAGTTCACGTTTAAAGCTAAAAATAGTGAACCTTAAGATAAATAAGCAAGGTTTATAAGGCTATTTTCCTGCATAAGGTAAACAAATGAATCTGTATTTTTAGAAAACAAAAGAACCACAGTTCTATTCAAATCATATCTATGATAAACAGTTGAAAAGGGACAAAAACCAGCCAAACAACCAGTTACTCTTTCTTTCAAAATGCTGACCAACCTGAATATTTAAAAAATAACTTGATTAGGATTTTAGGCATCTTCTACACCCCCTGGTTTTCATTTATGGGTGATTTTACTCCCAATAGGACATTTGGCATTGTCTGGAGACATTTTTGGTTGTCATGATGGCAGCATGTGTGCGTGTGTATATGTGTATGTTTGCATGTGTGTGTTACTGGCTTCTAGTGGGTGGAGGCCAGGAATGCTGCCAAACATCTTACAATGCATAAAAAAAGACCCCCCAAAAATAATTATCTGGTCCAAAATGTCAGTATTGTCCATGCCGAGAAATCCTGCTGTAGACTTAGGCCAATCATTTGTTTACGTTAAAGTTTTTTCAGTGACTGTTCAATTTAATAGAATCATTTATCAATCAGCAACTAAGCAAAAATATGCTGGGGTTTAAATGTGCTTGCTTGGTCTTCAGGATACCATCTTCAAAAAGGATCCGAATCTATTTTCACATCTTGTTGAAATTAAATAGTAATAAAGAAGTGGGAGAAAGGACACTAAGATACTAGTCCAGGTTCTGTCATTAACTCACTATATGATCTTGTACATTACTTAACCTCTGAACATATGCAAATGAAGGAATTTAGACAAAATGATGTTCGCATCTGTTTTCAGTCTTACACTTAGAGTTGAGATATCCTACAAAGAAAAAAAATTTCCCCCTAGAAAATATTTATGAATGTTGGCTCCAAATAGACACTGGCATTAAACATAAAACCAAAACTGCAAGCAAAACGGAATGTGCACGCTATGCAAATTAATTGATTTTTAAGGGCAATTTGACCTAAACATTTGTGGTTCTTTCAGTATTGTCTTTCCAGTGATGCTGCATCATAAATATCTATGAGGTTTCTTTAAACTTCATACATTTTCTTTAGGGAGTGCTGACATAAAATATTAATTAGTAAAATCATTTGACTAATTTTTAAAACTGAATTAAGTGGTCAACTTGACCAGAATAGTTAAAATTATCTTGGTATTTTTCTATATGAAAAAAAAAATCAGTTAAAACTGTCTAAATAATTATGTAAAATGTGCATTCTGTTTTCCCCAAATCATGTCCTCTTGGGGAAAAAAACACTCTGAATTTAATCTGTCCCTATAAACATTTCTTATATATATTTCCTTCAAGTGACTTCCTATAATATGGAAAAATCAAGGTACCAGAGAAAGCATTAGGAAAAGTTCCCCAAGAGATAGTAACTTTTGGAACATGGACTTCCTGGGTGGAAAGATAATCAAAGAATAAAGACCTATGATATATGAAAGGAAGGATGTAAAGCACTTATTTTATGCAGGAAGTAGAAGTCAATGCAGAATCAAGGTAAGATAACCAAAGGCTCACCTTGGGGAATTTTTTTTTAAAGTAAATCGTCTCTCTTCCAGATCAATGTTTTAGCTAAAATAACATGTTAGTATTAATTGCAATAAACTGCACACACATACACATACACACAGTACACCTGGGTAATAAACATTCAACTGAACAGCTGTATTTTCCCTAAATTTGCCAACGTTCTATTTTACATGCATCATTCCACGTTTGGGTAACCCAGTGAGCTATTTTTGTCAGTTCTCTAGTTACACATTTATAAAGCATCATTTTATTTGAATCTCAGCAATTTACTAATGTTCTGAATGAGATAATGCACACACTACAGTGTCTGGCTTACAAGCACAGAGAGTTTACAATACGGATAACCTGGCTCAATGTATGTTCTGAATTAGTCAATTTAGCAGGTGGAACCAATTTTGAATGCAGCCTTACAGATTATAAACCTGCTAAAAACTAGCAATTGTATGAAAAATCAAAAACTATTTCATAGGAGGTACTTGTTCTACACTCGATACATTAATATAAGGAAACAAAAGCTTTGTCCAGAAAGTTCAGAAGAAAATTGTATGTGAAAGTTGTTAAAATAAATGACAGTCTAAAGCTTTAAGGTAAATTACTTCAGTTTCTTTTTTTAATTTTAGGAGGCAACTCACTTTAAAGATAAAAACAAGGGTTTCAAATAATAAATTCAAAGAACAAATTCTCAGTTCTCCCACCTAAAATTTGCTAAAAATGTGTAATAATACTGTATCAGAGAAAATATTTCTAAGAATTCATGAGTTATTTCATCCCATTTGGCACTTAAAGGACATCCATCTCGCCCCTTCTTAGTTCCTGAAATCAAATCCATGCCTTTACATTATCTTTTGTCTCCATTCTCAGCAATTCGTAACTGATAATTCAGTTCCTGAATCCTGACACAGCCACTTTGCATGTTGTTGGTAGCAGCAACTCACTGGCCTTAGGAACCTCGCTATTTAATGACAGTCTCTTCTGTAACTCTTGAAGCCTCAATACCTCATCTGGCTTTGTCGCTTTTCTCTCTATGGTTGTCATGAGAGTATATGCATAGCTTACCTCACATGAAGAAGAGTGAGGTGAAAAAAACTCACAATTTGAATAGCCAAAGAGCTATGCAAATGCCAGTTTCACCCTGGGCCAGTGTCAGACTGACCACAAGTGGTGATTCACCAGCTGCTGTCTGCCGCCCAGATCTCTCAATGCCTCCTGATTCCCTTCCCAAGTCTGCAGAAGGAAGTCCGCTTCAATTGTGTAAGGCTGATTTTTCCCACAAGTTGCATCTTTCCCCCAAGTCAGGAATCTGAACCATTTAACCTCTCTGGGCCTCAGTTTTCTCACATGAAGATGCAAATAAAAATCTCAGGTCTACTTAACTTACATTCGAAGGCTAAAATGGGATGCATTTAAAAAGGTGCTTTTAAAAAGAAGGTATTATACAAATAAGGTTTGTTGTTGGAATATGTCCTACAATTAATTCAAAAATCCACCAAGCAACCTAAGACCTCTCAGATTTCACCAGTTCCTCGTGATGAACTGTAATGAGGGCACCTACTTTTCTTCGACACTACAGGGGTGAACGCGGCTGAATGTATGCGTTTATGTCGTCATGGGCGTGTTTTGATTCAGTTCAGCCCAACTCCTTAACACACTAAAGCCTTTTATTACTGGTGTCTGCTTCCGAAGTTCCTTCAGTTAGAAAATGTGGAATATTATCCAAGAGAAATACATATAAGGCAAAAAGAAAACATGGAAACATGCTTCCTCAGAAGGTTAGCACTAGCTCCTGTCTTCTGGAACATTTCTTCTCCTCAGCTATCAGAATGAACATCTGCACTAGAAAATGTAGTGAAGAGGGAAGGTGCATTTGCTTCAGAAGCTTGCTGATGTGTTCTTACAGTTACAGAGTGTCATCTTGGAGGGATTCTTCTGTGTGATTAATCCATAATGGGGCTGATTTACCAAATCAGGCAGGATGTGGTTTAGAAGCCAACTGCTTTCTGTTCTTTTGGAATAAGTGAAGGCATACATAATCTAGTGCCAAAATTTTTCCCACAAAATACAATGCCCTCAAATTTGTAGAGGAGTCAAGTGCAGCTTGAATAGGTTTGTCAAGTAATTCTATGTCTAAAGTCACTGGAGGGTGTGGTAATCGATTAGTCCCTGGTGCCATTTTTATTTCTTTGGATTAACAAAACTCATATTCCATCCAGGCATTATGTCTCTGCCTTTTTTTTCCTTCTTGTCTCCTGGCATTTTAATCAGGGAAAAGTCACAGTTGTTTTGAGGAAAGCACTCCCAAGAGCTTTAATTAAAGCTAGAAGGATAAATCTGTTTACAGTGTGGTGAACACTATCATTAATAAAACATTGAAATAATTAACGAATTAAATTCTGCTTTGTATGTGAATAGCTACCCTTCGGATCTATAAGAACATGTCTCCTGAACAGACATATTTGCTATGCACAATCTACAGAGACAAAAAGAAAAAAACTGAGACTGTGTTTCTTTGAGATGCACAGTATTGTAGATTACTAGAGCAAGAATGGAGAAGGTGATATTATCTTAATTTTATAGGAAAAGAAACTCAGTTTCAATGAGATTAAAGCATGGGCTCTAATGATGTGCTTGAAAATTAAGATTTTTTATAGTGCCACTGAGTCTCCACTTTGAATCCTTGATTGTTTAACCAGAAACAAAATTTAAAAAAAAAAGATTAAATTAATAATAAGATAAGCAGCTCTAGGACACAGAATGGAATGGAATATTCTGAAAAAAAAAAGGTGTGGGGCGGGGGGAACAAATTTTACAGTGTGATGAACTCTGCCATTGACAATGAAGAGGTTTTAGCCGGTCAGGATATAAAGTGGCCTTTGCAGCAGGATGTGACCATGTGCGGACCTCCAAGTCGGGACTTCCCTTAGTGCTCCTTCTCACTAAACTGTTGCCTCTTGTTTTTAAGCTTTCTGGCAGATCACAGATCTCACAGGAAGCATCAACTTGGACGTTCATATCGACAGTTAATGGTGCATTGTTTTTTTTTTTGTCACTCAGTAATTTCCTAGAGAAAACAATGGGAACCGAAAACTGTTCCTGTCTTGAAGGAAAGTCAGCTTCCAATATTGCCTTATTAATTTAACACATGCACGTGTTTGTCCTTGTTGCTAGAGCAACGTGGGGTATATTTGATGCGAAATGTGAAAAAGCTGAAAAAGAAAACAAATGCCATCCGCATACTGATGCGCTCAGAAACAGAAATGTGTGTGAGCTAACGTTCCTGTGATTGGAGGTCTGAGCCTCTTGCCCTCAGTCCAATTATGCTGTACTTGTTGGTTAATTTATAAAGCGTCTATCCAATGAAAACAAGGAGCTAACCACTTCCAAGTAGTTTCAGAAAAGCTGGAAACACATGAAATTATTCATAATTAGGTGATGGGTGTATGTTAGGTGCTACCACCATGTACGCAGACACGACAAGCATGTAAATGAGTCCACTGAGCTCTAGAAGGAGAAAAAATCATTTTATCTCAAGGAGAACTGACATTAAGCTTTTCTGACATGCACTGTCTAGAAGGATGGAGGAGCAAGGGTTCTGCATTCTAAGTGTAGACGCAATACACACCCAACTCATCTTGGTGTGAGCCTTCTTAGCAGGAGGAAAAGTACAAAGGGAGGTGAGTGATGCTTCACCAGGTACACCAGAATCGACAGAGATGGTAATGAATGACAAAGATGGAATGTACTGAAGTGTAAAGAAGCAGGCTTTGGAGTCCCACAGACCCCGCATCCAAGGCCGGCCACTAACTGTGATCTGGGGCATTTACTAATCTCTCCGAACCTCGGTGTCCTCATTTTTAAAGTGAAGATAATTGTAACTCCTTCAAGGATTGCCATGAGTATTAAATAAAAAGATGTCAAGTAGTACTCAGCGGTCAAGCTGCATAGTAAGCACTCAATAAATGGTAACTGTTCTATGAATGGCACAATTGTCATTTGTGCTATTCACCAACTATTTCTAGCTCTTTTCCCTTGAGCACATGTTGAATTGCTGCCCCTCAGACGCTTAATGTGGTTGTGGGATGTGCTTTGGCAATAAAATATGGGTGGAAGTGCTCTTTTCGAGGGAATCGAAGAGCCAGCATGCTCTGCCATGCTCTTTCTCTCTCAGCCTTGGTGGAGGGCAACATTTCAGATGACAGCCATTCAGATGGAGCCAACCAGAGATGGAAGGTAGCATGAGCAAAAGATAAACCTTCTTGTTTTGGTTACTTTGCTTCTCTTGACCTTGCTTTGGTAGAAAGTGTTGAAACATTTGAGATTTTTTTTTTTCCTTCGGGGCAATCTCAAATTATGCCTAACTCCCGAGAATTACGTAAATCCTGTCCTGTTGTCAGATGCTTTGTGAGAGCCCATTTTGCCTCCATGTTTCTACCGACAGAATTGCTTTGCACAGAAGAATTGCTATAGTTGCAGTTTCAGAACTCTTGCAAGACCAATGTCCCTAAATTATTGAGCACTCTCCACATTACCGAGAATAGGACAACATTACCAATGCAAACATGCTTAGCATTGCACAATGTAAGCTTTCCTCTAGAGGCGTGTCTTGTCAATCACATGAACTGCTTGTTGGTTTGGGGATGTGGAAAAACAAGTTACCAAGAGCTATTTTGACATAGGCAAATTCATTTCTTTTCTGACTTAATCTAGAGCTGGATTCAGCAGTCCCAGGGTAAAAGTCTCATCTTTTCTCACCCTCTGCATATTTCTCAGTGTTATCATTTAGAGGTTAGCATGAGTTCAGTCTTCTGTAATAGGCCATTTCGCTTTAAGTGTATGTTAAACTAATATTGACCTTTCCAAAGTAAAACAAAATCTGGTATTTGTGCTCAAAAGACTGAAACAGCGATGGATGTGGAAAGTAGGGGATTAATCATCTTGGATTTTTTCTTGCTTAGAAACTCTCTTTGGGAATTAGTCATTTTTTATATATCTAGCAATGAAGGTAAGGCAAGCATTGCCTACACTCTTAAAAAGGAAGCCTAGATCCTTCACCAAATAGCTTTGTATAATTTGCCCACAGTTTAACCCACTCAGACAGATGTGTATGCATCATTTGACAATGGGTGAAAAAGTCAAGGATGCTGAGCATCAGGCCTCAGGTGGGAATATCCAGACATCGTGGTTAGGCACGTTTGGATTGGGAGAGGTGCTAGGAATAGGTCCAGAGATGAGTGATGGGTGTGGGGTATAGTGGGGGGAGGAGGGTCTGTAGGGAATATAAGGATTATTGCAGAGAAGGGAATGTCACAGCAAAGTGAGAAAAACAGAAGCAATTTCACTAATAAGAATCCAAATATGTATATTTCATACATGTGTGGTATCCATAATTCACAGAGACCAGTGCCGCCCAGCCCTCCCCCACTCCCCCCCGCTCCGCCAATAAACTGCCTCCTGGGCATGTGCTACATTGACCTATGTGGAAAAGTGAACCTCAATCCCCTTTTTCTCTTCTTCTACCTGAATAAACAAACAAATAGAAAACCATGTACTTTGAAACACTTATTTCATGCAAGTCTGCAAGTAGGGTTAAAATATTTCATCAAGGAAATAAACATCTGTTGAAGTAGGAAGCATATCAATAAAAAATGTGTGGTTCTTAGGAAAAATCAGATCTTTCAGAGTCACCAAAGTGAGACATCTGTGCTCAAATTCTGTGAAGAGTCCTATATAAGTATCTGAGAAGATAAATGGATTTGCAGGGATGTCATCTGGGACTGCTTTTCCCTGACGGTGTGCCATCGTGACATGATGATTCTACAGAGTGATTAGATGTGGTGCCCACTGTCCTTCTCTTCTCACCTAAGGCATTTAGCACGGCGCTGTTCCCCGCCCCACCCCCAACCTTTCTAGATGACCAAAATGTTTTTAACCTTAAATGTGATACATACCTGTATCCACTCTCTGTAGGAATCTTCTCCGGGAGTCCACCCGTTCTCAGGGTAATTCAGGCGTGAGCGTTCTGGAGACCAGTTGATACTATACTGGGAAGAAGCTATGATTTGATCAGAATGAATCTCTCCTGATTCCATGCCCAGAGCTTCCATGCATTTGAAATCTGAAGGGGGAAAAAATGGCCCAGTGTCATCAAAACACAGGGGATCCAGGACGCGTCTTTTTTTAGGCTGGCAGACTGAAAATGTTCATTTTGTATTCACACACGGTTTTATGAAAGATGACATAGCACTATACATGCACTTTCATGGCAATAATTTTTGTTTTTATTTTGTTTGTTCATTTGGTTTTTAAATTTCATATGAGATAAATCATACAGTATTTGTCTTTCTCCGACTTATTTCATTTAGCATAATAACCTCTAGTTCCTTCTATTTTGTCACAAATGATAAGATTTCATTATTTTTTATAGATGAGTAATATTCCATTGTACATATGTATTACATCTTTTTTATTTACTTGTCTATTGATGGACATTTAGGTTCATGGCAATACTTTTAAAAGCAAGGCTATGAAGGTCTCATAGTGATTAATTATTTTCTCAACTGGACCTAAATCAACAGAAATACTATTAGAAATTTATTAGGAAATGACAAAAATTCTGATTTATTTTCAAAGTTGAATGTATGTAGACATGTCATGTGGGCACACACTGAAAATTGTGTTTCAATAAAATTTTACTATTGAATTATTTTCCCCAATATCTAATGAAAGCGAAAAAAGCCTCTATATCCATTTACAATCCATATTCAGTGGACACTATAACTCAACTCTCTGTCTTTCAGATTCTTTGCAGTTGGCACAGAGGCCACTTCTTCCTGACTCTCTTTGTTCTCACGCCCCCTGCTCATCATTATCAACATCAGTTTATTTTATTAAAACACAAAAGTATCAATCAGTGGTAAACTGTAGTATCATATGGTCCCAAAGAGCATCGCAATTTTAAAGTGTAAAATAATAATGCTCACAACGATGACCACATATTCCATCAAAGTACTAAAGTGAAAAAAAGCTTTAGAGATGAAATAGAAGATTCTCAACCATCCAGAAAATCTCAACTAACCAAAACTTTACGTATTCCAAATTTTCTATCACAATAAGTAAATCTGTATTGCATAAAAGGTTTTCATTCACTTGTTTCATAGTTTTAAGGTTATGTTTGTTATTTGTAATATAAAAAATATTTATAGGCACCAAAATACATAAATTAACCAACTAAGTTAATTAAAAATAAGTTTTTGACATTTAATTGGCCTTTTAATTTTCCTGTAAGATCCGGTAGAAAAGATATGAGCGTATGTGTAGAACAGTTGCCAAACACTTCCTGTCTTCTCTCTCCGTGCCATTTTACAACCTCGCAGCTAGAACTGATGAAACACACAATTTTTCACAGTTCTTTCAGTTTTTTTTTCCCTTGGGTCCTTAGAGCCCACATAAACTTTGAGAAAGGGTTAGTTTAGAGTATTTTAATAAGGCAGAATATATATATATATATATATATATATATTTTTTTTTCCTTGTATGCCAAGTTATAACAGAAATTAAAACATCCTTCTTTTAGGTAAGTATCTACTTTCATTCACAAAAGAAGGAAAAACAAAATGGCTTTCACCGCTGTCTTCACAAACCAAACCACCACACATCATCCATTCTACACGACTGCAGAGAATGGTGGTTTGATGAACTACAGCAGAATTGTTCTCAGTCATCCATGATGGATGCCTGTCCTTTTATGAATCTCAGCACAACACACATTTGAGGGTGCCAGGTAGGTGGTCTGGTATATTTCATTGTTTCAAGCCACTGTTTTTCCATTTCCCACTTTCTCTCATAATTTCAGAAGCTTACAAGCAGCCTTTTTGTACACAATTTTATTAAGAAAGCACATCAGATAGTTCTTCGTAATGATATTCACAAAATCCATTTAAAAGAGAAAAATAAACATTTGGCACTCCAATTCACGAAACATTTCTTCAGTGTTCCATGTGGCCACAGGTGTGTGAGGAGAAAGAACATGGGCTTTGCGAGATGAATAGACACTGACCTTCTGAGACGCTGCTCTGCAGGACACTGTAGTTGGCCGAGAAGCCTTCCTTTGCTATGGCGCTGTCGGTATAAAAAACCATGGACAGGATGCCCGATGAGGAACGAATTCGACCTGGTGTTTTCTGTCCGCAGTAACGGCCAATGTGAGGGCCGACTGGAAAGGGAGAAATGCAGAGAACATTAACATATCTTTTCTTCTACGGCAGATACAAAAATAACCATTTGCAAACCTGGGTCCCAGCAGAACCTAGAAGTGTTTTCCTACGCAAATCAAGTCTTCCCCGGTTAATTGCTTTGCAGTGAACATATTGGATCAGGTTTGCGGAGAGGATTTCCAAGTGTGCTCAGAAGGGCAATAACAGGCATAACTACATTCCCCGGGAACAAGAACTGAATCGAAATGCTTGCTTCAGCTGCAAGGAATGAAATTTGGGCTGTAAAGTGCCACCTTGGCATTCATCTCCAGGACCAGACTGCACACATAGTCCAGCGCAGAAAGACTCCAGCTAGGCTGCGGTCAGTGAGGTCTTTTGGAGATGCCTATTCTCACTCCTCGACCCTAGAAGGAGATCCTGGGGAAGGCCTGAGTCCTAGGAACCTGTCTGGAACCAGAGCAGTACCAAGGGTCTAACCCAGTTCCGCATGACTCCAATTTCCTTCCTCATTCCATCTTTTAGTCTTTATGACAAACATCACTGACTTGGATGAAGGAAAATAGGTCATGTCCTACTCAGGACTTAATCTGAAGACTAGTTAATAATTGTAACAATTAAAAAATTTAGACACTATGGATACTGATAATTTTTCATAACAGCAAGTTATAATCAAAATGAAAGGAAAATACAGCTTTCTGAGTTCTGTCCCAATTTTCTTGCTCCTAAACCTAAGAGAGGTAACTGTGTTGCACTGGTGTCCAGTGACCTAGAGATGGCCCAAAGCAGCCATTTGTGCACCTGAGGCAAAAAGTAGCATGTCAGGCAGTAAAAGTTAGGGAACGCTGACTGACTTGTGATAAAGTTAAATTGCTATTTGGCTTAACTGGCCACAAACTCATTGAAGAGCTTTTACACAAACCTTGGCAATTAGTAACTGTAAGTTGCCTTATGGATGGTGCAGAAGCCCTCTGGGCTTGGAGACTCTTTTCATTTTTCTGTCCAGATCAGCAGCAAGACAAAAAAAAAAGTCTCATTTTCTCTAGGTTTTCTCATTGCACATATGGTAAGATCATAGCAGACGGTTTGGGCTTAGAAGGACAATCTGGTGTGGACTGCTTTTCCCCTCCAAGAAATCCATGCTTCTGTGCATTTCAACTACAAGTTATTGCTTTGCTCAAGGAAGCAGAGTAGGTGGACCTGTCATTGGCAGGATGGGCCTTCGACAGGGATATGATGTTCCAAGGACTGTGTGTGTGGCTTGGATGCAGCTCGGAGAAGCTCCAAATGTGATCAAAAAAGTGAACCTTACAAGAAGTGATCTCCCTGGAGCCCCACTTACCAGCTGAGTTCCCAGCTGGCACCTAATGTGAGCTCAGATCCTTGGCTAATAGGTTTTCAGCTCTTGGTCAACCCTCTTAAAAAACAAATAAATAAACAAACAAACAAAAAAACCAAAAACACCTAACCCAAAGTGGTTTACATATTTGAGTCAGTGCAAAATGGTTATTTTGACTATCTGATAACTTCACGCATTCAATGTAATTGATTTGACTATTTCAAAGAGTTTTCTTTCTACTGTAATCCCTCACTCTCCAGCAACCAAACATTTTATGTACGTAGACTGCTTTATTAGGAAGAAAACAAGGACCCCTCTAGGAGAATTGATACAGATTCTCTACAGGACATCACATGGTTATGGACAGTGGCTTTGAATTACGGGAGAAACATTTTGTTATGTTAGGCTTCCCAGCTGGCAGAAGAAAGCATCTCAGAAGATGAAGCTCTTGCTACTTTTTTGGTTTCTTTTCAGCTTTAATCCTGGCTTCGGATTCTCCTACCGGTACTCATTTTTTGCCAGATTTTCCTCATTCTGAATGTAGCCCTACCACAATCCAACACTTTCTTTCTTCACTATGGAGTGCAAAGTTGCCCATAACATATTCATGAAAATATCTGGCTAGAATCACTTCTGGTCTTCAATCAGGCTTAGAGTCCATTCATACTTCTTCATTTAAATTCCATTATTGTGGTTTCATAACTTTTTTGTTCTGTAGTTGTGGGCAAACTTTTACAGTCCTGATCTTTGGGGTCATTCTCTGATCACCGCGGCCATTGACCTTGCCAAGAATACAAGGGCATAAGGGAAGCTGCAGTCACCTTTAGCTATGACTGCTGATCCTCCCCCTCCGCTATCACTCAATTCCTCTGGGAAGGGTGGGGGGTGTCTCTTTGAAAGAGCTAACAGAAGAGAACTTGTCTAGTGCAGACTCATAATTTAGAGTCTCCATGACTCACTGGTGTATAATGTGTGAGACACGCTGCGTAAATCTGCCTCTGTCCTTTCAGACCGTTGCCTCCGGACAGCAGCGCGCCGCTCTCTCCAGGAGCCCTCAAGATATGAGAGTGAAAGGCTTTTTCGACCATAATACAAAGAAGTATTGAATTTTTCTGAACAACAGTGAGATTTTGGCCCAGCAAGCTAATGCAATATTGATCTGAGGGAGAGTGGGTGAAATACTCTTGTCCGTCTCGGGTATATGCTCATTTGTGTATTTACATGAACATAGCGAGTGGGTTTCTTCCTTCTGTTCTTGTGGACCCAACGGCCAAGAGAAGAAATGAAAACAGTCACAAAAACAGAAGTATGGTTCAAAAATTGAATTATCGAAGAATTTAAGTAAGCATCATGTACTAAGTTGTCTTTGGGGGGAGAGTAAGCCAACAAATACTGTGTCTTCTCAGGTGTGAAGCCAATATAGTATTTGTGTGGTTTAAAAGATATACATGCAACTGGGAATGGCAATATCCCATTCTTTATATTTTCTGTTAATCTCTCCAATAATTACAACCCTACTTCAGAATCAGACAATTTGGCTTTCCGTGAGAAAAGGGCAATGATCTGCTATAAAAAGGCACTTTTAAAATGAGGTATTTTGAATAAACAAAAAAGGGAATGATTTCAAAAAGTTACAAGATAGTCCATGTACACTCGTTGTACAATAATAAACATTTTAGTGGAGAATATCTGGACTTTGCAACTTTTCCCCAGATAAAAATTTGCACATTTATATCATTTATATTTTGGAATGTTTATATCATTTATATTTTATATTTATAATTTACAAGGTTAATTTTAATATCAACGTGAACTTAAAAGATAACTTTTATGAAACTTATTCCTAAAATCATTAATAAAATTTAGAATGTAGGTAGCAACGGCAGCCCAGCTTCTTCCCCCAGCATAGGAGGGGGCTGATTCATCTGCAGCCGCGTGGTGTGAGTTACGCATTCATGCTTGGCTCATAATCCAGCACAAGCACTTGTGGCATCGACCAGGCAGCATACTTAGCTCATGGCTCTCAAACCACATGTAAACTTCCCCGATTACTTCAGAGTTGCTACTTGTGACTCTACAGAGCTTCAAAGAATGTGATAGATGGAGATGTGTGATTCACAACGTGCATGCCTCAGATTTCCAGTTTTTGAGTAAACTGCTTTCCTTCAAAGTCAATCTGAATCAATGGGTAGCTTTCAATTACTTAGTCATCTAATTCAATGTTTATGATAAAATGCAACATAAAATCACTTGACGGTTAAAAGCCTTCAGCGCCTTCTGGTTGTTGTTTTTGGAAAGGATATCAGAGACTAAAAGCAATTTTGCTGGCAGAGGAACTGCATGTGTTGAACCACTATGATGAAAATGTTTCTAGTGTCACTGACAAAAACCCAGGAGCATACAGTCTCTCATTTTGCCTAAAAAAAGAGAGAACTGCTACACTGGCACAGGCTGGATGAGGCCAGGTAAATATTAATAAGCATTCAAACACAATTTTCACATTCCAAAGCCAGTTTTCTCTGGGAATAAGTCAAATGTACCATAGTTTAAAATGTGGGTGAGTTGCAAGGCTGATAACTCTTACTGTCAAATGTTCTTCACTTTAACTCCGTGATTTTTCCAAAGCCAGAAAATTACCGCTTTGAAAACCCCTTGACACTAATAACAATGTGCTTCTTTCTGAAAGTATTCTAAATAAGTTAGTTGATTAGACCTCCTTTCAGATGTCAATTTAAATGTAAGTTCTAGAAAGGAAGGCTACGCGTTTGGGTTGTGAACAAATAAACCCATTATTAAATGTTCCAACTATTATTACAATACTATTAAAATATTGTTTCCCTAATTATCAGATTGAATACTTGGAAATCAATCAGTAGTCTGTTTGGGCAAATCTCATTACTTAATGAAGTAATTTCGATAAGATCATCATAACCCTATTTTCATGGTAAGAGAGCAAAGAAGCAACTAAAGTAATGTTAACCCATTTATTCCAATGACAACATAAGCTTTCTCTAGAGAAAAAAAGTTTTTCTCCAATGTTATTTACGGTTTAGTAACATATTTGTATTACATTACACTGATAATTTGATGTCATTTTAAAGACAAAGGCAATCTCTTTCACATACTTGTTCTCCATTTACATTTTATTTAAATACTGTTTCCTTCAACTCCGTAATAATATCTGACTCTGGTTTATAGATAGTTATACATATCTCTAACTGCAGGATTTATAAGAACTTCCAAGCTGCCCTTCCTGGTCTGCGTAGAGTGAATTCTCTAGAGAAATCTTAATATTAAACCAGACTAAACATAAGACAAGCAATGCAGCTGCAACAAATTATTTGATATTATCTCCCTCTGTTCAGAATTTGGTTGTGTAGTTTTGCCATTCACCTTCTAATCCACAAGGATTGAAATGGAAAACTTTCATTTAGCTCTTCACATGGCTACTTCTCCCACCTCCTTAAAATCTTAGCTCAAATGTTACTTTTTTTATAAGGCCTAGCCTGACCATCTTACTTAATAATTAACCCACACATCCCTCTCCCCTAACCCTAGCACTTTTCATGCCTTTACTATGCTCTACTTTTTCTTCCTTTCATTTTTTGTTTTGCTTATAGAACCTCTCACCTTCTAACATTCCATGTACATAATTAATTTATTTGTAATGTGCCTTGTTTGTTGTCTCATTTCCCCAGAATCTAAACTCCACAAAGGAGTCATCTTTGATTGTTTTATTTACCAAGTGGCTAGAACAGTGCCTGGGACATGGCAGGTATACAATAAATGTTTTTTAAATGTATAATGAATTTGGATGATAAGAACAATAAATATAAAAGATGTATTGAGGTGATTCAAGTTGCCAAAGATAAAAATTCTCTGGAGAACAGACAAGGAATCTGTCTAAATGAGAAAATGGTCTTATTTCTCTTCTAAACTTCCATTTTTTGGGGTGGCAAAATGGATGCTTATTTTACTCCTAAAATTTTGTCAGGTACTTAATCTCTCTGGTCTTTAATCTTTGCATTTGTAAAATGAGTGGTTTGAATTAATTGCTCTTTTAAGATGTCCTCCTCTGACAGTCTATTGAATAATGACCAGTAGGCAGGTCAATGAAATGAACAAAATAATTTAGTCAAGAAAATTATTGGTCCCAATAGAATTGGTGTTGGTCTCAATTCTATCTCTCTCTCTCTCTCTCTCACACACAGCAATGCGACCTTGCATAATCATTCATGGACTCAGTTTCCTTATCTACAAAATGAAAGAACTGGACTAGATAATTACTAAGGCAGTTTGAGCTCAAATATTTCATCGCTGCTCTGCATAAAAAGAGTTACTATTTTGCTTTGTTTTCCCTCCTCCTTCTGAGCTATTTTTTTTTTAATGATGCATATATCGTGACACGTGTGAAAGAATGACAGTGCCCACCCTCCAGGTCCTTCCCTTTTGAGGATGCTTCCTGCCCTTCTTACCCTCAGGGAATCCATCCCAGATTTCTAGCCGGTCATAGCGACAGAATATCCCCCCTGGAGGATTTGAGTCAGGCTCTAGGTCAAAGCTTTCAAATTCCAGGATGATCTCTGACATCTTTGGTGCAAAGATAATATAAGTGCATTCAAGGCTGTTGGGATATTTTTCAGGGAATCCAGGGGACTTAATCACTCCGCTAGGGGTTGTGTAGTTCTGCGAACACTCAGGACCTGGAATAAAAGAGAAAAAGGAGTAAAGTGAAAATCTTCTTAAATAACTTCACCAAGAAATAACCTGGGCAAAGATAGCATATCTTTCTAATAAAAGCCTACCATTGTAATCATTGTCCTAATTATTCATTACTCAATCTTTTTATAGTAGTGCTAGGTATGGTAAGTCAAATTCAGATTTATTGTGTTCACCTTAGTTTTCCATTTGTGTGGAGCAATTTAAAAACTTCTGCTGTTGCAGAGAAAAAAATGACAAATATAAAATCATGTGGGAACAATGAATGAGTAAGCTACAGAAATCTTGACAGAGCCCTAGAGAAATAATTATAGCCCCTTCAAGCTTAAATCCTTAAATCTTGAGGCTGACAGCTCTTTATTGGTGAAATAGGACATTTACAAAGGCGAGGGGGAGAATTCGATGGAGAGAGTTTGGGTTTCAGATTCCTACACGAGTGACTCAGTAACTTTGCCAGATGTGACCTCTGCCTTTTGACAAACTAAATGTGAAAGGTAATTCGTACATGTACCCAGGGTGAGTGACTCATTCTGAGTGGTGTTGACACAGGTGTGCTGGTAAAGTGTGGCTGCTAGTGAGGGCACGATAAACTGTGATTACAGGCTGTGTTGCTAGAAGTCACCTGACATTAATGTTGACACCCTAACCTTCCCCAAAGTATCAGATACAATACTGTCTGCCATCCTAAAATTATTTGTTCATATATATGTGTGTGCATGTAATGTATATATTTACAGTGTGAGATTTTAATAGCTGTGCAGTGTTACCAAGATTTTACAAATTATATTAAGTTGGTCAAGTGTATACGTACATATATTGCAAGTTGACCTTATAACTCCTGAATGACCACAGTTTCAGTTCATGGTATAGCACTGAACAGGGTGGCATTCACCACATTGCTGAAAAATTGACCATCAGCATGGACAGGAGCATAACAGCTCTGCCCCTTATCACCACCACCACTGCCATGAATCAGAGATAATTTGACCCTTTTGAATCTCAGGATCCAACCTAGGGATGTCCAACTCAACAATTCTTTTCTTGGGCCATTGGTCTCCCTGATGGCACCCTATGATGACATGCAAGGATTCAACTCTAAATAAGAAGGTTTGTTGAGCTCGTTCTTAACTAAATATTCTCCAAAAGTACCAAATACTACAGGCAATGTTTTAGGCAATGTATTAGGCATTAACACAGATTAAATTTAACTAGCAAATCTCTAGATTTAGTGGCTAGAGTTAGTAGGCTGAATCCAGCGCTTCTGGCCACTTATTGGGAAAACAGATCAATAGCTTTCTTCCCATGCAATTAGATCTTCCTGGCCCAGGAGATGCAAAGGAGTGATGCTGATTAGTCTAGCATGATCAGCCTGGTCTGTAGCAGGCTGACTTATTTAAAATACCTTCCAAAGTCTTCTCAATGTGGCTCAGCCTTCACCGTGATGGCCTCAAATGCTTATCTATTCGATTCTGGTTAAAAAGTTATTAGTATGTGGCATTTTGCAATGTCAGTTCCACGAAAAGAGATTATGAAATACACTATATAATTTATAATCTGTTTCTAAGTTATTTGGTGGCTTCTGAGATGACAGTGACTATGCTAATTTAACTCCTTAATTCATAAAGAATATGCATGTAAGATACTGGAAACCCTTTAGAATTTTATTTCTAAGATGTAGGAACAGTGACCCTGCAGACCTCCAACCACCTCCTTGGGGTTAAAAAAAAAAATTGCTTTGAGTAGGCCCTTGTAAAGCAAAGCAAACAGCAGAGTTTAATGCAGGTACTAACATTTTTTTTCCTTATAAAATTGTCCAGGCGAGATTAAGATTTAATGAGAGAAAAAAATGACAGTAATCAAGGGCATACTTTCAAAATCAAATAAATGTCAGTGCTTTCATTGTGTCCTTGTCCTGTCAAATACCTTTGGAAGCTAGCTCAGGTTTTTTTAAGGTATTTGGCAAAAGCTGGGGAAATCTCAGGCAGTGATGGAAGAGAACTGGCTTGAGCACAAGAAGGTCTGAGTTCAGGTTTTGTTGTTACCACTAACTTGCTGTGCCTCAAAATCTTTCTGGTCTTCATAACCTTTCTGGTCCTCAGATTCTGTACATAGCAAGTGGAGGACTGACTTTGGGATTAGAAAAAAAATCTCTTTAAACTTAAAGATTCTGTAATTTCTTAGTTCTTCCATCATGCATCAAAATTTGTTTTGATATCTCTCATTTTCACCATTGCATAAATCTGCCACAGTTTAGCAAGTGCGTCCCCAGAAGGAACTGTGGCAGGAATGGGTTAAGGAATTCTGTAGTGAGTATACAAGAGAGGAACCAGAGGGAGGGCAAGTAGCCTAGTTTGCCTGGGGGCAAACGAGCTGGTGGTGCAAGATGTGAGATGCGGGATGTGCATGCCCAGCACTAGAGACGGCAAACCCCATGTTTTTGACATTGTAAGACTGAGAGCATGTTGTGTAGTTATAAGAGTGATACGGTTCATTGTTAATGACAATGAGAATGGATAATAATAATAGGTAAGATACTCTTTGGAATTATTATTAAATATGCAGAGTCTTAATATAAAAATATATGAAGTGACCATTCCTGCTCTCAATTAATGCACCTCTCCCCCGCTCTGAGACTCACAGAGAATGACCTCATCTTTTTCCTGCATTTGGGCCTAGATGACCTTGGCCAAGGCAAGGACAGGAAGAGTGATTCGTGGGGAGGCTTGAGTTTCCTAGAGAAATATCTTTAAGTGAATGAGATTAATTTGAGGGCTGGTGGCCCAAGGTTTCAGCAACAGGAAAGAGATACGTAGAAGGGGAAAGGCAGGGTACCTATAGTGAGAATTAGAGTGCCAGGATGGCTCCAGGAAGCATGGGAAGAGGTGCAGACTGGCCTTGCCAACTGTCAGGCAAAGGTGCCTTTCTAGAATTGCAGCCCTGGGGACTCAGAAATGGTCTAAATCTTCCTCAGAACTGTAATCTATGGCCAGAAAACCTCAAGGTCGCAGGTGAAAGATTAATTTATCAGTTCATCTATGATTAGTATAATTTATGTGTTTTGAGGAAACTTGATATTGCTGCACCCAAGAAGAAGTGCTATGTTTCAAAGGAACAGAGATTCATGGATTTTATTATATCATTAAATGGCTTTCGAGGCGAGAATGTCCATGAACCTGTATAGGTATGCATAAATGTATTATGTTAGTGACTTTTTATGGAGTAGCTATAAAGATTATATTATATGCAATGAGGGAGGGTAGATATTTTCTTTGCATTTTTCAGATAGTACCAATCTAGTTGGGAAATGAAATAAGCACACATGAAGAAATTTGAAAACATTAGGGAGAAACATACTGGTAAGTGAAGTATACCTGTGTTTGTATGTATACAGTATATGTATGTGTGTGTATGTGTGTATAGGGGACAAGTTGGGTATATGTATAGGAAAAAATAGTAGATTCATTAGGAAAGTTTTCCTGAGAAAAGATTGTTTAGAACTAGATGTCTAACAGGTTAAGGGATATAAACTGGAAGACAGCAACGGCTTTGAAATCTGAAGGCACCAGCTTTATCCATAATCATTGTAACAGCAAGTGCTTATCGAACACTAACAGTGACAGGCACAGGCTACGCATTTTCCATGTTTTCATTTCAACTGAACTTTACAACAAGCCTGCACTAGATACTATTATCCATTTTTCAGGTGAAGAATTGAAGACTCTGGACATTCACACAGAGAGTCAGTGACAGAATTAAAATTCACATCCAAGTCTGCTGGTCTTTACCCAGTGTGCTATCCCGAGGCAGAAAGCCAGCTTGTAAATCTGGGAGAACTGAAGCTAAAGGAAGTTTGAAGCAATTGATGTCAAGCCTTGAGCTTGACCCAACAGGACACTGAGGCTTGACCATGGATGATGGAGACCTGCCATAGGACTGAGGCCTGATGACTGAGGATAAGCCTGAAGCCGTCTGGAAGATAAAAGAGTGTGGGGAGAACCACAGATCAGGCCTGTTTGTTTATGGCAGTGGACGAGGAAAGGAAATGTGACCTACACCTGTGGATAAAAATTCTAAAGAACTAGAAGACATATGGGATGAATGGATGCTAGAAGAGTGAACAAAATCAGCCTTCAAGCCTCAAGGACAGTGTTGGAGAGCAGGACAGGGAAATTATGGTATACCTGAGACTAATGGGGGGTAGGGAACTGAGTCCTTTAGGAAGATGAAGAATTTTTAATGACTTACTGACTGAGCTCTCTCTTTTCTCTTTCAAACATCTTCCGCTCTTTGAGAAACACTGACAATTAAAGGCTGTGTTTAATCCCTTTGCTGACACCTTTTTTCTTTGATCATGCCATGTGCAGGTAGAACAAATGTAGATATGAGTGTATACATATACATACACATACACCGTGATTTATGTAACAAGTCAAGCAGTTTTCGACACAAGAATATATGTACATATGTAATCATTTATACATACTGATGTCATATGTATACCATTATTTATACTAAAGGGTTTCAACTATGTGCTTAGATAAATTTCTGAAGGAAGCTCTCTTCATCTATCCATATTTATATGGGGCAGTGCCAGATTTCTTTGACATTTTAAGAAGTTACATCAATGTTCCCAGAAATTCCTAATGACTCCTTTTTGTTATTCTTAATTGCCATTGACCCAGAATACCTTAGGCATTTGTCATTGGTGTGGTTAAATTTTTTTCTGTTAAAAAAAAAAAGCTCTTTTTCCTATATTCTAGGCCAATACATTCAAATCTTGAGCCTCTGTCCCTAGATGGGTGCCCCACATATTAATGGTAAAAGAATAATCAAATAATGAAATAAATAAAATAAGAGGAGGCTGGATTTAACACATAAAAAGAATCTACAGGTTATTGGAAAAACAGTGATATGTAGATAAAATAGTGTTTATCAATTGACTGATATGTGCCTTTGATTCCTCAAGGCTGGGAGACTGAATTGTCCGATTCCATCTCATCTCAATTATACCACTGTAATGAAAGATTAGTAAGTGATTATATTGGATGGATAACTAAAATTTACTCTTAAGGAAAATGATATTTAAAGTGTTACTGTTTTGTTTCCTCCAAGAGGTTCTTTCCCCAACCATTCTTCCATTAACAGAAAGCCTCTTCTTCCTCCAGTAGCTTTAGAAACTCTGTAAGGTTAGCTCACTGCTTCGCTTTTCCTGGGAACTACCACTCTTGAACTTTGCAATAAACTAAAGGGAACAGGATGCACATGGCTTTAAGGTAACAGAGACCCTTTTAGTTTCAAGGACAACAAAAAGAAATCAAACTTTAACAATAGATAAAACTTACTTGTGAAGAAGAACAAATGCTCTTAAATGAGTTTTATGGACTATAAACCTTATAAACACCGGTTAATACATTAGAATGATGCAATTTTGATTTCTGAAATACTTTAAAAATTTTAAACATACTCCGTATATTTGATAATTTTCCTCTGTTTAAAGTATTTTCTAATATTTTTTGTAATGAGAATGTGTTGTTTTACAAAAGGATAAAACATTACTTCTTGTCTTTCTTTTCACTTTGTTTTTCATAGAATCGAACAATGTTAATAAACATTTACTCATATTTGTTCTACTCCAAGTTACTCACCTCTCTTGAAAATTTCATAACGTATTGAAAATCCTGCACCATGTGTCTCATAGTCAGAGACAAATTTGATAAAAAGAAATGGTCCTGAAGATACTACAGGAGAAGGGGCAATCTTTCCACAGAACTTTCCCCATAAACGTCCATTTTCATTTTCTCCATCAATGACTTCCACGTAGTCATACCTAATACAGAAATGTGGAAGGAAACATTAGGTTAGCAAAAAATGCCCTTTTAATTTCAATAATTTAGAAACTAGTATTGTCTGCAATAGTCTGTCAGGAATAGAAAAAAAGTGCTATCTGCATTCATCACTGTATTACAAGGAAGAGAAAAGATCTAGCAAAATGAAATAATTAAAATGGACTACATCATGTCTGTATACATCATCTGGCAACAGAGAACTATTAAGAATAATGGTGTCCATTATACTTGCAGACAATGTCAGTTAAAGTAACCAATTAACAAGAAAAAGAGAAATCTCATGAGCACAATTCTGTATTATTAAATTGTGTTTCTTTGTCTATGGTGGTAGGGTGTCAATACATAATGCTATGCATTCTTTTTAAACTGTGAAGTTCTTTTATGAATTCAAAATGTCTCCTTGGCTGGAGCTCTCCACGAACAATACTTTGATTTCTGTGAGCGACCCTCTAAACATATGGCCACAGAATAATAAACAGATTCTTTACTACTTAACCCAATTCCACCAAACTCCGGTCTTCTTAGAAAAAACTCTCTCGGTATCCACAGTGGTTAAAACACAGATCATCTTCCCCTCAAACTTCACTTGAATTGCAGAATGTAATTTCTTCAAAGAAAAAAGTTTATTTAAAAATAGAAAGTAACTTTTTTTATACCCACCAGCCTCAACCTCTAAAGGAATATTGTTATTTTAAAAGGAAACATGACATATTTGAAATGATCAAAGTGATGTGCTTTAAAAATTTCAGGCTTAATAATACACTAAGGAGACAAATGATAAAGGAAGTGATAATAAAATATTACTCTAAAGATTTCACTGAGATAACAGACATACTTGGACCTTCTTTATCTCTAAAAGGTGGAAAACCATCTCCAATAAACTAGCATCCCCCAGGAAAATAGGAAGATTTTTGTTGTTTAGTACTATATACTGACATGAAAACATTACAACCCTTTCATTTCAAATCTTTATTTCATTTCTGTGTTTAACTTGGTCCAAAAGTCCTGGGATGTATTAATTTCAGGGATGGCTAAAAAATGGCAGTAACATAAACTGCATCTGGCAATTTAAAAGAGATCAAAGTGGGGAACATCCTCATGATGACCAATGTCATCTTTCACAATCCTTTTTCAAACTGTCCAGGACACATTACTTATGTTTACATAAAGTCTCAGGAGACAACTGCAAAGATGATATCACTAGTTAAAGTGAACAGCTTAAGGCTCTCTAAATTGAAAATGACATTACCTCAACAGTTAAAGTTGTGTACCAGCTTTGTGTATACCAAGAACAAAATAGAGCTGACATTGATGGAACTAAATATTAACATATGTGAATTATTGTATTAACTGCACTTCCTCTGCTGCATGCGATGTTTTCAGTAGCACTCACTGGTCTGCTAGTATCGCTGCCCCTTTGCAAAATTATGGAAATAGAGGAATCGTTCTATTCTCAATACTTTGGAAGATGTTTTGCATGTTAAAAGAAGATGGTGGGGAGAAATAAAAGTGGCAGACAAGGAGGATGAAGAAATCATTATGTTCAAAATCCTAACCAGCCTTGTACAGTCAACTGGGGGCAGCTGGAAAGAACGCCATCTCTGTATTCATTAAAGCCTCGCAGGTTGGCATTTGTGTAGTAATTCCTTTTATCTCTACTCGCTTCATTGACTAGACAGGTCTGCATGTTTAGCCCACGCCTGCTTATAATTTAACTGTGATTTGAACTGTTGACTGTGTTTGTCCTGGCGACTGTGCATCCAGCTCTGCAGTATAGGCTTTTTACTCAAATCCTGACATGGTCTGAATACTAAGTGGCCAAATCCTAGTGCATTTTGCCTTCCGGTCACAAATAAGAGAGGTGGGTCAAGTTTTCTGAAAAATTAAGGGCATTCCTGTGAGGAGACCTTTCTCCCAGGTATGAGAGAACTCAGCTACTATAATGCTAGTGAATTTCGACAGGGAAAGAAGCTAGGACTTTAATTCATGCATCTTCTAATAGTAAATACTAGGCTCTCCTCTTGGCAACAGTAAAAGCTATTTTTAAAAGGGAGAAAGGGACTACAATCTCTTCTCAGCAAGAGATAAGTCAGTGCATCATTAAAAGCCAATTTTAGGAAATTGAATTATTCGGGGATACAATAGTTACATTTATAAACTGGAATGCTGCTCTCATTTTAGCACTTCCTTTCAAAGTACCATCCAACAGGGCCCCTAAGAGTATCACAAATAGCAGTTCGTGTAAATATCCAAGAGGGTGTATTCGCACGAGTTGCAAAGGGTAGTGTTGCCAAAGAAGTTAAGAAAGCAGCTTGCATCTCCCTCTGGAGTTGATACCATTTCCACTCCGTAAGTTTCTTGCTGGCAAACGTGGTGCCAGGAATGCAGCTGGTGTGCCAGGATCCCTCCCGAGAGACTAAATGTGTCACCACAGCAACGTACCCAGCCTGCTTTGGCCTGAGGCCCAGGATCCTGAGTTTGCAAATTTCGCTCCCCTAGCCGGCTGCACACTGCTCTGTTACTGCTGCCAGTGTGGCAAACACTGCATTGCTTGGAATGTCAAGCTCCCCGGTCGCGACAGCAGAGACCTACAAAGGTGGAAATGGAGGCACTTGTTTGACCCTTGTTCTAAACTGACATGCTCCAGCTGCTGGAGGAGAAGTGGAAATTGTGTCTCAGGCATGTAATTCATAAAAGCTAGAAGAGGGGTCAAAAAATGGACTTGTCTCCTCCGTTTGGAGCCCTGCTCCTGAAAAAGAATGCTCCAGGTGATAAGGAAGCCTTGTCTGGGCACAAAGGGTACTGCCCTTCCATGCAGGGGCATGGCCGTGGGGCTGCTTCCTCTCCCTGTTCCCAGAGCAGACATGGGTGGCACCTGGGCAAGCCCTTCCTCAAGCCTCGTGCTCCCCATTTATGAGAATGTAACCGTCATGTGGATTTTTAAAATATTCAGATGACAATCAACTCTTCCTCCTTTAGCCATCCTCCTGTTTCCTTTCTTAAATGTTCTACCTTAAAGCTTTCCTTGTCTGCACTAATAATGACATAGCAGCCTACATTTACTGATAAGTAATGCAAAGATCTCACTACCTAACTGTTTTACAATTAAAAGCCACTTTCTCATGGTTTCAGTCTTAGGGTATGAAATGCTGGGCTGTCCCTGGTTGTACAGTGCAAGCTCCTTAAACTAAACGATTTTTGTTTACATATTCCCCCACCCTCACCTTAGCTAGATACACATGAGTGATGAAAACATTTTGCATCCTAAGAGTAACCGTGAGTTAGGTTTCCCATAAAAATGATAAAAGAATAAAGATTTCCTTCTAAGAATTCTTGAAAGGATTACTCAGAGATTATTTTTTTCTTTTGGAAAGTTTGAATTATGGTTTTAGGGAAATAGCCAAGTAGGGGTTTGAAAGCGATGGGAAAATGAGAAATGTACTAAGTCACCAAAGAGCGGTTTCAGAGGCTTTATGGGTCTGCAGTGCTGAATAGACAAATCGCATACCTCACTTAAGTCGGATTTTCTCTTCTGAGTACCAATGACCCCTGACTCTGCGGTGGATCTTGTTAATGGAAAGAAAACTAATCCTCTGCAGGGTATTGTCTGTGTGGCAAGCTACTGTACCAACCCCTCACAGCTTCTGGTCATTCTCGCATTATTAGGAAGGGGGACTTTAGGGGGGAGTGTCTTTTTAATCTCCTTCCAAGAGGATCTACCCCCACGTGCGTAAGTGCATTAATAATGGAGAAATTGGATACCTGACATCATAGACCAGAGTGAGAAATGATGTTGGCTAACATAATTTTCACCTGAAAAAAAATGTGTTTCTTTGGATCTTTGGTTTATTTTACATAAGACATTAATAGCTATCCCAACTGAACAACCTGTAAACGATTATTATGTTGCTATCCAAAAATCGTCTTACATATTCCCCAAAAGAGAACAGATTTTTTTTTCTCAAAACATTAGAAAAAGGATTTGGAACAAAAACATACAAAAATGAAGCTAGGAGGAGCCAATTAGTCTGCATCTGTGTTTCTAAGTGATTTTATATGATTCAATGTCTTGCTTGCAATGTTCTAATCAAAATATATGAAAAGTCTTACAAGGTTCATAGCCTCTTATTCAGCAAAAGCATTTTTTTAGAAATCTATTCTAATGAAATACTCTGGAATAATGTCAAATATTTATGCAAAAAGTGTTGCTTAAAGCTTTCTTTATAATAATGGGCTAAGTGGAAATAAGGCCAACAAGAAGGAAACAAGAAAATTTATATACATTCCTATCATGGAATATAATTCAGCCATTAAAAAGCTGAAGTCCAACAAAAGATATTTTAATAAAGAAAAAATGCTTATAATAATTATGTGAAAAAACAGAGCATAAAACTCTATATGCAGTATGTTCTCAGTTCTTATTCATATGTTGAAAAAGAGCTGGAAAGAAAAATGTTGAGCTGTTAATAAGTGGTTATCTCTGGGAGGTGAGATTATTCTCCTCAGTCATTTCCATATTTTTCAAAATTTTTACAATGGGCAAATCTTCCTTTGTAATCAGATAAAAGTAATTTGAAAAGCATTAACTACAAATATATAAAGTAGCAAATCGATACCTTATGGCCTAGCTAACAATTTTATATTTTTTCGTCAGAAAACACTATCTTTTATGATGTTTTATTTGGAAATACATCAAAGGCTTTGCCTTTTTTTTCCTAAACAACTGGATCAATGAGACTGTGATTTTTTTCTTACTACTAGACAGTTAAAATAAATCAGATTTGATCTCATATTTTCTGAAATGCTGGCAATAATACTTGCCATTTGTTAAGTAATTTTCATGTTACAAAGTGCTCTCAGATGTATTGTCACATGTAGTCTTTACAGTGATCCCAAGAAGGAAGCTATCAGGTGGTACCAACTCAGATACCAGATGGGGAAGCACTCGGTGAGAGACACATGCTTGGAATAATTTGTATCCTTTCAACACTGTCTACTTTAGGGCAAATTTGATTCCAATATCTGCTCTCATTACTCCCGTTCATACATATTTTTGGGGGTGGAGAATGGGTATGGACTTACTATTTTAGAATTATTCGTTAACCACTTGCAATTCATTTTTTTTTAACTGGTCATCGTTGCTAGAAAAATGCTACATCAACTAACACTTCATTATTTTTTCTTAATAGCATGCTTAGAGCTATATAAACAAATATCTTGGTGCATGCAAAGGTATATGTGCATGCATGTGTTTGAGAGAGAGAAAGAGGGAGGGAAAAGGAGAGGGAGAGGGAAAGAGAGGGAGAGGAAGCTAGTTCTTGATCTTTAGGGAATTGCATGAGTTGAAAGTTTCAGTGGAATTGATGGTGGCCATTGAATGGGCTTCATCTCACAGCTGTCCTCATTCTCCTGCTCAAGCTGGATATTTGGGCATGACATGACAAGACCTCAAGTCCAGCCTGGGCAATAGGGATGAAACAGATGTGGGTGCTGGAGTGGTGCTGAATGGTAGCTGTAATTTTGTTTTTTCCCTAGTGCCAGCACCCTGGGCCTGCACACAGACAGTGCCAGTAAAGATGGGGCCAGGGCAGAGCCTGTGTCATGCAGTCCCACCCACTGCCCGGGACGAGTAGGTTGGAAGAGCAGTCCCTCTGAGCAGCATGAGCCTGGTGCACGCCCTCAGCATGGAGCTGGGAGCACCCTACATTTGGAGCGGGGATAAGGTCTGAGCCTGAGGGCACTGCCAGAAAATACCTCCACGTTTTTGGAGAAACAGAGAGGCTGGGCTGAACCTGGCTCTTGTCCTCCCAGCTCCTATGGTCAAACACAAATTTCTATGAAAGCCATTCTAAATCTGTACAAAATGATAAAATTTCTCCTATCAATAGAATATTACATTGTTCATTATATTGTCATATTCCCCTTTAACATTTGTTTCTAAGTTTATAACTTACTTTTTCTTTATTTAAAGAAATCTAAAGATAGATTTTCCACTATGCGTATGTGTGTATATATGTATGTCTATTTCTTCTTCTTATACGCACCCTGTGTGGTATAAGCAGGATTATAGGGCATTAGTCTTCAAGCTGGAACTCATTTTCACTTGTTATGACACTTTCTAAAATTCAGTTTTTCTTACTTCTATCCTAGTAATGCTTTCGATAGACCCCTAACGTCTAATCCATGGCATAACTATATCTATACTTGCTATGTGTTTGCACCAAGTAATTAATGTGCTATTGACACTGTCAGGGCATAAGGTGGCATTCTTTTCAGCGGGAGTAGCTACCTATGACATATTAGGGACCCCATTTATTTCAGTAGGAGAGTAGCATTTCTATTTCTCCATCATTGAGATCCTCCACTGATCTTATCACTCAAACTCTGGTTCCATCTATGAGTACATTGAGGGTCCGAGGTTTTTGCTTTCTGTTTAGCTTCAAAATGAGCACAGGTTCCAGAGTGCAAGTTTGAGCCCAGGACACAGAGCTGTGGAGAGCATGGAATTAAAGGGACCAGGTAGCTTTGCTCTGTGGCTGCTGGATATACTTAAGTCAAACCATCCCGCTTTCATCTGACCCTACTAATTGTGAATGGATGCCAAACACTCGCCTTTCTTGGAACAAAAAAATTGCAAACAATTTTTGTAAACACTTTTGCCTTTCGTCATGTCATTGTCCTCCTCAAAAGTCCCCAGGGTACTAATCTTGCACTTGTCCACAAGCTTTTGGGTAATTCTCCTCCATGAAATACCAACACTACATAGTCCACCTAACATCTTTCCTAGAATGTGGCTCCTCTGATTAAGTTTAGTAAAAGTTTCTACATGTACCACAATCAGATAACCAAGTCTCAAATAATCAGAGTACAGTAAAACTCATAAAGCTAATCTCACATGTTAAAATTTTCATCTTTAAGCTTTTGTAATGCCTCATGGCCATAATAATGAATACCAAAAATTTTACTGCAGCTATAGAAAACTGTTGATTAATAGGTTAGATAATAACACAATAATATGTTCAAGAGTTAACAGCCCCAGGAAATAAGGTATTACAGAAGGAAAAAAAGGTAAAGAAAAAAGTTTTACTGGAGTAAAATTAAAAGAGATATTGAATGACTTTTACTGTAGCAATGCAAAGGAATAATAATCGTGTGGTGGATTATGAGGGCTGCAATGGGTCATGGCTGCTTAAGACCAACTCAGAAGGAGAGAAACTGAGATAATAAACATGCAGTAGGTAATAGATGATCAGTTTCTTATTGCTGTGTAACAAATTACTACAAATGTGAGAGCTTGAAACAACACACATTTATTGGCTCACAGTTCTACAGGTCAGAAGTCTGGCATGTCATGGCCGGAGTTTTCTGCTCAGGGTATCCCAAGACCTAAATCAAAGGTGTCAGAAGGGCTGCGCTCTCACATCGAGCTCTGTGTCCTTGTCAAAGCCCACACCACTGGGGTAGAATTCAACTTCTTGCAGTTGCAGGACCTTAATCCCCCTATCTTCGCTGGCTGTTAGCTGGGGGCTGCTCTCAGCTCCTAGAATACCACCTGCATTCTTTGCCACATGACCCTTTCCATCTTCAAAGCCAGCAAAAGAAAGGCTCATTCACAATGAATTCTTCTCATGCTCTACAATGCTTCAGGAAAAGCTTGGTCCCATTTAAGGGTTCACCCGCTTAGGTCAGGCTCACCCAGGGCAATCTCTCTTTTTTGAGGTCAACTGATTGGGCAACTTAATTAAAACTTCAAAATCCCTTTGCAGCACTCCTAGATTAATGGTTGACTGAATAACTGGGAGAAGATGTGTATACACCAGGGGCCAAGGATCTTGGGGCCACCTCTCAGAATTCTGCCCACCACGCAGACCAAGATCTGGTAGGACACACGGAACTCAGAAGCCGCAGCAGAAACCAAAGGCAGGTGGGAATCACCCATTTATATCACCTGATAGAGCAAAGATTAGTAGGATCCAGCGTAAAACCAAGGGCAGGACCTGAGGCAGTGGTGGAAGCGATTTCATGTTCTCATGTCATGCTGGCTATTGGTTTGGGAGCCCTAAGCCACGGGCGGAGCTTACAGTGAAAGGGAAAGCAGCATTCTGGAGTGAGCCACACACTCCTGATTGAAGCAGAACAGAAATTCCAAGATTGCCTAACATATACGTCTAGAGACAGAAAAGTGATAATAGCTTAATTCGACAATAAATATAGAAAAGAATTCAAGACATGTGGTGTGAACTAATGGTCAAAATATATAATTTTAATGAAAGTGTTTGGAGTTTGAATTTCTGAGGGATCTCACTTCATAATTAAGATTTATTGGCATGAGAGATAAAAAAAATTCTTCACATGGGAAAATATTTCTATGATTTAACTCAGATTATGAAATCCAAAGATGCATTTTAAATGGAAAGGAAGGAACACCTCCCTTAAAACTAAGCTCCAGAAGTGATGGCATCTTCCAGTGTCAAACTTGCAAAGTTCAGTATTTATAGAAAAATTCACATGCCTTTAATTACAATAAATTCAGTTCCCAAGTAAAACTGTGCCATCTGGAAGATATTAACATCATTTACAACTTGTTTGCCTCCCTATTTCATAGAAAATTTTTACATCTTGCCAACTTTCCACTGTTCTCAGGAAAAAAAAAAAAATTACTTTTCTGAATTGTCTCAAGATGGGTTTATACCAGTAAGTCAAACCATCAAGAAGTGACAGAGGAGACTTTTTGGATACATTTATTTCTTCGTATTTGTTTTAAATACTTATATCTTTATTTTAAGGTGTCTTTTTTTTTTTTCTATAAAGGATATGCTCTTCTCTCTGCTTCCCTCCTCTCAAAGGATGGAGATTATATATATATATCAGTAAACTGAGTCTCTTTTAACATGGCCCGGTGGAGAGAGAGCTGGGGCAGGAAGAACTGGGTTCTGGTTCTTCTGCCACTCCTGCACCTTTGGTCTATCAAAAAGTGTCACCATCTTTGGCCTCCCACAAACTGTCAAAGAGGACAGTGAGGCAAGGAGGTGACACCTACCTGACCACCAGGTAGTCAAATTAGCCAAAATGGATGACTCTGATCTGAGTCCTTACACTGCCACTGATGAGCGGAGTGCCTTGGGCAGGTCACTAACTAACCTCTGTGAGACTCGGTTGTTCACCTGTAAAATCAACAAAATGATAATTAACTTGCAGGATGACAGGGGCTATTAAATGAAATAATTATGTAGAAGCCTCTGTGGAAGCTTGAAGTCACTTTCCAAGTGAGGCTGGAATGCAGAAGGAAAGAGACAAATATATAGAAAGCAAAATGGAACACAGCTGCATTTTCCAAAATGTATACAACCCATTTCAAAACAGACTTGTCGGTCAGGGAGCGCACGACGTTAGCTACTGTTATCTTCCAGGGGGATCTATCAGTCAGAAGATGACTAACTTAGAATATGACCATAACCTGGTATTCTGAAAAATACCAGTTGGAATGACATACTAGTAGGTCTTGCCCCAGTACTACCACCACAGATCAATCAATTAAAGCCAGTAGCAGTAATGGAGTTAAAGAAATCTTGGTATATACCAAAATATGTTTTTCTTTTTTAAATCTCTAAATCCGTTAAGTGTTTCCATTGATGGACCCAACTGATTTAATGATCTGCAGTTGGATTAGTGCTATTAGCATGCAGTGCTGAATTTGCTCAAAAAGCCCCCTTAATTGGTACGGTGGGAGTACCAGAGTGCAACTGCCAGCTCTGGAGAGGCAGTGACTCTGGCTTTCAGCATTCAGAAATTGTAATCCTCAAGTTTTCTTTTTAATCTTTGGAAAAAGAAATAAAGCAATAATTCTGCTTTAGACTATAGGACCTAATGTGCTAATTTTAAGAGTTTAAAAAATCCTCCTGATTAATTAGTAATTATTCAGTGGGGATTTAGGTAGTTGGTTAATCAGAACTGCAGGAACTAAAGCTGGCAAATATTCATTTTTTAAACTTTTTTTTTCCTTGCATTAATTACAGTAGAACCTTTTCAGTGTCAGGTAGGACAGATTATTCTTTCTGGAGTGAGGAAATCCCTTAGCCTGAAATGACCACTTTTTTTTCCTAAAAAGAAATAGTGGAAATCAAAAAATGCTGAAGAAAAATGGGTCTAATGACACAGATTAGATGTCTTTTCCTTTCAGTGACAGCAGTAGGGAAAGAAAGATTGAGCTGAATTTTAGAATGGGCAGTGGGCACTGACCCAAGTCGAAATTGTACTATTCTGTGCAGAAAACTCTAAGGTTTACTTAAAGTACAAACCACTAAGCTAACCACAACCAATAAACGCGAATCTTTTAGGTATGCACCTAATGCATTTGTGATACTAGAATGAAATGCACATGAGACAAATCGGTCATGTCATAAAGAGATTTCTTTTTCCTTAATCCCTAATGTTTATTGAAAGCAGCAAACTGTTTGCTGTAAGTCATCTTTAGAGCCTGATGTGTTCATGCTTAGAGTATTTGTTCTTTTTCATTTTTTTTCATTATTTAAAATTCTATTAAATCAAGGGCAGGTATATCAGCTGCAGACAACTGGGCCACTGGTAGTCTTAGTAACTTGCTGTATATTCTGTAACCCAAAGTCAATCTGTAATACAGGGGATAATTTATATAATGAGAAATACATCTTTGGACATAAAAAAACTTCAAATATCAACTAAGTTTTTTTTTTAATATTACAACACGCAAACAGGTTATAAAACAAAATATTTGGAAAATCATTGGTTATTGGCCTAAACATTAGTTGACATGATTTTTTTCTTACCACTGACTTCGTTACAATGGAGTAATTACTTGTATAGAGCAAGACCTTAACTACTTCTGTGTTAGGAACAAGCTCATGAAGAGAAGGAACTTTAATGACCTAAGTAAGGCATCCCCAATCCCCAGGCCAAAGACTGGTACCAGTTCAAGGCCTGTTAGGAACCAGGCCGCACAGCAGGAGGTGAGCGGCTTGCACCAGCAGCGAAGCTTCATCTGTATCTGCAGCCTCTCCCCAGCATGAGCATCACCACCTCAGCTCCACCTCAGATCATCAGGCATTAGATTCTCATAGGAGCACCGATCCCTGGTGCCAAAAAGGTTGGGGCGGGGGGGCACTGACCTAGGTGACCTCATGATTTATTCGAACCTTAAAGAAATACTGTGTGTTTAGAAAACAAGAGAGCAGTGGCTATAGACATTGCCAGTAGCCCACAAGAAGGAGCACCATCTTGCTAAGTTTAAGCACATGACCACATAAAGGGTCGGTTCGCAGAAATGGCTCGGTGTTTGCAGCATGGATTTAACTCAACCAGGCAATCATATGCCCTCATCCTACTATCTAAAGTACTCCCCAACTCCAAGATATCTTTATGGCAAGTTTAACAGAAAGGAAAAGGGAATATGGTCATATTCGCAAACATAAAATGCAGCATAAAGGGAGCATTTTCCAAATGGCTCTCCTCCTAGGTGGAGCACAAACTAGAGAAAGGTATAAAATATTCCCCTTGATAATACTACAGTCTCAGCTGTGAAATAAGACAGGTAGGCAAAGGAGAGAGAAGATTGTGCTGCATCTTCCTTACTTTAATTATTCCATAAGGGAAGGCAATTTTTTCCCACTAAAAACTAGAATACACAAAATGATTTAACATTTCACTACATTTAAATAGCTTAATTTCTTTGAATGCTCTTAATGTAGAGGGCTAAAGTTTATTGCACTTTATCTATGAATAAAAGTTCATTAAGAGAATCGATAGTATAAAGGCATAGGGAGAGACAGGAACAAGGCCGTTTCCAGCATTTCAGTTCTTGAATTATTTGGGGGTAAATAAGTGCTCACTTACAAATGTTCAATAAAATGGGCCCTCTGAGAATCCTTTCGGGGAAACTTATTTAAAACACTGTAGGCTCTTAAAATTGTTGTATTACTTTTAAAATGCCCCATATTTCAGATATTTCATTAATTCTGATTGCTTTTTCCTCTAGTAACGGCACATTACCTAGATCATATTAGTATTGTTTTCATCGCTTTCCAATCTGTTGTGCTTGCTCCTTTTTTTTTTTTTAATAGGAAGCAGAAATAGTAGAGAACTGGTCCTAAAATGTGTTCCCCAGAAATACTTCAAGAAAAAAGATGTTTTCTTTATTCCCCGAATCATTTGGATATGCTTCATTTAACGTTCATTGTACATAGTGACAATTTATGTCAGTATATTAAAGGCTCTGAGAAGTCCCACAGGTATGAAACTTTGATTTAACTTGGTTTAACCCAACATATGCCAATCACAGACCCTTTTATTATATAATATCTGTGGAACTAGTGCATTTCTTAATGTGCTATTTTGACAAGTCACTTACTTTGCACTAGCAAAGGTCAGAAATAATAAAAATATTCAGGGAGGAAACTGACTTTGTAAATGATAACACATTTGAGAAGATAAATTTGGCAGCCTAACTCCTTCTTCTATTCTGCCTTAAATGTCAGAAATTTAATACGAATCAGCATTTGAAAAGCTGTTTTAGGGACAGTTTCAGGCTAAATAAATACAATGCCGATGCTGCCTGTGCCTATACTTGGTCAAAGGGGCTGAACCCAGGCTGACAAGCCCATTTGGCGTGGGTGACTCTAAATGGTTTCTCTGAGAGCAGGAATCAGGAATGTCCTGAATTTGCTAACTGGTTAATGTTAAGGTGACCAGAATAAATGGAACTAGCAAAGCTTTACAGTGGGAGAGATCTAAGGGAAAATAGACTGATATTGCATTTTATAGATAAGAAAACCAAAGCCCAAAACACGTAAGGGACTGGAACAATATTTCAAACCCGTTTAGTAGAAAAATCAGAACTTTCTACTGTATTATGATGAAAGACAAACCATTCATTATATCTCATTTTTTAGAAGATGATGAAGAGGGTCTTTATGATCATCATTTTAACTTCTAATTTAAAATTCCTACCAAGGGATTGCTTAACCCTGCTCAAAAACCTATAGGGGAAAGAAACAAACCAGACAGGGAGCTCATCGCATCTCTTATCCTGAGGGTTACCCCATCTCCCTTACTTGGCCTTGGATCCCTCCCCTCAATAAGTGTTCCTCCAGCATTTAATGTAGCTTCTACCCATTGATCCTAAGACCACATTTCATTCCCCTTTCACATGAAAGCCCTTCAGGTATCTATGGATAACCATTACTCCCCTCCAGTCTCTAACTTTTTTGATATTGTAAAGAGAGAAAATTTAAAGAAATCATTTATAAGACTGACATTAAAAAAAAAAACAGGCAAAACACAGATAAGTATATAAACCACTTCTCTGCTTGCTTGAAAGTTGTGGAGACATTATTATTTTCTCAATTATGGAGATGGTGAGCACTTTGAAAAATGGGCATGTATTTCAAAGGCTCTTTAACTGTGTTTTGGGGACCTGGGGCAGTGTCTGTGCAACAAAAAACAAGATAGGTAGCTAGGCTTCTATTCTCCTTTGTTCTGAACTTTCTGTGCCTCCCGTCTCCTTCCGTACTCACACTGTCCAGCCTCTGCCCTTCTTATTGATTTGGGACTAGGTAATCTAGAGGTAGGGTCTTGTGGAAAGCCAAAAAATTGGCTATATGGAGCGAGGATTCAGGAAATGGAGAGAGGAGCAGGGAAGAGAAGGGGCTGGTGCAGATCTCCGTGGATGGAGCCAGAGAGCGAAAGAAATGCCCAGGTAACAATTTAACACAAGCATTTTCCACATCTACTCTGAGGGGTAGCTTTCAGATGCCAAAGAAAGAATTTAATCATTCTGCTGATTTTTTCTTTTTTTTATAAACCAGCCATGCCAGTCAAGAACTCCAAATTCTGGACAGTGAACATTCTTATTTTTGTAACTGTTAAATTTCTATACTGAATTTTCTCTTACTCCCACCTTCCTCACTGCTACGTAATTTCATGTGAACTGATAGTCCTTTTAACACTTTTTTGTGTGTAACATAGTAAGATTATTACTGTATTATAAAAATATCATTAATTCAAGATACTTTTCTTAATGACTCAGATAATAATAATTCTCCTTCCCAGACACAGGCAAAATACCCATTTTGGCTAATTAAACACACACTAATCTTCATAATTTTTTAAACTTAAAATAGGCTTTTGTAAATTTAGAAGTCAAATGATTTTTATGTCAATTACTACTAAATTTCTCCTGATGTATTCACTAATGAACATACACCCAGAAACATAGTAGTTCAAATATTGCTGAAGCAGAAGTAATGTTGGATTTGGCAGTCATTAAAAATAATAACTTCAACTCGATGTTTTTGTAATTTTTCTTCTTTAAAATCCAATGTCTTCAAAAACATTTTCCCATTAATGTGTGACAGACATGTTAAACACAGGCTGTATAAACGTTTGAGCAGTAATAATATTGATCTCTTGAATGGAAATTTCTCATACAAATGGTAGAGTAGACTATTAGCAAAGCTTTGATTTTTTTTACTTCTATTATGCTTTGTAATTAAGGAGAAAAGTGTTTTTAGCATGGGTGAGATATATGTATGTATATTATATATATATATAATTCTTAATAAAAAAATGTAGCTTATATTTATGTGGTACTCTTCGGAAAAGCTGAGAGAGTGAAGAGTTAGTTACTGTGACATGTGAGGATGTCTTCACTGAAGCTGTGTCTGCATCACTGCTAGAACAGCTAGTCGATTTTGTTAAACCACTGGTTTCGTAGGTGGTTCTTTACTGAATTGACTGATTTAACTCCTAGATTGTTCACCCAGAATCTCACAGAAGTGCCTGGAATGGAGTCAAGGGTATGAGTGGTGGTATAGGCAGAGCTGACTCCTCATATTTGGGTCTGGACCTTGCAGTCAGGGACTAGGAAGTGAACCACTGCATGGGTGCTAGAAAGAAAGAAAAGAAACAGAAGTAGTGCCAGCTGAAGATAATTCAAGGATGTTTTCATAGCAGCACATTCATGATGGCCTCCAGAGCACACTCTGCTCATTCACAACTTCAGAGCTGTCTCAAGATAGGGTTTAAGCCCAGGCTTTTCTGGGGCTGCAACAACATGGTGCATTCAACCCTGCTCTAACTCAGACTTTTAAAAAACAATGTTTAAATCTAGTTAAAATGAATTTTGGTCATGATTTAAAAAAAAAAAAAAAGATGAATCCTAGTAGATAAATGGAAACGTAAAAGGAATATTAGGAAGGGCGATTTGGAGGTCAAATGCATGTCCAGGTATCAGCTGCAGGATTTTTTTTTAAAGAGTTATTTATTATTATTTATGCCTCCAGCACTTGGTCTTCCTAGGTGGTCTCCCATCCAAGTACTAACCAGGCTTGACCCTGCTTAGCTTCTGAGATCGGACATCGGGCTTGTTCAGGATGGCATGGCCATAGACCATAGACTGTGGCTCCACTGAGGCACAAACCCAGGACTTCCTGTGTGCAAAGCAGATGTGCTAACTGCTACACTATGGAACCACGTCCAAGTTTTCATTTTAAGGCACAAACTTGAAGGAGCGATCCCCTGGCTAGTCCTGTGGTCTCTGCTCCAAGTGTCTTTCCAGGTGCCTCCCCTGGGATAGTACTGGCTCTTCTAAGGTCAGGAACAACTGCCCCAATGGCCCTCACCTGGGGATAACTGCACAGAATTGTTCTGGCATCCTTTCCTAGAAGTTTCTCTTTTCTTATTTCTGCTGACCCAAATTTTATTTTTTTTCCAAGCCCAATTCACGGTTCATTCATTACTTGAAGGTTTTCTTATATTCAATCACCTGTAAATATTTCCTCCACTTGAATTGCACCCTTAGCTACTAGTCAGTACAGACCAAGTAAAAACAAATTTGCCCAATGTTGCACTGGAATTGTGTTTACATGTCACCATGCCTTACTTATTTCCCTAATAAGATTACACTTCTTTTTTAGGTAGAAAAAATATTTATCTTGGATCTTTCTTAGAATCAGAAACAAAACTGTTTCCTTGGAAATAAGTTTTTCTTGAGAAAATGAATAAACGCTAGAACAACCCGGGTAGTTCAACTATTTTATATTCATATTTTAACAACATATAAATTGAAACTGCAAAATTGTTTAGTAAATAGTTCTGGAAGAAAGCATCTTACACTTTCAGAAGTTTTTTTCTAAATAACACGTAAATCACTCGTGGGAAAACTTGAGGCACTGGGTGTTCTGCTTTTGTTCCAATTACATTAAACCTTATTTAAAAAGCCATCATGACAACAACACATCTTCAGAAGAGCATAGCAAATACTTAGGGGCCTAGTCTCATCTAGACTTCTGGGACTTAGGTACCTAACTCCTATTAGCGATAATAAGTATTACGTCTATGAATCCCCAGGCGCTTATGTCAATCTGATCTGGTTCAGTTTCCACAGGTGGAATGATAGTTCTAATGAGGTCCATGTCTTCAAGACTTCTGTTTAGAAAAACAAAATGTTTAGATCTCAACTTTTCAGCCAACCCTGTTAGTGTTACAGAGCAGAGTGACATTTACGTATTTTGAATTGTATATTGAAAAGCTGTAGTTCATTATCTTTTAAAGATATTTGCTTCACATAAAGTCTCAATCCAACTGACATTATTGTGTGTTAGAAACACATACAAATGGTAAGTTTTGCCTAATGAAGCTGTTAATTATTTTCTCCCTGTTATGTTCCTTCCCTGCTTCATCAGACTCCTCCACTTCCTTCAATTAAAGGACAAGCATCAAAAGGTTTCATAGGCTTTATCTTTATCACTAATCTTCTGAGTGCACTACACACAATTTATTCTCTTTTCTTTAGTGCGTGAACATAAAAATTCACCGCCATTTGTACTTAAGGTCAGTATCTGTGGAAGCCAACATTTCAGATTCTTTTTTTCATCATTTGAATTTCAAATTCTCATCCTCAAATGCTTTTCGCCCCACTCTAAATCCACAGCTGAGGAGAACAGCACACCCTGCTCGAATAATCTTTGTCTGTTATATGGCTTAGAGATGTAAATTACAGGTTTTGTTCTTTTATTTTTTCTTTTTAGAATCTAACTTGCATTTAAATGGAATATAAGTCCAGCAGGCACTTTGCAAGAGGGGATGTATTTAACGCCTGTATGGGATATGTCTGTTGATATGTATAGATACTGGCATAAGCATGAGCATAAATACAAAAGATTACAATCTTATCTAAGGAAGACTCATTTAAAAAATAAAAAGTTTCTACATATGTGCTAGTTTACACAAAATGTTGAATTTGGAGTTGACTTGGTGCACCTCCCTGACTGAGGCTTCCACTAGTCTATAGTGGAAGCCACCAAGGCAGTAGGGGATGTCTGACCGAATTAATCCAAACCATAGAACTGACAAATGATTAACTCCAATCGTCATATGATTAGCCCTAGTCATCAGGTCACAACCCAAACTCCTTCAGGAAAGGTAAGGAAATCATTTTTTTGAACAAGCCATTTTTTTGAGCCAAACTCGGGGCAATCGCAACGGACCCTGTGTTCTGTGCATGACTTCTCAGAGGAGTCCGATTTCCAGGTTTTGTCAAATTTAGTTTCATATCAGTCAATGCTTGTTTAAAAACATGTCATAAGTCTCTGTGGCCTGTGCATGCTTCAATTACCACTGATTATTACATCAAGATTCACAAACGAGATACCAGAGTCATTCATGTTTACTGCAAAATGCTATTGGAACAAACTGAAATTCAATTTCAGAACAAATTGCAATAACCCATCAAAAGAGAGCAAGTGGGAGGAAGTTGAGCCTCGAGGTGTGCCGGGCCATTGTTAAACGCAAGACAGCATTGCACCTAATAATTTAAACCTGGTCTTGTGGCCTGACATTTTTAATGCTTTCTTGATCTCTTTCTTCTGGCTCTGTGTGCACTTTGCCACTGTGGTGCAGTACATAGCGGGTTATGGATTAAATACCAAGCCCTCTTCTGCCAATAGCATTTTCAAGAGGGGAAAAAAATGATTGGGTACTATTATAAACAGTCATGCCGTAGGTGTCCACAGAAAGCAACCTTTATTCGGGGCTTTTAAAAGCTGCTTGCTTTTTAGATACAAACCAATCCATCAAACTGCCAAGTTCAAATCTTCAGCTATTATCTGGGCAATAAGAATCAGGCACCTTGGTAGGCCGGTTTGACATTTTTGTTGGCACAAATTAAGATCCCAGGTTTAACTAATGCAATCTGGTTCTAAAATTAATTTAATTCACAGGATCCCCGTGATAGGCAGCCCATGGTTCACAATTTTTGTGATTCACTGCATTTGGATTAAAGGAGAGGGTTAAGAATTTTGTGCTTGAGGGAGCTCTGACTCGGAAGAACAGAAACGTACACATATTTCTCCCATCATGTGTTGCTTCGGGGCAAGAAAAAAAGAAGCCACTGTAATTTGGAGACAGACTTCTCCAGACATCCGTGAACAACAGTAAGCACAGCGTGTCACTGAACAGAACTCCGCTGTGGAAACCTAGAATGCAGTAAGAGACTAGTGGAAGCTCATAAAATGGATATAGATACATTTTCAAAAGAGATAGCGTTGGCATGAATTCTAGAAAAAATTCAAAGAGCTTGAACACTCATTCATAATAAACATTTAAAACACGGGTTACAAAGTATTTTCTGGAAGCAGAGAACTAATTATATGGGGACAAAATTTAGAAGTTATATGTTATAATTGTATACGCATGTCATATATACACATATATGCATAGATATGTAAATGAAAAGAGTTAGATATCTCAATTTTCATATTGAAATGAACTTAAATTTGTCTGGTTCTATCTCCTCGTTTTTAAATATGGAAACTGAGAAAGGTGTTGTCCAAGATCACAGTTATAGTGTCAAAAGATCCAGGTGTTCTGACTCCCTATTTAGTACTTTTTCACAGATTTTTCAAACATAGCTTCTACTTGTATCAATTAAGAAGGCAAATCTACTCACGAATTTACTTCTTTCTGGAAGAACAGAATTCTACAATTGTGAGCCCTCATATTTCTAGCATATGTTTGAACACTAAGAAATATGATTTTAAAAATCATCGCTCAAAAGAAAATACATTTTCAAGCTTTCTGATGTAATGTTTCATTAGAAACAAAAGTAGAGAGGAAAGTAAGTTTTCTTCATGTGCCACTCCGCTGACTTTGACACTGATCCACAACAGGCACCTGAGCATTTTAGTGGGAATCGTAACACCGCAGGCCTTGGCCAGAGTCCTCGAGTTCATCCGTACAACCTAATCCAGTTCAGGCAGATGAACAGATTTGTGTCTGTCCTGCTTTTAAAATCAACCAAAGAAAGAAATTCCACAGCTTCCCTAGTAACTTGTTCCTCTATCCCATAACTGCTACTTTAAAGAAAAATTTAGAAGACAGTTCCAATCTGTCTTGTTTCAATTTCAGGTCATTTCTTCTCCTTTTAAAAATTTATTTAAATGTACACATGAATATATACTTAAATAACATAATCTATTCTTATCCCAGAATACAGAGATTCTCTGTTTCTTTTCAGACGAGATAAGAAACGTTTATAAAATCTTAACTCAAACACAGTAATCTGGACACAGAGACTCTTTCCAGGCTTTTTCTTCCCTGGAATGTTTCTGACCCACTAAACTTTAATTCTAACATCTTTAGTAGCTCTCTTGGCATCCAGTGAAGAGGAAAACAGAAACAGGGTGCTTCATTAGAATTTTACAGCTTGTTTGGACTATCACATCTTCATAACGGTGATGGTGTTTTTAATCACATACAATTCATTTCACTGTGCTAGAAACAAGGAAAACCACAGTGAACCAGAATTACAGAAGAAAACTTGAAGGGCATCTTCTCTGACCCTTAAATGTTCCAGATGAGGAAACAGGGCCCTTGGTAAGCGATGTGTACTGCTATAGATCACATCACCAATAGTCTGCAGCAGAGCCAGTACTGGACTCTGGATTCTCTCTTCCAAATCCAGTACTGCTTCTATTAAAACACACTCACTCAGCACCCGTGAAGGGGAGAAAACAGAAAACATATTTATTATCTTTGAAAGAAGAATGCTTGACATCTGCTAATAGCACATGCGCACAAACACACACACGCACTAATAATCCCTTAAAACAGCTGATTAGCATAATGGGGATGTGGCACTGTTACCATATTGTAGATTTATCAATTTTAGTATACCCATGTGAACGAATGAATTTCATTCATCCATAATATTCAATGTGCATTCTTTTATCCATCACAATTGTAGCGTGAACAATGTTCTTTCTTTAGACAACCCAAGAAAGTCGCTAATGCCAATTAAATACATTCTTTATCTCATGTTACTATTGAACAAGACTATGTATGAACAAATTCAACAATGTATAACTTGTTTATATAAAATCTGAGTTGGGTTTGCATACTCAAGTTAAAGTCTGTCTGTTTCTATCAATAAAGGATGCTGATCACTTACTGATTTGTGGGATGTATGTGCAGTTTTATGCTGTGGTGAGATTCCTACGTGTCTCAAATGCTTCAGTGAGTGCTGGATTTGGGGGAAGCTCTTAGAATGTAAGAAAGTAGCAAAAGTCCAATGTGGCATCTGACTTCCTACTAATACGTATGACTCCTCTTTTGGGGCTTGGTCTTTTTACAGCATAAGGCTTCAGCAAAACCCATATGTAGTGACTGTGCTGAGAGATACAAGGCGCCAGAAGAGTAAGTATTTGAAAGTTAATGAGGAAGAAAAACAAATACTGTACCATTCTTGTGAAATCCTGAAGGGTTCAACCTATATAAGTGAACCTACGAGAGAACCAATTTCCAATTTGTATCTGAGCAATAACAATAACAACACAAGTGCCATTTCCTTGGCGCCATAGCTACCAATCTGCTAAACTGCCGAGTGAACCGCCCAGCTGAAGCAAGCAGTTGGGATGGGGAGACTTGGCCAAAAAACTGGAGGGCAGAGTTCTAAATGGGACTCTGCCACTCAGATTGGGTGATGCTGGGCAAGTCACCTCTCTGGACCTTTGTTTCCTATCTTTGACCTAAGGGTGTTGCCCTCCAAGATTCCTAAGGCCCTTTTCATTAACAACACACCGGGGTTCAAGCAGTCAGGTTGTGCTCTGCTTACATCACAGCCTCCGATCACAGCCCAGAGCCTCTGACTTGCTCTGATGCCATCTCTAATATGGCAGATGTAGGCAGCACACCTCAAGCTGGTCTTTCTTCAAGTGTCAAACAGTTATGAAAAAATTTAAAAATTTTAGGTTTTTATTTTAAAAACTGCAATGCAAACACATTCTGGGTCACCTAGATCACCACTACATGTAAAGAATATTGCCATGTCTTTTTGTAACCACATATGTATTTGTGTTTATGATGAAATGAGTGCCACGTGCAGACTATGTGAAAGCATGGCTCCCTGTGTGGAAAAATGTTTCCCAGTCATTTAAACAGACATGTGTGACAGGAGAGGTGAGTCATCACCTGGTGACACAAGAGTAACACAGAACTGAACTCCAAGAACTGGCATCCTGGCATTTGGCACCATGGTCTACTCATTGAGAAACTAAGAAGTGGTTAGTTCACCACTAGCAAATCTAGACATAAGCAGGCAATAAAGTTTTCATTATAACTTTTTTTTCAACATAATATTTTGGGATACAACATTAAATTAATCCACCATTAATTTAAGCCATCAGTGGCTAAAACCAATTTTTTAAAAAATTTAAAACCAGCAAAGACCAGGTCAATGTCTAAAGGAGTTGTCCATCATGCTGACACTCAAGGACATTAAGTTAATAACAAGTAAAGCATAAAATTGCAAACACATCCTAGTACTACTATGTTACTCGATAACAGGAATTTTGTTTCTACCAAATGCCATCATTCATCACATCAAAATGATGTTGTTATCTGAATGTTTTGGTTTTGTAGTTATGTTGAGATTAATGTGTAAACTTGCATTGCTTTATTTATTCTATGGGAACACTAAGCATAAATAAGGCATGAATAATTTTTGGGCAACTATGTAATAAATACAATTGTAATAAAAATAATTTTGAACACCAAAGGTTCATGGAAATGCTTTCTTTTAAAAATATATTCCTTAAGCATGCAAAACATTTTTTTTCTTTCCTTTCAGCTATATCTTTGGGCCTTTCAGAGAGGACAGGAACCCACAGCCAGACAGGAAGATCTGTTTGAAGGCAGGCTGCCTCCTGGCTCGCTGACCTTGCCAACAAGTTTGATTGTTCTGGAACTCTCCAGTCTCCTTTTCCTTTTAGTTACTCTAAGTGGACTTATGAAAAAGGGCTCTTTTTATCTTAATCCTGCTCCTTATACTCAAGCCAGCCCGGAACCATTGGGAAATCTCAGAACCAACTTGTTCTTTAATGAGAAGGACAAGATGCTTCTGGTCCCTCGGGGTAGGTCTGGATGCAGATAGGAGAGCTGTGGAGGGTTGATAGGGAGCAATAACTGCCCCAGACGTGGCACAAGGGGCCCATTCTCACTCTGGATCCTGAGGGGTGGGATGGAAACAGACAACTTGGCAGCCGAGCGCTCCAAGGGCTGCACCCCAAGGTTGGTTTAGGCAAGTCACTGAGTTCCCTGGAAGGCACCGGGCGACCAGAGCCCAGATACGATTGCCATTTTAGTCCTAATAATCCAATTTAAATGAAGAAAATCTTTCATTTAGCACAACTTCAAATACTCTATAAATTTATTATAAATCACAAATTAAAAGCCCACACAACTTATAATACAAACCAAACACTAAACACTGCTGTCTGTAGTGATGCCATATAATTTGTGGCACATTTAATTACAGCCACAGTCTGTGTGTCTTATTATAAGAAGCAGCATACTTTTAAGGGGTAAATATTTCATTTGTAATCTATGAGTTAACAGTTTTCTCTAAGGATGTTCTTAGAGGCTAATTGCTATGAATTTCTCAGTTTCTTTAGATTTAGATTGACTATCAATAAGGGTCCCGGAATACTGCTGAGGCCTCTGCAAATTTCCCTGCCGACCTTGCACTTCATGTGGCCAAAATACATCTTGTGTCAAGGAATCTACTTTTCCTTCAACATTTTGGGGTTTAAAGGTAGGATTAACTGTCCTAAATTATGTAGGCCTCGAGGCCACAGGGAGGGGAGGGAAAAACAAAGGGGTAAGCTTTTGGTGGTTTCCTGGGATCCAACAGTCAGACAGGGTGTAACCTCTTGGTCAAAGAAAATCATACTCTCGGACATTGCTCTAAAAAAAAAATTCCTAGGAATTACATTATGTTCCGAAAACTAGCACCACATTTTCCTGTTAATAATATATTTATCAACTTCAGTTCACAGCTGAAATTCACTTATCCTGTTAATCTTGCTCATTTTGGGAGGCATTAAAATACACATGTTTTTATGACATCAAGCAGGTTTTCAAGGCCTTGGGATCCCTGGAAATGTTTTTTCATTCAGTGAAAGGAAACTTGCAAGAGAGCCTATTTCCAGCACTGGTCCCAGGAGCAGCATGTGAAAGTCACACTAGCTTATTTCTGCCTTGGGTGACCAGGGACTCACCTGCTGGGCAATCAGAGGTGCAGGTGGCCTCCTCCAGACTCTGCTTCACTGGACCTGAGAGAGCTGCCTGCATGTAGCCAGTTCTCTCCCTTCTGTGCGATTCCCCCGTCCATTCTTCACAGCCCCTTGTTACCCTGAGAAATGCCTCATAAATTTTCAGCCTCGAGGTTGATGGGCCCATTTAATGTCCTAACCTTACATAGTGCCTGAACCCCAAGATCCCAACTACTTTTCATTTACTGCCCAGGGAATAACCACAACAGAGTGGTTATGCAGACAGGAACTCCGGGACCCTCATTTCTCTGGTCAAGGACACGAGGTCCCATAGTTGAGTACATGGCCAGGCATCACAGGGACCCTGTGGTGGTTCTGGCATCAGAAAGACCTGGCTTCAAACTCTCATTTTGCTACTTCAAGTTCTGTATTCCTAGGCAGATCTTTTAACCTTTTTATACTTAGCTTTCTCTTTTGTAAAATGGGGATAATAATATTTCGCAGTGTGTTAGTGAGGATTAAAGAATATATACACATACTGCCAAGCATGCAGTGGACATCATATGAATTGTCACTGTTATTATTGTAGGCCTAGGCTGGAATGTTGCCCACACATCAATTCCATATTCTTCGCACTAATCAAAGTGCTCCCAGGACGACTACTGCTGTTCTTACTGCTACAGCTTACTATTCACGAGCATTTACCTGTGCCAGGAACTTCACTAGGCACTTGCCCTGCATAATCTCAATTTATACTTCGATAACCCAACAAGGTACTATTTTAGGTCCACTTTGTAATTGAGAGAAATGAGGCGTAATGAGGTTTAATTGCCCAAGGTCACTGAGTAAGTGCTTGGTCCTGGGTCCGCCTGACCCAAAGTTAGGGCTTTGTCAGCCATGCCATACTCTTTCTAAAGGATGAGCCAAAGCTGTGCTTGTCCCCTCCAAACAAACTGTGCCTCTTCACCTCTCAAAACCACCATTTCTCCTGTCCATTAGTTCCTGAGCAGGAATCCATCACTCTGCAGGCTGGGCACAGCACACTGGCCTAGGGGACAGAAGCTTGGCTGCTGAGACGGGGGTCTCAGTCCATTCTGCTCACTAGAATTGTGTGTGACCCTTGTCTGAGCACCACCCCCAGGATCTTAGGCAGGAACAGTCTAGGTATTGTCAATGCAGGCAATTGATTCTGAGGGGCATGCTTGGTTCAGAGTCACTAGGAGATAGATCCTGGTTGTCTTGAGAGCAGCTGTAGAAATTTAGGGGAATCACTGTGCCTCCCGGGATTCCACATCTGAACACTGGGTCATTAAATGCTTTCTAGTGACCGAAAGAGAATCAGTGAAAAGGGAACAGGTCACCTATGTAACTTGGAAAAGTCACTTGAAAAAGCTCATGCTCTGAACTTCCTGCTGTCTCCCATTTCCCACTAAATTAAGATGAAAAACTTTGCTTGACTTTCAAGACATCAGAATCTTCCCAGCCCTCCGGGTTCCTGCACAGCCTGCTTCCTCTCCTTTTGTCACCGTCATGGGGACACCCTGTGTTCATTTTGGCCTAGATTTCCCTTCAAACCTGTGGTATTAGAATCTTCCCAGTGACCAAATCATATCATTTCTTTAGATTAGCTTTCAAAAGGGCAAGAAAACACCTTCCTCCTATTATCATTGGTCTAAGAGCCATAAAATTTCTACCCACTCCAAATGTCCACCTGGAAGGAGGATCATAAAATCAAGAATGTAAATGTCCAGAACAAAGTGCCTCTGCGTTGAGAAGAACTAGTCTCAGGTTCAAGTCTGTCACCGCATCAGGTGGGAGTTCTGATGCCCCATTTTGCATGGTGCCAGGAGAAGATGGCAGAAGCGCTCCTACCTGCTGGCCCAGGCTGACAGAGCCCAGAGCGTCCCACAGGAGCGTGTGCCCATGGCCTGACCTCCCATGCTGACTGCACTCCCCTCCACAGCGTTGCTGCCCCATTCTCTCCTGCATCTGAGCTGAACCAAGTTCAAAGCAGGCAGACGTTTCCACACAAAAGAACACGAATGTTGCATTATCCGAATGGGAAAGAGACAGCATTCCATTCTCACTTGGGTTACACCTACAGCCAGGGTGAGCAGTGTTGTCAGGGGCTGTGCTGGGGAGGAAGAAATTTGATGGTTTGTTTAGCATCTCTGTCCTGAGACTACATTTAGGGTTTTTCCTTCTGCCTGAGGTTAGGGAGGGCGGCAGAACAAGGCTGACCTTTAGAGTGGAGTTTTCATAAAATAAATAAAGTGGATGACAGCGTATAAAAGTTACAAACCTCTTTAGAATGCCATATGTGAGCAACTTGTAAACAGTCCATAAATATCACCTGCTGGGGCCAGTCACGGAGGCTGATGTAGAATTCTGTCCTAGCACATTTTCTGCAACACGGAGCCATCTGGTAATGACAATTTATTCTCTAGTTGGCACAGGACTACAATTATAAAACATGTTACTACTGATTTCTGTCTGAAAACAGATGATCATGGCTCACCCCGCAGTGTGGATAGAGCAGCGGGTAGGAGTGGCTCAGCGGTCACATGCAGGCTTGGGTGGTGCCAGCAGAGGGACTGAAAAATTAGAGTGCAATTTTTCAGTCATTTTTTTTTTAAAGGTTCACAAACATCTGAGTCATTTTTGGAGAATATAGAAAAATGTAGTGAATAGCGACTTTACCCTTTACATACGTCTCCTATTGTTAATCTACTAAGTATTAATTCGAGAGTAATTAATTCTACAAAGGATAACAAGGTCTTTCCCAGGTTCTCTTTCACATAGAGAATCATAATAACAATAATAATAAATAAAATTTGATTGCATTTTCTCACAAGTAGACTTAGAACAGAGTCTCTGTGTAGAAAATATATGCCAGATTTCTCCAAAGTGGAGAATAACGTGACAAGGGAAACATAACTCAAGAAAAGCTCGGCTAATGGCTTTATTATTACAAATGCAAAAACTAGACATATTTTAATGCCATTATCCCCTATCCGCCCAACACAAACCTTTCCAGTCATACTTTTAATCAAGAATTCCTTCTTATGTTTTAACTTCCTGCCCTTCTGAGTTCCTATGATATGCCGTTTCCATCCTGGTCTCATCCTGTTTGGTCCCTTTGCGTAAAAGTAAAGGAGCCTGGCCCATGATCCACCAGGGCTTTTCAAAGCCCCAGAAGTCTGTAAACAGGAAAGATTTCCTCCGCGGCGGAAGGCCCCTCCTTGATCAGAAGATGGCTCTTGGATAAGGATTTCCCCCGAAATTTCAGCCATCAGCACTTTCCAGATCAGATGCTCTCTTGGAGGGCACATTGCTTGCCTGCCATGGCATAGGTGCCAAGCCACTTGCCAGAAGTCTAAGGGCACAGAACTTGCAGGAAGAATGAATTGCAGCTGCTCTGTCTGTTAATGAGGAGGTGGGGCCTGGAGGAAAGCAAAGATTTCCTCTCAGCACTAGCCCAGGCCTGGGGCCCCTCCTGGTTAACAGCCAGGGGGACGGAGCTGATCAGACTTCTGTTCTGAGTATGAAAGTGGGACAGGATTCCTACGTGAGGTGCTCTGACAACCCAGAGCACCCCAAAGCTAGGGAAAAAGAATAGCAGCGCCAAACAAGACTGCTTTTATCTTCTTGGTTAGTAAGTGGCCTGGGGCCACTTTAAACCTGTTTTTGAGAAATAGGCGCATAGTCAATGACTTATTAGTTGGAGACATAATTCCATGTAAAAGTTCTGGCGATGTTTGCTTTTAGAGTCAGCTCTATTACTTTATAGTCACAGCTCATGTTTTCAAAGTTGAGTACGTCTTTGTCCAAGGCAGCTAATCTTCCCCGTAATTTCATTATAACCTATCAAATTCAGTCAAAATCTTTCCCTCTGCAGTCACAATATTTTGCATTCCTTTCTAGTTAATCACACCTGTGAACTTCAATATGTAAGAGTGAAGTGAGAGAGCAATCAAAGCTATCCATTTATCATCTTTCTAAATTGGGCAAATAGATCAAAGTGTACCAAAACAAACAAATAAACAAAGTTCTAAAAGACCCTCTTTCCTGTATTGACCTTATCTATAGAACTCATTCTTCTTTTTAATTACCTGACAAGAAAAACGGGTGCTTTGAATTCTTATCGCACATTTCTCTGTAGAGCTCAGCTGGCTGGCTCTTACTGCCTGCCTTGTTTCCTTTGCTCTCATTATCTGGATAAACTCCATCTTGTGAAAGATTATAAACTTTTAAATCCAGGGGATTATAGTATTCTTTGTTTCTCCTTCAACTACTAACAGATCAGTAACAATTTCATGTTTAAACTCAGTCTTACTTTTTTCCAATTGATGATCAGGGTCTTATTTCTGTATACCAAGGAAATAAAGTTGTGAGGCCAAAATCTGTCAGTGTGAATGGATGTTTAGTGTCCCAGAGTCAGAGAGTGAAGGAAACGTTAAACACAAGAGAGGTGGCAGGAGGAGAGTGAAGCTCTGCACACACAACCAAACTGGGTAACAACCTAGAAATCATCTGATTAACACATCAGTTACAACATTTATCATCTCAAATTGTAAAATCTGTTTACAAGTCCTGGGTCCCCCATTTATTGTACCCCCCTCAAAGATAAGAAACGAGGCATTGATCATCTTTCTGTGTCCAGTACCCACTGTAGTACTGGCATATGATGTACCCTGAAGATCATGAGAAAAAAAATGAAATTATAATTTTTTCAAATTTTGAGAATCCGTTTCTCCATCGAGATGTATATGAGGGATTCAACCAAATCAGTGAGGAAACAAGTATTTCCTGTGCAAGACTTAACTGTTCTTGGGAAATAACTAAATGTAATTTGGTTAACACATGAACAAAGGCCAAGAAAGTTGAAAATAACTGAAACACATTATATAATTAAAGAGTTGACCCAAGACATGTTTTCATTAAAATACTTTCTGTTTTTGGCATCCATTTGACCTCTTCCTTCACTGAGTTATTTGGAAGGATTATATCATCACTGCGAAAAATTGAGAAAACTTAGAAGAGAATGGGGAAGAAAATAACACCATGATAAGATAACTTTGGTTCATTTTTGTCATCTGTGGGTTCTGTCAGGCATCTCTGTCCTGCTCTATGAGATCCCTCCTGGCTGGAATGCATTATTTTTTTTCTATCAATTATTGACTCATCGGTCCCTACGCTCTTTAGCAACCAGGAGCACCAGAACCCTAGTGCACAATAATTGTCCCCTAGCAGCCATCCCAATACCATTATCCAATTCAAACTTAGCTTTGAGATAAACTGTGTCTTTCCTTATGTGCTCTGGGGGATGAAATGAAATGACTCCGCCTAAACCAGTAGTCATGTGGTTGGCAATCTCCTCATCTCCGTTTATTTGTAGACCCAGTTCAGTCCAGGTCTGACTTTTTACAGAAATGCAGGGCACTCCTCACAGATGGCATCAGGCACTGCATGAAAGCTCCTGGGGGAGGGGTATAGCTCAGTGCTTTATGAGACAGTCCCTCACCAGAGTAGAAATAAGAGTAGAAAACCATATGCCTTGAGTCTAAGCAGTGAAACTCCAGAAAGCAAAATCATCCATACAACCAGATTGATTTCAAGTAATGTAAATAATTAAAACAATTTTTTTTGTAATTGAAGAGTGATTTGCCATAGAATAATGTTCTGCCAGGCTATAAATGAGTACTCTATGACATTATAATGGCCCGATCTACAGCACACAGGGACAATAGTAGGAATCAGTGATTTAGGGTGTCTTCGCTGATAACTTCATTTTGAAGATTTGCTGTCATATATTTAGGCAGATAACTATTATAATATGTTGAATTGCATTTGTGAAAACACATATAATGCACTAAAACTGTTTTTAAAATGTGTGAATCTTTCAAGTTAAAATACCTCCGGATTGAACCTGAATATCCCCACGAAATCATATTTTATGGAAGTTAGGTTTATTATACTGTATTAGAACTATAGTTTCTACCCATTCATCCCTATTTTACCCTTCAAAATGATACAGAATAAGTTCTAAAACCCCTTGATAGACTAGCAGCAAAAGGGGTGCATCCCAAAGCAGCAAGTTATGAATATATACCCCCTGAACCAACGAATAGGGAAAGCTACATAGCTGAAAAGGAACTGTGGACAGGTGAAGAGATCACTGTCATGGGAACTGAGTTTGCACCATAGACCCACTCACTGGGCAAATCACTCACCACTGAAACTCTAGTTTCTTCATCTATTAAAGAGAAAGGTCAAAATATAAACCTGATGTCTTCTCATCTAGCCGCCAAGCGGTATATATGTGTTTATAACATGCTGCACATTTTAAAAGATGTGTATTATGCCTAAAAGCTTATGATGAGAACACCATTTGGAGCCTTTAAGCACAATAGTATTTCTAACCAAAACTTTAACTTTAGCTATTATATGTGTGAGCGTGTGTACAGGAAAGTCATTGTTTATATTAATTTGTTAAGGTCGAATGCATTTTTTTCCCAACTCTTTCTTACTTGCTTGGGCTTGCTGGCAAACAAACTTCTATTGTTGGCAGAAAGCTGTAGACATCTAGCTCACATTGTTCCTTCGGCATAAATAAAAGAGACAACGAGCATAAAACCACTGCTGGACTCAGAGGTGGTGTTTACCAAGACAGCTACTTTTGCATTCTCAGGGTCAAAGGGTGTGTGTGCGTGTGTGTGTGTGTGTGTGTGTGTGTGTGTGTGTGCATGCACGCACATGGGCATCTACTGAAGATCTGATAGTCACTGAAAGCAACTTTCTTCTCTGTTTTGCCATAAAGATTCTGAATTCAAAGCACCTTTGGGAGGGAGGTAGACAACCACTAAAATAATACGATAAAACATATTTTATCCCCATGGTCAGTTTACAAGTTTTCTTGATAGATAATTGCAAATTATCTACGACATAGTAGCATTATTTAGGAGATTACACTTGGTTTATTCTCATTGTATTTTACACCTTTGTTAAAGGTAGTTAATTATGCCTTTCAGTTGCTCTACAAAGGGGTCACCTAAGGAAAAGCAATTGTATGCTTAACATCTGGGAAACACATTCTCAGTTGGGTAGGTTTCAGGAGAACAAAGTTATTTCTCAGATTTTTTTTCCTCCCAGCTTCAGATTTGTTTTCCTAGGAATTGCATAGTAATTGTGTTGTAATGTTGGAATTAATGAGTGACAGAGGAGTCCCTGATTGAATCAATATCTAATGAAATTAGTTTGTATACATAGATGGGAGTACTTTTGTGGGAGTCAGAGTGAATTTCTCAAGAAAGCACACAAAAATGTAGGGCAGAGGTACAGTTGCCTGACAGAGGCAAACAGAAGCCTAACTTTATAGACTTCTCCATACATATGTTGAAACAACCCACTGATTCACAGCTTCTTTGTTTAGTTCCAAATTGCCTTGCACCAAAAACAGACTTACTCTCTTCTTTAGGCTATAGCTGTTATTCACAATCCTATAAGCTTAAATCTTCCTAAAGGGAACCCTGTAAAACATACTCCCTATGCTTTATAGGCACAAATTCATAGAATTTTCAATTAACACAGGGGTTGGCAAAATATGGTCTGTAGACCAACCAACTTCCTGCTTTTGTAAATAAAGTTTTATTGAAACACAGCTATGCTCATTCATTTATCTATTGTCTCTGGCTGCTTTCACACTATAATGGAGGCACTGAACAATTGAGATTGAGACTGTCTTGCCAAGAAAGCCCAAAATATTTACTGTCTGGCCTTTTTCAGAAAGTGTGCCAATTCTCAATTTAAGTAATAATTTGTCATAAATAATGTCAATTTCTTTGGAAATGTAGTTGTAGTTTTAAAATAAATGTCCCCAATCTCCCCTATCCTCAAGAATTACCCTCTCAAGCAAGTTGGTAATTTGTATCAAATCTTAATATTGTCCTTATTGATCAGTTCAGGAACCATAATTCTAGAAGTTTCTTCTAAAGAAATTCTCAAAGATACACAAAGACATGCATATAGATGTTCATCTAAGCATTATTCACAATTACTTATAATTTGGAATACTGAAAACAATCTAAATATCCCAGGCACTTTGTATAAAAATTATTATTTTGAAAAGATAATGTGATTTATGAAAGGCATGTTTTAAAAACTATTTAGTGACTAAATAATGCTTAAAATGTAAGTTCAAGAGAAAATGGTAGGATAAAAAAACCCAAAGTCAGAACTAGTAAGTGAGCACCAGGTGTGAAGAGTAGTTTATAAAAAGTGTTTATAGAAAACCATCTCAATTTTTTAAATGTGCATATTTCTGAATGTAAAGAAAAAAGTCTGAAAAAAGATATATGAAATTACAGATAGTGTTATCTTTGTGTTGTAGGATTATAGGTAACTTATTTTGTGTTTTTCAAATATTTATTTAAGAGAAAAATAGTAGCACGGTTCCATCATACACGTGCAACTTCAGAGTGTGTACATGTACCCATAGAAGGCTTTTGTGAAAACAAAATATGGGACTTGCCAAACCACAAAGAAAATTTTTATTTAGAACTGTAAAAATGATAACAATAAAAATAATCTGCAAACATTGAATTTTAAAAAAGTGATTCCATGGAATACAAACACTAGACTTTATTTAATTCAAAGAAATTAAACTAAGAATTGTCATTGGGCTTACATAACCATTAGATTTTAAAATTTATTTCTGATAATTGTGCTTAAGAAAAATAAATATGCATGCTTTTTTATTTAATTCAAAAATCTCTGAGCCAAATGAAACTCTTCTTTACCGCTCTGTGGTTAGCTTATTTCCCAAAGAGGCCACGTCTGTATACGGGTTAAAGATGACAGATTTGTAGCACTTTGTGCCACTGCTGTTTCCTCAAGCCCATGGCGGGCAATTGCAGTCTATCGTGCCACTCTTTTCTAAGAAGATTTCTCAAATGTACTATGGAAGCCCCTACCAATCAATCAGAGTTACCATGAGATATCAAATACAACTGCCATCCTCAACATGGCTACAGAATAGGTTAGACAAGTTAATTCTAATTTTTCTCCTTTCCTTAAGACTAAGTGGTCAAACCTATTATTAGCATTGAAGTTGATCATCTTACTTCAAAAGCAATAGAGTGCTGTGTGTGTTTCCAAAGCATTTCAAAATGTCTGAAATGAGACCCTCTGTCCTGATATTTTACTGTTTATGTTACTAATACTCCTTTTATTTATTTATTTTTTTGACCTAAAGATGGAGATATCCACATAATCATCATAGTCCAAGTCTCCATCTCCCCTCAAATCCTACCACTGGTCAAGTTCTGTCCATGTCTCCTTGAGGATGTCTTTTTCATTCTATTTCTACTGCCACTAGTTACGTTGAGGAAGTGGATGAGAACCTTTAGTGGGAAAATGAAGATGGAATGGTAAGGTAAATATTTCTACTCATTTTTTTAGTCATGAAAATTTCTAATGAAGAATTATTATTTTTATACCCTGGCTAAGGACACAAAGTAGAAAAGATTTCCTACAGTTTCTGTCTACCCTTTCTGTTTAATTTGCATCAATTTAAGAGCAAATAAAATGGCTGCTGAGACTATAAACCAACTCTAAAAAGTCATAGCTGACTGTTTTTAGTCCCCCACTGAGAGATTCCTATGTACAAATCACCCAGAGGCTGTATCCCCAGCGACCCTGCAGAGCTGGCTTCTGGCAAACATATACTTTAAAGCAACACCAACCCATTCTAGGAAGCTTTGCAAGGCTCATGTTCACTCTTTCAATGTCTACTGTTTCCTGAGGCCTGTCGCTCTGGGTCTGCTGAAGAGTGAAAGGGGATTGACTGGGACCTATAATAGCAGGCAAATAACGCAGGACCCAAAGTCAGAACTAGTAAGTGAGCACCAGGTGTGAAGAGTAGACATCCACTGGTCAAGTATTCAGGGCTGGAAATTGAGTGAACTTGGGAACCAAGAATTGCTCAGCTGAGGGCTGAATCAGAGAGAGTCTGGAACCCCAGAAGAGGATTACAAGCAGAGAGCACCAGCAACCAGGAACAGACTTGATGCTCAGCCAACAATTGCCTCAGCCAGACTTTTTTTTTATATGCATCTTATTTGAAGCAAGTGGGCCTGCCTTGAAACCTGCAGGTGAAGATAATAAGGATCAGCAAGCTGGAGGGCATAGAGCACAAAATCAGCTCTGTAGCAGATCTCTTTTGTTTATCATTGTCTTTCTAGAAGATAAGTACTATGAGGGCAGGGATAATGTCTGTTTGTTTACTGCTCTATCACTAAGCAGTAATTGGCACATACAGGGTGGTCAATAAATACTCATTGAATGAATGAATGAATGAGTGAGATAGTAGGCAACAGCTGAGGGGTTAAGAGGAAGAATTTCGGTCTCCAAATAAACAATGTTTTAGAAAAGTGCCTGAACTTACTCCACCTTTCAAGTTTGTGAGTTCTGAATTTATTACCATGTATATTTTTTCTAAGTATATGTTCTGATGAATGTTTAACAGTGAACTCATGCTCACCATCAATCTCAGGGCTTGTATAATCAATATATAAACCAAACCCTAAAACAACATTGATAAGAAACATGAATAGTTTAAACCTCAAGGTCAATCCCAGGAAAGATGTAATGACAACAATAATGGGGGTTGACAGTTCAAGTTCTTTTTTTCATCATCATATTTAGAAATACTAGACATTTTCCAATTAATGCTGGAAATTAGCTAAATAACGTTAGATGTTAGTCCACTGTTGATCATTTGTTTTAACAAAAATATGGCTCAGGAGGACTAAACAGGAGAAAAGCACAATTAATATGTTCATTCATAAAAAAAAAATGTTCTTTCATTTCAGGTTCTGTTTACATTTGAATCTTGAATGACTTAGATTTATTTTCTTAAACCAAGTTTCCTGCCTGTAATAGAATCATTAGTAGCTCTTTAATCTTTATTGGTAACAAGTCTATGTTTAAAGTATTCAGAAGTTTCTAGTCAGACGTGCGAAGGAAAGGACATGTGTAGAAGGACAGCACATTTTACTCACATTTCTGCCCCTAATTAGCCTTTGGCAAGTTGCTTTATCTTGATACGTTTCGGCGATTTCATTTTAAAATGGGTCTGGTACAAATAAACAATTTCTCAAAGATGTGCAGATTCATCAGTGGTTATAAAGAGCTTGGAAATGATGACGTGCTCTTAGTGCTAAGTCAAATTATGAAATTGCACCTTTGCAAAACTGCTATTGTGGGAATAAAAGAATGTGAACATTGTATTTACAGTGTGATTTGCTTCCGAAATAGAATATTCATAATGGGACTCAGCAGGCGACAACAAAGTACCATCTTATTTCCTGTGGATAGACCACAATTTCAGAAAATTATTTTTACAATGGCATCTGAATAAACGCCTTAATTTGAGGCTGTTTTACAAATAGATACGTAGCTTATTGCATAGTTTACGCTGCCTTTGAGACATAAAGAGTGAGGTGGGATTCATTAACAAAATTGTTGTTGTCATTCCTTTGTGTTTTTCTATTGTAATTTCTATTCTTTACAATCTAATGTTAACAATATACCCTGAACAAAAAGATAAGGTAAAAGCTACCTGTGTATTAGTGATCAAGTCTGAGTTTAAGTTAAGATGTAGGTTATCAACTGCCATGAAATTATGCTTCCAATTTGGCTAGTGGCTCATCAGGTTCCGAAAACAAACAATTGTCCTATGCAGAATTTCCACTGTCTGCAAGTGTTACATTCAACAACAACAGAACAATAAATAAGTATTTCTGAGGATCACATTCTCAGTTCTTCTAAATTACTTATTAGATAAATGGGTAAAATTAAGGTCTAGGTGAAAAAGTGGACAATTCCTTAGAAAAAATGTTGCCAAGACAGAGTCTAAAATGTCTGACATAATTTAGGGTGGAAAACTGACATAAAATATATGTCTTGGAGTAAAAAGAGTAGAGAGAGTGAAGGGGGCTGTGTTGCAAAAAGCAAGGAGGGTCTGGGCCACGCGGGGGCCAGTTTAGATCTAGGGAAGAAGAAAGAAAAGCAAGGGGTTGGGGGTTGGAGGCAGGGGGAGGAATCTTGTTGAAGGCCAGAGGATCAGGGCCGGGCTAAATGTTCAGAAGAGTATCTCTGGAATTTGTTCTTATGGCAGCAGGATTCCCCTGTACAAACAGAATCCTGTTACATTAGAGGCAATAGGGCTTAAAGCACAGAGCCCACCCCTCTCATTTCACAGACAAAGAAATGAAGGCCTAGAGAGACGAAACACTTGAGCCACAGCTACTTAGAGGCTGAGTCACTTCTAGAATGCAGGATCACGGTGGGCTTCTGCAGGCACCACACATGAGGCTACATTACAAAGCATGTCTCCCGAGAGATGGTGATAGTGGTCAACAGAGGTCTGGCACAAAGTAGAATAAGTTGAGGGCATGGCCACGTAGACTTCTGCCTCTGCCTTAGGTAATCTTTTACATGCTGGAAACACAAGAGTTTATCATGTAAACCATTTCGTTCTTTGGTTTCAGACTAACTATCGAGATATAAGAATAAGGGAGTGCTATGGGTTTCTAGACTAGATAGATAACAGAAATATTTAGAAATACCCCAGAGAACCAGTGTAAAGGAATGACATTGCAGGATAGTAAGAAATATAAAAACTGGCTATGGTAGTAGGGTTACTTGCTTTTGTAGGTGTAGCCATGCACCTACTACTTCTTTGCCTCTTCTTCTTGGGCTGACACCAGCCCAGTGTGATACACAGCTTTAAGACGCTCAGGAAATGTTGCCGTGGTGTCACAGGTGTGAGCCAGGGGAGCAGCTGAAGCCCCTCATTGTCCATTCAGAAAACACCTCAACCACTGCGGCCCTGAGCTGGCTCATCTAGCACCTCACCAGGGCAGTGTCTTTATGTAGTTGCACTAAGACAAGAGGCCTGGTATTTATCAAGTGATATGGACTTATATATTGACACCATTCTTCAGGTAACTGCTCTAATGGAGAAACTTACTTTACCCATCTTCTCCAGCAAGCCTGCTGTGAAGTTCACATAAGCATTTATTGGGGTTGCCAGCTGGAACGGAAGAAGGCTCTAAATTATTTGCGTTAGATTTATGTAAAGGTGGTTTGGATGTGAGCCCAGATATGAATATACAATAGAGAAAGTTTACAGAGTTGTGACATGAAGCCCGTCCCAAGAGTTGTGTGGATGTTGGAAAATTCTCAGCATATGACTACAATGTTCATACATTTTTTAGCCTCTAACTCCAAAATAGATTATGGCAACGACTGTGAAACAGAAAGAAAATCTTTGAGTCAAGCACTACCTCTGCATATTTTTTGAGATTTAGCTAAAGCTGCTCATATGTAGAAATCTAGGCTTTTAAAAAATACACAGTTTTAGAGGAAAAGATGTTAAGTTTGACTCCACTACCCAGGAACATGAAGGGTTCACCATGTAAATGAGAAAGTGAAAGTGTGCATTTTTATAGAACGATTTAGAGCTTTTCCTAAAAAGGTGACATGGTCCTTCTGTGCTAGATGAACACACTAGAGAAGACTCGGAATTTCAGTCAGTCAATGCAATTCAGCAAATATTAATTAAGCACCTACTATGGACAAAGCCCTGTGATCGGCTCTGCAAGTGGTAGAAAACAGTACCAGTCTCTGTTCTTGAGAACTTTAGGAACTAGTTGGGTGAACAGTAGCAGAATACTAATGACATAGTACAGAATATTGTAAGGAACATGAACGATGTATAAATACAATTCTTGGGCTATCAGAAGTATGAGAGACCACATTTAATTAGTAGTTGGTTAGCAAGAACAGCTTTATGAAGGAAAAACAATTTCAGATGAAACCATGATGATGTGCAACCTGAGGACACACAGGTACGTGAAGGAATTACATTATGACTAGACATGGGGTAGGAAAGCAGGAATAAGTCTGAAAAAGTACCAGGTGACCATTTTGGCTTTAAGGTGGACCCCAGGGGACAGGCCAGAGAGACAGGGGGAGCTGCGTCTTGAAAGGCTGAGAAGCACAGGAAGAAGCGAGGAGGAAAGGGGGAACTCTCAAAGTTTCTAAGCAGAGGGGAGGAGTGAGAAAAGTTCCTTGAGGAGGGTAACGCAGTTTCACCAAGGATAGGTTATAAAGTGCTAGAATTTCAGTAGTAGCCATAAAAACATAATAGAAAAGGTAGATGTGAGGAGACAATATAGGTATGTAATTTAGAGGCCTTTACGCTGATTAGATTTGAGAGACAAATAGGAATCAGGAGATGACCCAGAGTTTCAATTTGGATAAATAGGAAAGGAAGGAATCAATAATGGGGGGTAGAGGGAGGGTGGGGGAAGTAGAAATTATTTTAAGGGGAGGCACACAATTTGATTTTTCATTTGTGGTAATGGTTTATCATCCAGTCAGTCATCAACCAGAAAGAGTTCAGAAGTTTCAATACACTGCTTAGGTCAAATGTTGGGCTGGACAGAATTTTGAGTATTCTATGAGCTGAAAGGCTAAGATCGATAAGGCAATTCAGGGAGAAGACACTTGGGGTAAAGGCAAACCCTTGTCACATATCTGTGTTTCAGTGTTGGAGAAGAAAGAGAAACTAGCCAAAAAGAGAAGTGCCCAGAGAAGTGGAGAGGAAGCCGAGCTGGCGCAGGATCACGGGCTGCAGGAAAGATGCTTCCAGTGCACAGAGAGTGGCCCATGACGTATAATTTGTACAAAAGTTGAAGAAGTTAGGACTAAGAAAAGGTCAAAGGTTTGGGGCGTTATAAGAGTGACTGGAGTATAACATTTGAGCAAGCAGTTTGAGTCAACCTGAGGGGACAGAAATTCTGCTGAAAGGAGGTTAGTGAGAAAGTGTTCTGGAGTGCAGATGCCATTTTTAATATCCTTGGCAGTAACAGGAAAGAGAGAGAGACATGAAATTTTTTGAAGGGTAACGATATCCAAGGAGGATTTCTTCGACTCATAAGTGGAAAAGTCCTACAGAGTCTATCTGACCCCTTGAGGCCCACAACGGTCCCATGGAAAGGAAAGCAAACTCCTTCTGTGGGACCTTCCGGCCACACACACCTGTGGTCATTTCACATGAAAACAGAGCCGACAGTACTTTTGAAAGGCTGAAGATGTAACCATTGCATAAAGCCATCTGTGAGGGTGAGGTGGGGAGAAAGGACTGACAAAGTAACCTCTTCTCTGCCACTAGCCTGAGGGCCTTCCTGCTGAAGTGCTCTTCACTGCAGCACCCCCTCCTTCTCCCCCAAGAAGCCCTCTCACTGGTGTGAAATCTGTCATAATCAGAAATGAGGGAAGGGGACGGCAAGGTTAAGGACCTGGGGCAACCAGCGACAGAGGGGATGGGATGAGGCTGGGACACACCACCAATTTAAAAGCATTTATTTTCTCAGCTGCTTTTCTCTGTGAATTTATGCTACAAAATCCACATCATTTCCTCTTTCCTGAGCATGAATATAATGGCACTATTTGGTTTAACTGATTGAGAAGGACTGACATTATTACTATAATAACCACCATGATATGGGTTTCTGCCTTAAAGTATGGGCTGGTTTACAGTCTGAATATACCGAATATATTTATAAGTTCTCAGGCACACTTGGGAAAATAATGATGTTTTTTAAGCCATCGATGCTATTATCAAATTTGTGACACTGAGATAGACTCTTCCATGAGATTCTCCAGAAACTCCACCATTTAGATTTTTTTTTTGAAAACTTCAATTATAACACACTTAACCAAGCAACTTATTATAAGACATTCAGAAATTCTTGTTGGCTGAATACACACTGAGCCTTAGATACCATCTAACTGTGGACATGTTGTGGATCTGTGCAGTGCTTTTGAAATGTTTATCAGTGCCTCCTCCTAAGGATGCAGATGTTATTGTTTACTGTCTGAACTTATTTTAAGGAACAAAACCTGCGGATGCACTTCCTGTTATACTACTACCTAGGCTTTATTTAATAGATTGCTCTTGTATTCATAAGATGCTTCCACCTGCATTATCTCATCCACACTGTGTTTTTCAGATAGGTAGGGGAAGGAAAGAATTTTTTTTTTCTTCAGAAAGAAAAGGGAAAAAGATGAATTAGAGCTGTGTCTAGGTTATGTTGCTCCATCAGATGCTGATGTTGTTACATCTTCCCGAGCTGCACTGGTTAATATTTGTCAAAACCACAGTATTAACGGTGTCATAATCAAGCCATTCATAGATCGCAACCCAGCCCATACGACCTGTGTCCCATCTCACAGATGGGAATGAATGGCAGAGATGCAATTATAACCCACATCCCTAATTCTCATCAGAACACTTTTTCACAGGGAGCTGCTAACACGGTCCCCTGACAATCAGAAATCCCCAGCTCGCGTTAATGAACTCTCTAACTCTCTAACTCCCCCCCCTCTCTCTCTCACACACACACACACACACACACACACACATACACACACACATCAGATATGATGTTAGAACAGCTAAAGAGGGAAATGAGGACGTGTCTTGAAGTACTGAACCAATATATCCTAATAGTTCCTCAGTCGTGTCCCCAGCCAGGGACAAAGAAATTGGCACCAAAATAAAGGATAAGGGAAATGCAAAACTTTTTTCTTAGGGAAAAAAAGGAAAATTCTAATTAGTGCTAAAAACACCCACCCTTCCGTCTGCCCAGTGTCAACCAACTTCACTGAAAATAAAATTATGGGCTTCCCCTTGTAAAGTGAAAATGGCTATTGAGTTTATGGGGCTTTGTGTCCTTTGTTTTCTTTGAGTCAAAAGTATGTTCTCTTTTCTTTAAATTTGGGAATTTAACGTTTTTAATGTTGTTAAAGTTATCTAGGACTAAGATTTGGAGCACACCTTACTTTTCCCATGCTATTTCACTTATCGCTTTTATCTTACACAATAGCTGCCCTACTAGTAGCATCTTTTGGTTGGAGAGCCCGACAAGGAGTTGGAATCGTGACTATGTTGACTGGCCTTTGCCACCTCGGCCTGTTCTTGAGAAATTCAAGAACTTGGATAAGGAGACATTTAGATCCTCTTTCATTTCAGGACTGCCTGCTTCCTCCGTGACTGACATGCCAGTCTATCACAAAAGCAACAAGCTATCACCTCCAACCTGGCTGACTGATTATACAAGAATCTGACCAGATAAAAACAAAACACTCTGGAGCATCTGTTTCTTCTCAAAAAATCCTCTTCTATTTCTCATAGGAACCCAGCGCCTGAGCAAACATTCTCTCTTTAACCCTTACTCAGTCACCAGTGGAAAGTACAAGTATCAAAATGTTACAAACAGGGAAGCCGGGGGAGAGCTAAACTTTCCTGCTATTTGCCTGAGATTAAGCAAATGAGCATTGCTTGGAAGAGAACACAGCCTTCCCACTTCTGGGCCAGTGAGGCAGGAAGCACTGGACGCAGCTGGTCCCTCATGTGTCCCTTGCTCCAACTGTATAAATCAAACCCTTGAGCTGCCTGGTTATGAGGCTTCAAATAAGCATTGTGTTTTTATGTGCTTTGCGCTTTCAAACTCCATGGACCAAAGGGACCAGAATTTTGATATTTCCCCCCCACCGCCAGGATGTCATTCCTAAATTAAGACAAATTCTGACTGAGTCAAAAAACGCCAATTAGTTGGAAATTTCTGTGCAGTTGTTACCAGAACTTACTTAATCTGAACTGAGTTTAAAAATTAAGTCTTACTCAGAATTAGTCGGTTTGTAGTCAAACTTTTGTGTGAGGTATTTGACAGAAGAAAATGGCTACTCGAATAAAAAATAAGTTGGCAACGTTTCATAAAAATTTTCTCATTCAAGAGGCACACCCCAAACCCCTTCAGTCACAAAGGTGGAAAGGTATTTATCTGGTGCAGCAGCTGAGCAATGGGGCTCGGTTAACTTCTCCTCATCTCAGTGCTGTCATCTGGAAGATGGGATGACAGGAAGAGGGAGGTCATGTGGGCAGAGTGCTTAGAGAGCGCCACGAGGGGCACTGTGAGGGCCCGACGTTAAGAACCAGCCAAGATCATTCCTTCCTAAACACTCTATCATTTAAATTAGAGGAGGAAAAAAAACAACATGTCGACTAAGTAAGAGATAAGATACGTTTAACACAGACCTGGGCTTGATGCAGAGAAAAACCATGCCGGAAAGCAACTGGGTGGACAGAAGCCAAAATATTCTTTTTGTCCTCTCTGCTCTTCTGCAGAATTTAATAGTTCTGAATGAATGCAGTTCACTTCCTAAGCTCTCTGTAAAGACTAAATGATTTCAACCATAAGCCAGCATGTGTTTAGCTTGCCTCACAGCCAGTCTGAGCATTACACTGACCTCATACCATCCCTAACTGACCTAGACACAGTTCAATCAATCAGAGAATAGCAGGGAAAATCTTCTTTGGAGGTGCTATGCTCTGCCAAGTCACTGACTCCTACAATCAGGATTGATTACAAACACCCAATTATGAGGCATTTGGAACCTGATCTGAACACTAATCTTGTCTCTTGTTTTTCAGGCTTAATGATCAGCTTTGATGAATACTACACAGCAATTAGTTAAGTTTATTTTGGAGGCTCCTTTACAAGCGCACACACACACGCACATATGTGTTTGTGTGTGTGCTTCTACCGAAGTATGTCAGCATGCATGAAGTACCAAGTTTTAAGCTGGAAAGAATGGAGCTGAGAATACGCATGCTGGCTGAAGGCATATGTCTCACTTGGATCAATTTTTAAGTGCCTGCTCCCCAAAGTGAAATCTGGAAATGCCGTGCACATGTTGATTCAATCTGATAAGCTTTCAACTAACCTTTTCTTTTAGCTCCTCATAAAGGTGGCGTCTTTCAAATTACAGGAATGCCTAACACACAAACAATCTTGTAATACTCAAAATTCATTAGGATCAAATGTGATTGCTTATAGTAAGAAATAATAAAGAAAATTAATTTTATTAAGCACATGGGGTTCTGCTCAAATTAAATCAGTGCTAATGGAGGAAAAAATCAAAAGGAAGAAAGCAGATAATTATCTGCTTGAGCAGCGGCTGAGGGTACTGCAGGCGGCCCGCAGTTGTTCTGAGAAGGCTTCATTCTTACCCACTCCATGGTTTTATAATTGAATTGAGCTTGGTGGTGGCTCCTCTCACACTGCCCGTATCTGGAAGTTGCTTGAGCTCAAAACCAGCAATGAAAATACGAGGAAAAATAAAGCAAAGGAAGAGTTTTTGGAATTCGCCTTGCATATAAAGCAGGCTCCAGATTGAAAACTTGGTGCTTATTTTACATAACTGTAGTATATGCAACAAATACAAGATATTTCTACGGTAGTCACTGACAAAAATTAGAGAATGCTTCAGTAGGGCTGTTTTATTAATTAGAAGGGGAACAGAACACATTTTCCTATCTCCATTCCAAAGAACTTCACTATAGTGAAAGGATAGTACATACAGACTTCTAAGACTATAGTTTAGTTTTGTCTAATTTTGAAATTTATAAAAATGGAATCACAAGTCAGGACAGTAGTGACCCTTGAGACCAAAAGCTAATGACTGAAAGGGACACGGGGGCTTCTTCCACCGAAGCTGGGAATATTTACTCTGGATTGGTTATATGGATGTGGTCATCTTGTAAAACTTTACCAAACTTTACACTTACTTTGTGCATTTTTCTAGATATAAATTATAATTAAAAGTACGTAAACTCCTATAGTTCATATAGAAAAATGAGAGGTATTTTCGCATAAAATACTCTTTTCCATAGAGTGAGGTCTTTTTTTCTTTTGGTCTAAGTGATGCCCTAAAACACAAGACTGGGGCTAGTGAGGCACTTGCCTCGGACACAAAAGCCAAAGAACTTGCTAGTCAAGATAAATAAAATTCTAATGAAATTTTTAAAACTCAAAATTAATGCAAAAATCCACACTGAACAGAGTAAATAAAGTAAAAACAGAAAACTTTACTTAGGGAACTGAAACTTGAACTTACATTCCCCAAATTGCCAATAAACGACTAAGTGACCATTGCATAATTAAATTTGTAGGAAGAATTAGATTTGAAAAACAAAGGGCATATTAATTTTTATTCAGTGAATTTACATTCTATTAAAGTAAATGAAATGAGTGACGTTTCAAAGTTAGTAATAACCGAGGTAATTTTAAAAGTAGCATAAAAAGACAATTTATAATTTATTTTAACAAAATTCTCAAACTTGAAGTTCATCTCCATTTAATTATCAGTGTTATTAAACTTCATATGAAGTTACAAGAGCGAAATCTTCCTTTGATTGCATTGAAAAAGGAAGAAGACACCTACTATTGGTCATTAGCAAAGAAGAGATTACGAATTTCAGTTCTAGATAGTAAAGCATCTATACTCAGTTAGCCTTGTGTTTTGGTGAAATCCTACAAAACAGCACTGACAATCAGGCCCTGGGTCAGAAACTTGTCAGTAAGAAGACCACTCCTGGGCTTTCTCCCCCCAACGCTGCCACCTTTTTAGACTCTCTGGAGCTTCACATTCATTTTCTAAATGTTTTTAACCCAATGTCTGTGAAATCTTTATTGCTCCCCAGATGATGACATCTGATCTGAATGTAACCACACACCTCTTTGCTCAGCAGTATTTGTCACAAACCATTATAAATTATCATGCTGATAGGTTACATTGCTGGGAAACCGGAAAAGTTCCATAAATTCTAACTACTGTATCAATGACATTCTTGTTTATTATGCAGGTATAAAGTTTTACGAGATTCAAGATGTCTGCCTGACCACCGAAGAAAACTTAAATGGAGTTAGACCTGACTAGCTCCATGTAAACACTGAAAATCATTACAATGTACAATGAACACTGCTTTCTGAGATACACTCAGAAAAGGCAGGTCACTTTCTTTTCTGCTTTTAACTGTGCTTTGACATTTCACAAGCATGGAGGATTTTGCTGGTGCAAACAAGAAAAATCATCATTCTGTCCATTTCCTTAACACCTTCTCATCCTCTTAGAGCATTTTCTTAGCCCCCTCTTTTATATCAACATAACAATAAAACCGGGCAATATATCTAGCTAGAAATCCTAGCACCAAGTTAGCCCTGCAGACAGATGCTCTACTTACTGCTCTGCTGAATGACTGATTCAGCACTTTGTTCAATAAAAGAATTCAGGGAGTTATAATATTAAATTTTTGATGCTTATTTGTAATAAAGCCAGACTCCATGGTGTATTAAACATAGATTGTTGCATTTTAAAACTGTCAGGCACAACTTGCATATTCATTTTCTCTAAGGAAACAGCCCCCCTTGATATGTACTGTAAAAACTTATTGTAAGGTTAAGTCCATAGTTTATGTAAGTACTGGGTCAGTCTTGGTGTTATTCACATGAAAAGTTGTGATAAGTCACATAACTAAATAAAATACCTTTTGTTGTATTGTTAAAATTACAAAATAGTTTTTATTTAATTACAAATAAAACAGTAAAATTTTAAATAAAATAGTTACTTCTACCAGAACTCATCTATTTAATTACTCAGCCATCCCTACATCTAATGGAAAAATAATTGTTTATTTGGGTTTCAAGGATGTTTCTCAATAAGCAAATGTGCTAAGGAACCAATTTCTCAAGATTTTACATGGTGAAAGTTAACTATACAAATACTGACAATTTCAAGAGAAAACGCAGGGTGTATTATATTCAGATCATCTCATTACTGAATCAATATATTTAGTTTAATAAATGCTTAGTTTCATATTTCCAAATGTTCTAACAATCACCAAGTTTTTAAAGATATCATAAAATTGATAACTTCCTTTGAGGGGAGCTTTTAACTTTTCAAGGGGGGTCTCACATCCACTACTTCATTATCTACTACATGTAACTTTATGACATTGGTACAACAGTACTTTTTTACTGCTTTTAGACGTATAATATAGACATATTATATACCTCAAGACAACAGCTTGTTCTTAAAAGGAGTGATAACTAAAAGCTTACCAGCTCTCCGAATGTGTTTTTCAAACACAATTTTGGAAGTAGCCCAAACGTAAATTACAAAATAAATAAATAAATAAATAAACAAATTAATTAATTAATTGATTAGAAAACCACCAGAACCCCCCAAATTATGTTTTTTTCACATCTAACATAAACTTTTGAAGTCTATGAATTTGTTTTTCCCAGAGTTTCTGGTGGCTTCCATCTTTTCCTAGGAAATTCTAATCCCCTGTAGATTTTAAAGTTATGGATTCTTCTCACAGTCTTTATAAAAGGAAGAATTGTGCCACACTTGCAGGATTTCAACTACAAATTTCAACAATGACCAAGAATTATGTCGACTAGCCTGGAAAGACAGTGACTGCAATGTCTTAAGTTGGTCTTCCTATATATTTTTTGGAATTTTCACTGATAAAACAAACGATCAGGTAGCAACACTTCAAAACATGGCACAAAAATATCAGCCTTTCAAGGCTGGCCAGGAGATGGCACCTTCACAGAAAGAATAAACCCTCAGTTACTACAATTAAGAAACCATCTTACTCAGTAGCATTAAAAAATTTTTTAAATCTCACCATCGCAATTACAGAAACAATCTTCTTGGCCATTTCAGTTTCTTGAATACCTTGCTAATATCACTAAAATTGTTGCTTCCTAGAAATTATAATTATCCTTTTCCTTATCATCTTAAAAAAAAAAACTAAAAAGTACTCCCCTACTCCCACCATTTGCTGCTTCACATCACGGTATGGCAAATAATTACTTAAGGCTTTCTGTGTGCCAGACACTGCGCTAAGCACTTCACGTATATTAACTCACTCAGCTGGCTTCCGCTTCTTACACATCTGCTCTAGTTGTGCGCTGGAGCTGGCTCCCACCAACTATCAAGAACCAACTGTACACATCTCTTTGCAAGTCTGTGTCCAGTGACATCACATGGGTAGTTTGAAATTGGCCATTGAGGGAACATTTATACTACAGAAACTGGCAAATATCACAAATCAGGATTTGACCTTCCACCTCTCATGATCCAGTTGTTAAACATTTATTAGCTCACCACTGCTAATAACTAGTGACTATTCTGAACTCTTAAACTATTATATTAAACATATATGTGGTCATGATTTTCATGTCAGGATTTAGTAAACATGAGTTTATTGAAGTTTAATAGCACCTTATTTTGGGGAATAATGTTATTACTTGAGTATGGTTTATTATACTTTTAAAAAAAATCTCCTATAGCAGTTTAAGTATTTTCAAAAAGCAAGAATAAAATAAGATAAAATGAAATAAAGAACATATCTCTAGTTGTCTAGGTGAACTCCCTGTTTCCTAGCAGTCACTGTAACTCCATTAATGACAACTTTTGCAGAAGATTAAAAAGTCAATTTAATGCCCTAAAGCACTTCTGAATCACAGAACAAAGATTAAATTAGAATTGGCATAATTTTATTGCACTGTAGTGTATGTTGAATATTTGGAAACTGATCAATTGCATATGAATGCATGCTAATTTTCCAGGTACTAGAATGTCGAATTAACCAGATGACCTCATTTTCCTGACTGTGAAAAACTAGTTAACCTCACCAACTCAACAGGTTGGGGAGGACTTCCTACACAGGTGGGAACAGTTTCATATTATTCTGTTCTTCCCTGAAAGGGTGGCATTTGCAGATAAAATAGTTTTTGAAATGAATGTGCCTGCATAATAATGCTTATATCCAGTGAAAGTAGTAACCTACATACATTGTATACAATTATATCAAACTGACTCGTTTGAAAACTTGGGAAACATACCAGTCTCTGAGATATAGAATTTAGATTTAAATAGATTATTTTACTTTGCTAAAAACTATTAATATATCTAAACTTCATTAAAGATTGATATTCAGGTTCAAGTCTCTGGAGAATACATGATGAGCAGTATGGAAGAATGAGATGATGTAGACAAGACAGAGATGGTTGGTCCACAGGATGTCCAGAGAGAAGAGTATATCTGGATTTTTGTGGACTACTGCCAGCAAGGTTAAAACTTACTTTGCATACTGTGGAAAGCTATACACGAGTTCTTTCACATAAAGTAAGGAAATCTAATTTAGACTGTCTCTACAGTGAGAAGTTTTTCATAATAATGAAATCTGGCATAGTAACTTAACAATGCTTAGTAATTTAACAATACAAGGAGATAGTAAGACTAAAGCAGACAGATGAAACACTGATTCATATTTGAGTCCCATTGCATTCATTGTGCATTAACAATTATTTTCAGCATTTTCCGTAAGAGACTTGCAATCATTAATCTACCATAAAAAAACCTCCTCATCCAATTTACCCCATATTCCTTACTTTTTTCAAGGACAATTTGTTTTTCTTACATCAAACTCAATAAGATACGGTTCTTAAATCACAAAATGTGCCACAGATTTGTTATAAAATATTCAACTTCACTGTCTATCCATGCATATATGTTAGTGTCTCGCGATACCTCATAAAAACTCAAGTGAGAGTTTAGCTTTATAGTTCCCTTTTCCAGGAAAAAAAGAGAAACATGTATATAAATTTAACAAAAGAGTTTCCAAACCAAAAGTGTTAACAGGAAAAAGAATATGAGCGATTGCACATTTAAATATAATCTTCCTAGTTTGGGGAACTCAGAAATCACTTAACATAATTTAATTTCCATTCCATTGACATATGATCTGGCCTAGATTGGAATCCCTCCTGGATCCATTTATATCCCAGATTGTACACAGACTGTCGTCTCCCTTAGACATGCATGACCACTAGATGGTGCTGTGGTGCCCTGTTCAAACACGTTCCACTTACTTGCAGTCTCGGTCCTCCAAATCAAAGTGAGGGTTGAAGTTGATCATAATTCTCTGGTATGGTTCGGGAGCCTGAATCAGCCATTCACATTTTTCACTTGGGTGATAAGAATGAGGATAACCAGGAGACGTAAGGTACCCGGGACTTTCAATTTTTATAGTATCGCCACATTTATCTGTAATAAAAATAACATTTAAGTAGATCTTTTCCTGACAACTAGTTAGGTATTCTAGTTTGTATTCAAATTACCGACTATTAAACATTCCACAATTTCTTAGGGGAACTCAACTCCGAGAGGCCCCTTGCAGGTCCTTCATGTGACGCTGACAGCAACACACCACCAAGGACCGCTCTTTGATCCCAGGAAGGCTGGCTCAAGAGGAAAGCGGACTGAGCTCTGAAAGTACTCGACCCCCATCCCCCACAAACTTCTGTCCCAAGAAAAAGGTCTAATAGCATTAAAAACATTAAATCCCCTCAATGGATGTTAACATGGTCCTCAGGGAGCTTCTGCTAGACTTAATTATCCCCCAAGAAGTGTAATCACATTAAGTAGCAAGTTCTAAGTAGAAGGTGACTAAATGATGCCATTCGACCCCTTGTGTAGCTTTTGATGATAAGCCTGGTCTTTGTCATTGATCAGTGGAGACTGTCTTCCAAGACAAACCTTTTCTGTTGTTGTTTTATCTACCCATAAACCTGAGTGATTTTGAGTTATCTCTGCTCTTGAGATCCAGATGACATGGAACAATGTATATTTGGTGAAGCAGAAATAATTCTACTCTACTGCTCTAAGTTGCTCAGGCTTGGAGACCAGATCAAAGTAACTGGGCAGAAGGAAAAATAAATAGCCACACAGCATTGATTCCAATTACTAACACGTTGTGGGGGAGGTGGGGGAAGGAAAGAGAAGAAAACCCACCACACTGAGGCCTGGTGTCACATATGGTAAGCCCCATTCTCACCTTCTGGGAAAGGTGAGCTAACTAGTTTTGAACCTTCGTTTCAAAAATCCAAATGCTAAAGTGATTCACTAAGAGCCAAATAAACCAGTCTCTGAGTTGCTTTCTTGTTCAGCGTAGATTTTTATTGTCACTTTTTATGATAGATTTCACACTGGAGAGCCTCAGCCTGAAAAGCTGCCACATTTATTGGTGCTTAATTTTGAGCAATAAAAATTCAGTGTATAAACTATGTAAGAGGAACAGGTATGAAAGCAGTGAAATATGTAAGCCTATCAATCACAAATTTTCAGTAATGGTATATATAGATTTTAATATTGCATCTAATAGATTCCCTGTGGAAAGAGAATGGCATTCTTTGCTCTCAGCATGAATTTATAAATCTACAGAATTTTATTACAGGAAAACCAGGTCAAATGGAAATGAAAGATGAAGTGCACATCAAAAATGCATAAAGCTACATGCATTACAGAAATCATTTCCCATAAATTAAAAAGAAGACAATATAAATTATATTGTTTTTCTCAATTGCTAGGTGTTTCTGACTCTGTTTCTTAGAGCAGTAGTAGCCTCATTCTGGTTTCCTTTGCTTGGCTTTTAAAAGCTTAAGGTTTGCCAAGAAGAAATTATGTTGCAACTGGAGTTCAGAATCTCAGCTAATGATCATACTGGACTCTGTTGTGTGATTCTACTCAGGCTCTTGCATTATTTTAAATGTGCAGAGAACTTGGAAAGTGACCCCATCACATTAAGTCTCTTCCAGCTCTGCACGAACATCATGGCAGAGTCTGGCATCTGTTAGAGGAATGAAATAAAACAGCACTGCTTCTAGTCACTCGACAGAGTCACTTCAGAAGACATTTAGGTAGACTCAGTACCACACCAGAGCTCTTTAATCTGTGACTTCTGAGAAAGTGACAGTGTAATAAGATAATGTGGACTGCTAGACTCCCTGGCTCTGTTCAGTCTCTCTAGCAGTTGATTAAGAAAGAGCAATTTTTAATGACTCTGAACCATTAGCCCTAAATAAGGTTAATGAATTAATTTAGCAGACACTGGTACTCAGAGGAGGCGGACATGGCTTTAAGAGGTCTGCTGAGTTACAGAGGCTGTGGTCACGGCAAGCGTAACAACATGCTTTAACCAGTCAAGCTCACTAACTGAAGCTCAGGTTCTTAGCATTCCCCTGATTTCTGCTAAGAAAAGAAATTATGAATATATATATTCATATGCACATACACACACATATATATATATATACACATGCACACACACATATATGTGTGTGTATGTATTTATGGAGTTCACAACCTAAAGTCTGAAAGCTATTTGCATTAGGTTTCAAATCAATTCTGCAAACACCTCTGCTACTGATTTAATCTCAAGAGTTGAGGAGGGTGAGTTGCTGTAATTTTTAAAGTCTAACCACTTGAGCTCTTTCAGTTGGAGGAGAATGTTATTTCATCCCCTACCAGATTATAGAAATATGCCACCAACTCAGGTTCATTAATAAATTGAACTCCACATTCACAAATGAGTGTGTTTCTAAACCTATCTTTTAGAACACTGCTTGGTAGCCATGGGGTGAAATCTATTGCTTCTTAGAACACTGCATGGTAGCCATGGGGTGAAATCTATTGCTTCAATCACAAAATCTCCAAAAAGCATATTAGAGAGATTAACTTCCATCATAAAGACATGATTTAAATTCCTTAGTCTGAACTCCTTCCACTCGTGGTCTCTTATTAAAACAATATACTACAATAAGTAGTGGATGGTCTTTTCTTCTAATTACTTTGATTGAAATCTAAGCCAGATAAAAGTAAATATTTGATAATTAGTTAATAATAATTGCTGAAGACTTACTGTAAAGATAATTTCATACCCTTGCCTTCACCTAGTTCACAGGGTAAATGAAACATGCCTACGACCAAATAGCATTTTAAAACACATTAATTAGGTTACAGTATACTGTTTATAACGCAGCACAGTCTTTCATTTACTTAAGAGTGTAAAGCTAAGTGGACGCTGCAGCTAGGTTAGGGATTTTCAGATATCCTGATGCCTTACACTGTATATATCAGGTTCCTTTATTGACACTATGTAACTTTCATTCATGCTTTCGACGGATTTGGGGATGATTTACAAAGGCGGAGGAGGAAGTTCCATCAACCAACAAACCACTATCTCTTGAAGGCACCCACCAGAGGAAATAGTTTTAGGGGAGCTGTAAGGGAACCAGGAAGTTCTCATGGTAAAGCGTTCATCAGCTTTCTACAGCCATCAGATTTTTGAAAGGGAGTCTCATCTAATTGCCTTTGGGAGGAAACATTATTAAGATAATTGGTGTGCTGATATGCGAAGGTAGGCACGCTACCTTGTAACAGAGGTAGGAAAACCACCACAGCCAAACCACCAACTTCAGGAGGGAGCCCGAGGACTTTAAATCTTCCTGCCCCAAACAGACTGATCTTAGTTCTTTATTTCTCCGCCTGGATAAAAGTTTCCTTTGCCTGGGAAGTGGCTATTCCAGGTTCATCCCGGCAGCGCTGCATGAATCTTGGCTGAGCGGGAAGCCGAGCCCCGGCCGGATCCCGCAGCCAGGGAGTCCCCGGCGGGCGCTGTCACGCGCGCCTCCGCCTGTCACTTACCGTTGCGAAAAGCGCTGGCCGGCGCGAGGGCGAGGGCGAGGGCGAGCGCGGCGCAGAGGAGCGGCAGCCCCCTCTCCATTCTCCCTTCGCCGGATCCACGGGGAGACTCGGGAGAATGAGGACGTGCGGGCAAAACAGAGCAAAGAAGGGAATCTAAACGATCCGAAGCGCTCCAACTCCGCCTAGAGCTGTAAAATCCTCAGTCCGTCTTGTAGAAAGGAAAGCGGCGAGGCAATGCCTTGAACCGAGAGCAACGCTTCTCTTTTTGTGTCTCAAGTCGCCTGCATCCTGTCATTTAGCTCCGGTTTCCTCTCTCTTTTCCCACACTTGTTCCTTTTCCAGGAGCCACTGCCCGGGCCATGTCTCAAAAAGAAAGAAAAAAAAAAAAGGGGGGTGGAGGTGGGAGGAGGGTGGAGGTGAAACACACAAGCCAATTTCCAGAAAGAAAAAAAAAATCTGGCTTGTCTCTGGACCCGTTGGAGCCGAGGAGCTGGCGCCCAGGGGAGGTCCGGGGTGTCTGCGCGAAGGAGAGGAGCAAGCAATGAGAAGATGAGCGGGAGACAGAGGAGTTTCACCAACTGCACCCCCTCCTCCCCCACCTCCCGTCCACCCCCTCCCCTCCGGGAGCCCTTCCCTCGCTTCCTCCCGCCCCTCTACCCGCACTGGCTCGCCAGTCAGTGTCTGACAGGAGACGGGGAGGCACAAGTTTCCTTGGGTGTGCTTTCCCCAACCGTCTGTCCGTCTCTCCCGGAGGCCCTGCAGGGATCTCTACAGGAGGAAGGCGCTAGGGTCTGCCCCCAGGGCGTTTGTGCTTCGGGTGGGGGCCGGCGACAGGGTTGGCCTGTCCTACCTCCGCTTGCTCGCTTGGGACGCCCGGGGGGCAGCGGGCAGCTGGCGGAGGATCTCCGGGATCTAGCCGCCCGGAGCACGGAGCGCCCGGGAGGTGGCGGCTGCTCCTTACAACTCCGAATCCCCGGCGGGTGTCTGCCGGGGGAGGAGCGCAGCGCCAGCCCCTGCCATTCCCAGCGGTGCCGGCCCGAGACCTGTGGCAAGGAGCCGCAGGGCACCCCTGGACGCCCTGGCTCAGGACTGCAGGGACGGGGCGGAGAGCAAGGCTGGAGTGGAAGACGCACCCCAGAGCCGTACGAGGGTGGGCAGTGTAGCTGCCACGTCAAGCCGAGTCAGACCAGGCCTTCCTGCCCAGTGTCAGGGAGCGCGAATGGACGCCCATCGCGCCCAGGTGCCCGCCGCGGCTTCGGTGTTGGTGTCCTCTTCTCCCGGGCAGCGGGAACGCCGGAAGGCGGGAGCTGGTACGACTGCCAGCCAGGGGAGGCAGCAGTTGCCCGACCCCGCCCAACCCGCGTCTCCAAGCCCAGGTGTGGTTTGGAAAAGAGGGGTTGAGTGGCGGGGGTTTCTGTGCATCTCAGGGGAGGTGAAGCAGTGGCGGCAGGGAGGGGGTGTGTGCACTCTTGGCAGGGCCCCCCTCTCGGCCGCAGGCCATTTTGACCACGGCCCTCTAGCTCCCACCCACCCTCACCTCCCACGGTGGCGCGTCCTCGCGGTGGGCGGAATGCCCTCCAGTTCCATTCCCGAAGCTTTCTCAGAACTGCAGCAGAAAGCTCTGCTGATTTGAATAGCAAGAACGTATCAGGGAACAAACAGGTTTCGACCCCCGAATAGGCCCTTGACAGGAGTTAAATGCCCTCGGATGCCCTCCGAAGGAGTTCGAGGATAAGGTGAAAAGGTCACGACACCTTCTGGGGATTGGCGTTCATGTATGCACCCGAGAGCAGAGCCTTATTCCTACCTGGCGCAAAGTGCTGGCAAAAGAGATTTAGAAATGTTGGCAAGGAGACTCTGGTCAAAGGTTTTGGCGGAAGACCTAGGGCGGGACGTAAGAAAGGGAGCCCTAGGCGCGCGGGCCCCTGGCGGGGACTCCGCGCTAGCGTGTCGGGACTGGGAGGAGTGACGCTCGCCCCCAGGGGTGCGGGTGGGCTCCGCGCTCACAGAGGTGCACTGGCGGCGCCGGCGCTCACCTCTGTCTGTCTCAGGGTCACGCTTTCCTACCCGCCTGCCGACTCCAGGGAGCCCCCGCCTCTAAGCCGGTGACCCAGCCCCCTGAGCGCCGCGAGCCCGCTCTGCAAGCGAGAGCTTCCTTTCTCGTAACAGATTTCTCTTTCTCGGCTCCCGGACCTTTGAGAGGCTCAGGGTGAGGAAATGGCACTACGAGGCTTTAGGTCCAATGCCTGGTTGGAGCAGAAGAGAAGACGGCGGGGCGGTGGGCAGCCCTGCACCCCAGCGAGCCGGCGAGAGGCGAGGCGGGGGCGCCAGCCGCACCCAGCTCTACCCCAGGGGGAGCAAGTGCCGCAGAGGGAACCCTGGTGCTGGGCTACGACCCGCGCGACGCCGCCTCCCTGCCTGCCTCTCCGCCACGGGCTCACCCCGGCCAGTCCCAGTGCCCAGCTGTGCTTGGCGAGCTGCATCATCAGATTTGTGGCGACTCCAAGCGACCTCAGTCCAAGGCTCGGAGGAAGAGGCAGGCGCCTCTCAGAAACTGGCAGGTTGACAGAGCGGGGAAACCGGGCGGGTGCAGCGGTCAGGGCGCCCCAAAGTCACAAATACCCGCCTTCTTCCGAGTGGGAACTGGGCGGCCAGCTGGCTTCAGGAGCTGGATTTGACCCGTCTGTCCCTCCGCGGGGTGAGCGCAGGGGCACACGCAGGAGACTTGAGCTGTGTTGTTTTTAGAAAACTGCCGCGGATCTCTCTTCCCCTTTCCCTGCCGAGTGTGCATTTCCCAGCCTGGACCCACCCGGCTAACAAATAAAGCCACCATATCAAGCCCTCAGTGAAGGACTGCCCCCACTCCGCAGCCTAGTCCCACCCGCTCCCTCCTGCGGGTCGCAGGAAGGGCTCCTCCGGGGGGTCCTCGCGCAGAAAACGCCTGTCTCTTTTCTTGCTCACCAGCTGAGCACTTTTGCCAGGCTTTCTCCAACCAACTAACAAAATATGCACTGTGTTATCTGGGGGGAAATATCATCTTTAAGTTCTGCCTCAGATTTTTCTGGTCTTAGGTGATCTGAAGCGTTTCTAGACTCCTTAGTTTCCACACAGCCCTGGGTAATGGAGCTCTACCGCACTGATTGATAATTGCTGGCTAGTGTGTTGGTACAGACCAAATTGTCCTTGCTAACAACCTCTTTCCTCTGCTGTTGGATTCCACTAAGTGCTGAAAAGGGTCAGTTTTAGATTTCTCCAATTCTCCACAAAGGGAGACAGACCGACCTTTACAGGAGAATAAGTGATAGAGGAGAAAATTTTTCAGTGTTCCTAGGTTGATTTTATTTTAGTCTCAGGAACACATCACTCTTCCTGACATCACAAATCCCCAGATTAGATAGGACCGAGTTCCACTGAAGGGAAGATTCATGGACCACACCCCCAGAACAGAGGTCAGAGGCCCTGGCTGGGCAGAACTCAGCGCCAGGGATCCCCAGGCAGGCACCTCTGCAAGAATAGGGCACATTGGCTTCCGCCTCCAGAGCAGGGCTTGAACCACCGCCCGTCCTTAAGAATAGACTGGGCGGTAAATGTTTGGTGCCTTTCATCAACCTCTTATTAATTTGTCAAAAAGATGAGATCCATTGCTCCCAAAAGGCCATTTGAACCACTAACTTCCTCAAAATATTTCAGGTTGATGCACTATGGAGATCCAGGTTGGTATTTCAAAACTGTATCAAGTCTAGTCAAGTTTTTTAAAGCACCAAACCCACATATATCAGAAAAGCACATATTTTTAGTAGGAGCTAACCTACATTTGAAATGTAAAAATGGAACAAGTGAAACTGGGAAAAAATTTTTAAATGGTATTTAAATTAATTTACTATTATTTAAAATAATTTCATTAAAAATACACTTTTATCAAATAATTCGATCATTCAAGAGGTGTCTTTTGGACCACATTTGTGATTATCTCCTTAATTTGGATTGGCAGAGGAGGGGAAAAAAGTAAACTCATGAACCTTTCTTTCTGTTTTTTTTTTTTTACAACTTTATTGAAATATAATAGACAATTAGTTGCTCATATTTACATTGTACAATTCAATGAGTTTTTTCAATTATAGTTAGCATATACTAATATATTAGTTTCAGTTGTACAGCATAGTGATTAGAGATCTATATAACTCACAAAGTGATCACCCCACTAAATCTAGTACCCCTCTTCCCTTTCATATTTATTGCAACATTGTTAACTATTTTCCTTATGCTACTTTATATCTCCATGACTATTTTGTAACTATCTATTTATACTTTTTAATCCCTTTTTCCTTTTTCAACAACCCTCCAATCCCCTCTCATTTAGTAGCCCTCAAATTATTCTCTATGAGATTGTTTCCATTTTTGTTGCTGTTGTTTATTTTGTTCTTTAGATTCCACATATATGTGAAATCATGTGATATTTGTCTTCATCCAACTTACTTCATTCAGTGCAATACCCTCTAGATTCATCAAGGCAATATCTTTTTCCATCTCCTTTCTTTTAGTCTGTGTGTGTCTTTAAATCTGAAGAGAGCGTCTTGTAGGCAGCATATGTAGGGGGCTTGTTTTCTTATCTGTTCAGCCTCCCTATCTTTTGGCTGGAGCACTTAATTCTTTTCCATTTGAAGTATTTGTTGATAGATATGTAGTTATTACCATTATTTATGTTTTTGATACATGTTTTTTCTTTTTAAAGAAGTCTCTCCAACATTTCCTGTAATGTTTAATAACATAAATAATTACTATTATTTATGTTTTTTTCTTTTTAAAGAAATCCGTCCAACATTATACATTTTTTTTCTTTTTAAAGAAGTCCCTCCAACATTTCCTGTAATGTTTTTGATACATGTTTTTTTCTTCTTAAAGAAGTCTTTCCAACATTTCCTGTAATGTTGGCTTGGTGTTGATGAATTCCTTTAGCTTTTTTTTGTCGTTGTTGTCTGAGAAGCTCTTTATTTGTCCTTTGGCTCTAAATGATAACATTGCTGGATAAAGTATTCTTGGTTGTAGATCCTGGGGTTTCATCACTTTGAATACTTTGTGCCAAGCCCTTCTGTCCTGCAAAGTTTCTTTTGAGAAATCAGCTGCCAATCTTATGAGAGCTCTCTTGTTGGTAACTAATTGCCTGTCTCTCGCTGCTTTTAGGATTCTCTTTGTATTTAACCTTTGGCATTTTAATTATGGTGTGTCTTGGCGTTGGCCTCTTTGAGTTCATCTTTTTTGGGACTCTCTGAGCTTCCTGGGGTTGTACGTCTATTTCCTTCATCAGAATAGGGAAGTTTTCCATTATTATTTCTTCAAATAGGTTTTCATCTTCTTGTGCTCCCTCTTCTCCTTCAGATATCCCTATGACACAGATATTGTTACATTTAATTTTTTCCCATAGGCTCCTTAAATTATTATCATATTGGCTTTTTCCTTGATGTTCTGAATGGGTGTTTTTGGCTTCTCCATCTTTTATATTGGTGGTTCAATCCTCTTCTTTATCCCTTCTGTTGATTCTAATATACTCTTCATCTCAGATGTGTATTTTTCATTTCTGACTGGTTCCCTTTTATAATTTCCATTTCCATTTTTATGTTTTTTTTTATCTCTTAAACTTCTCACTGAGTTCGTCTACTCTTCCCCTAAGTTCATTGAGTATCCTTATAGTGTCTTGAACTCTGCATCTATTAGGTTGCTTGATTCCATTTTTCCTGGATTTCTTTTCTGTTCTTTCATATGGATTCTACTTCTTTGTCTTCCCAGTTTAGCTGATTTTCTGTGTCTGTTTCTATGTGCTAAGCAAAGCTCCTAAGTCTCCTGGTCTTATGAGCGTGGCTTTGTGTAGTAGGTGTCCAGTGGCACAGTCCTGAAAGGGGTTCAGCTGCGGGCCAAGTTTAGCCTCAGCCTGTGCCCCTCTGGGGCCACCTATTAAGATTTAGCAAACGATCCACAGATGCTGTGCTTATAGTAGCCTCAAGAAACCACACCAGAAACCATGGTCAGCTGCCACCAGTGCAAGTCTTGGCACCGCTCAACAAGGGGCACCTGACTTAATGAGGACACACCTGGATGTGGCTTGGGTGGGGCCATGAGTTGGGGGAGGTGGAGTTTCAGGGAATCCTCTGGGCAGAGGTCACTCTGCTATCCAAACACTGGTATGGGGGAGGGCTCAACAGAGGAACAATGGATACCACCCGCACTTCTGCCTGGGTGAAAGCCTCAACTCTGGCCCTCACTCCGGCCGTCACTCCAACAACTCATTGTCCCCCTATAAGTCCCTGGTGCTCCCCGAGCAGCCATCCCAGCACTGGTGCCCAGAGCGAGTAAGTCCGTCACCTGGAAAGTCTGGTCGCGGACACGTCTGCAGGAATGTCTGCAGCTCCCGTAGCCTCTGTCCGACTCAGCCGCTGGGGACCGGGCAACCTTATGTCTTCTCCCCCTCCTACCTCCTACCGCTGCAGAGTGGTTTCTTATTTCTCTCCTTAGTCGTAGGGCTTCTGTTTATCTATACTCCAGGCAACTCTGCTTGGTGTTTACTCCATGTTTCCGTTGCAACTTTGATGTGGTCTCAAGAGAAGATGAACAAAGCCTCTATTATCTATGCCATTTTGCCCGGTCTCAAACCTTTACTTTCTGATCCTTCATTTTTGGCCTTTTCTAAGTTACCTTGAAAATTCTTCAAATATCGAAAAAAGATTACCATATAAAGTTTAAAAACAAAATTAAAATGTAAAATTCTTGTAGTACAGTATGTACAATAACAAGTTGCAAGAAGAAAATGCTAAAATTTGAATTATGTTAATAGATTCAAAACATTTTTTGGTTGTTAGAGATTAGGAATAGAGTTTGGAAACTATATATTATTTGCCCCTCAAAATAATCTTAGATTATTCTGCCTTCATTGAAATATTTTAAACTTAAAAATTAAAATAATAATAACCAATGGAAACATTTATCAAACCAATAAGAACATCATTAGAGAAAATATATTCAAAATTTCAAAAGGACTATTTTTAAGTAGGACAGTCCATAAAATTTAACTTGAGCAATCTAATCACGAAGTGACTCTCTTTTAAAATTTAATCATAGTTTTTTATAGAGAACTAAAAATTGAAGGAATTAAAAAACCAGTAAAGTAATTTTAAAAATGTAAAATAAAGACCAAAAACACAGTTAAAAATTGTTGAATTTATCCTAACAGAATTTGATTTCGTTTTGTATTTTTATTAGGTGACTCTGGGTGCTACATGGAGAATGGGTTATGGGTAGAGCAGAAGAAGAAGTGAGAAGACTAATTAGGAAGTAACTGTAGTAGAACCTAAGTAAGAGTGTGAACAGGATCATAGCAGTGGAGGTGTATTCCTGATGTATTTAGAATGTATAATTAACAAAGCAGAAGATGCAATGGATATGCCAGTGAGAAAGAGGGTGTTGTAAAGGATGACCTTTAAGATTTCAGCTCCCATAACTAGGTGGGTGGTAGTGATAACCTTCACATAGGCAAGGAACACTGGAAGACTAGTGGAAGGAAGACCATGAGTTTGGTCTGGTCTATGTTCAGTTTTTAGTCTCTCTAAGACTATCAAATGAGTTAGGAATACAGAGGAGAGGTTTGTATTGAAGATAAAATGTGTGTCACTGATATGTAGTGATATAATAATATAATAATTATAATGATATTATAATTGAAGTAGAAGGAATACAATTGCTGAGGGAATTGAAAAAGAGACCAAGACAGAACACTGAGGAACAGTTAAAGGCTGGATTGTCAGAATAAGACAACAAAAGATTTTGAGAATGAGCAGCTGCAGAGGAAGGAAGAAAACCAGGAGAATATATTGTCATAAAAGTCAAGTAGAAGGGAAATTTCTAAAATGAAGTGCTAGGCAGAGGAGTTGAATACCCTTGAGAGTTCTCATTGGTTGAGGACTAAAAGGCAATTGGACATAATGGCATGATAGTTACTGAGAGGTGATTTTTAACAAGAGTAATTTCAGTGGAGTAACAGAGGGACAGGGTTAGAAGCCAGACTGAAGTGGGCTAGGGAATGAATGGAAGGTAAGGAAGTAAGGACAATGAAAGTTTCTACTGAGGGGAATAGAACATAGCTCCGAAAGGAAGAAGTGTGGAGGGAGGTTGATTTTTTTCTTTTCTTTTTCGTTTGCTTTTCAGGTGGGGTACTCTTGAACATTATTAAATGCTGATGGGTAGAATCGAATAATGGCAAAGATGTTGAAAATAAAGCACAGAAAAGATAATCAGGGTATAAATTGCCTGAGAAGGCAGGTAGGGATATAATCTGGAGCCCAAAAGGACAGATTTATCCTAAATTGGAGAGGGACAGCTCCTCTATTAAAACTGTGTATGAAAAGAGGAGCCGGTAGGAGTAACTGAGAGTAGGTTTGTCATTCTAGTGGGGGCATTTTCTCTCTACTCTCTTCCATTTTCTCCTGTGTCACAGGATAAGGGAAGAGAGAGAGAGGTACTGAAAGTCTACAGAGAGGAGTGAAATTGCAGTGGAGCCCAGGCTGACTACAGAAGCTAATGTTGTTGTCGCTGTCATTTTAATAACTTTGTGGGTTGAAAATTTGGTCTAGAAACACATTTTCTTAGAAAAATCGGCTAGTCTTCCATGAAACTCACGAAAGTTTACTTAACTCCTGCTGAAGTAGTAATAAAATATTAATGAAATAATTTTCATTTTAGTGACTCTAAGTAGGTGCTCAATTAATGTTTTAAAAATGAATTTTTTTAACCGTTATTTACACCAAATTAATGAATGTGTCTGTTGATGCACAGGAAAGTGTCGCTCCAACGGACTCTTTGCTGTACTGTCTTCTCCTTTAATTATTCTTTTCTTTATTCTTTCTCCTCCTAGAGATGGCCAAAGAAGAATTTTAAATGTTCATTTACACATTATACCAGATAGCCACAGACTGGCTTATTTGGATAATTCATGTGAAATACAATCAACATGGTTCTTTAGTTTTGTAAAGTCAAGATTTGACAAAATATCGCACACATTTTTTACAGATATTTATGTGATTTTTTATTTTGTTTGTTTTGAGTTGTCACACAATTTCCTGCTTCAATAGTTTAGTCAAATATATTGGGTAGACTATCAGTGGGCGTTATTTTCAAAAAGACTTCTTTCTTAAATTTAATATATTAAATTATCAGATTGTCAAAGTGGCTTGCCTTCTATGTAGGGTGTGATAAATTAATGCTTAGTGGTTGATTTTCAGCTACATATCTTACTGTCTAGATGGACTTTCTCCATGCCACACAAAAGCTTGTATGACATGAAAAAGTCACGCGGAACAAGGCAGGCCTTTTTTGAAACTTTTTATTTGAAAAAGTCTTCAATCTCTTAGTACAACGGGTTACCTTTAGCACATTTCCCTCCTGCTCAAATGCTATAAACACCCAATAGGGACAATAAATAGCAATGTAGACAGGAAGAAAAAAATATTTAGTAAGAGACAATCTTGCACTTTCTCTTTTTGATTTTTTTGCAGAGGAAGTTTTAATTGTAGAAAATCAAAATAATAGAAATATAAAAGTAGAGACAGCAAAACTGTGAAATGACAGGTGATAAAACAAAATATGAAATGTAAAGCAATTTTGAAATGTAAAGCAAAAAAATCAAGAACACATTGGAACTTTATAATTATTCACGGAATTCATAGTGACCTGGGTACCACCAGCTAAAGGCATCGCTTCACCCTTTCCTGCCACAGTTGGAAGAACTGACATACATGCAGAGTTCAAATTCGGCAAGGCAACTCCTATCTCATTGATTTTTAAGATTCTTTGGACTTCAGTTTGAAATTGTCTGCCTTGGGTTTTTAAACAGTTATCTGTTGTAGGCAGTTCAACTCTGATAACTATGTAGTTGATATTAGACCTGATCGTGTCAAGTAAGTCTCTTTTATTATGTAGATATAAGATAGCACTTTCCTGTCACTTATCAGAGAAAGCATCTGATAAATTCCAGGATCCATGGGTGAGTGGTAATCATGGTTATCATTTGGATATCAAAAAACACAATCTGGATTAGCTAAAGCAAAATTCTAATTTAATGTTCATAACTGAGAAATCAAGGAGCAGATCTGGCTTCAGGCTTAGCTAGGGCCAACTAAGGTTCAAATGGTGTTCTCATTTGAGTTGGCTTCATTCTCAAGCAAGCACTCACCAGGCAGTGTCTAAGGTAATGACAGGGGGCTCCATGCTTAAGTGGTCCTTCTTTCTACATTGTGATCATAGAGAAAAGATTCCAAGGTAGGGTGCTTTTCTCCCCAGAACAGGTAATTACTTTTATTTATTAAAATTCTGATTGGCTCCACTTGAATTATTTGTTCCTTCCTGGTCCAGTCAGTTGTCAAAGGAGATGAGTACTCTTGTTAGCTAGCCCATGTCATTTGCCCACTCTGGCTGCAGGCATGAGGGCACATGATGGACAGAAGGCAGAGAAGAAATCTCCAAGAGAGGAAGAGGGTCTCTGGATCCTGTGAAGAGAGTAGAAAAAAATGCTAGATGATCAGAAGCCACAGGTGTCCACTACTTAGCAGACCACTCTCTCTGCTATTTGTTGTTTTCAAGTGAGAGTGATGAAACTTTCAGTTCTTCGTTTTTATTATGTTACATGTGTTGTGTTTGTTTGTTTTTGCTTTGTTTTTAGATTTTGATCCAAATCTCCGACTGTGGCAGATAACATGACTCCATAGCTTTTATTTCAAACTCTGAGGCTATTACTTCATTTAGGATTAGCTATCAGTAAAATTATAAAGCAGGCAAAGGAATTCATTTTTATTTCCTTTTCATCGAATGTCCTAAATTTTATTTTCTTCTCCATGCCCCCTCACAAAGACCTTAAAAGAAATATATCACTTAACCCCTAGAATGGCGAGATTTCAGAGACCACGTTGTCCAAATAGGGAAGGTTTTAGAGGCAAAGAACCTCCCAGGATTCCCTTATAGAAATACTGAATAAGGAATCTAAGCATGCTGGAGCCAGAGTATACCACTCGGGTTCAGAATTTTAAGACATCTTTGAGAGAGAAGCGAAGACATATTTACTCTGGAGAGATTGCCGTGAAGACACGGCCTAAGAATTACTTATAAAATAATGCATTCTCTTCAACAAATCCAAAGTGTTTGGGGTGACGCGATTGGTGGACTCCAGGTCTGAAGTTTTCAATAAACAGCATCGCATTGTAAGGAACTTAGAACACTATGTTCTGTAAATCTTGTGTGGTATGTTTTCTTGAGGTATGTTAAGACTCGTGGAAGAAAAGAATTACTTGACTATATTTAGATATTTCTGAGATAGGCCCACATATCTCTGTAGTGCCAGTTTAATTTTTGACAAAATGCTACCCTTTTAAAAAATTTAAAGTACGTGCATAAGTGGAGATGGAGACAGTGTCAGGGAGAGTCTCACCTATGAAAGCATATGACAGAAAACATGACTGAATTTCAGAGCATTGCACTCAGAGTCCAGTCCCAGATCCAGCAAAACTGTGCAATTCTGAACACATGGCTTCTTCCTGCTAGGCTGCCAGCATTTTCATCTGTAAAAGACAGACATGGAGTTAAGCCATTTTCAGGACCTTATCAGTTGCATAGTTGAATGGTTCTACTGGTTTATGAGCAGTTTTTTAAAAACATTAGAGTGAGCGTGTCATTATCCAATATTATGTGAGACTTTGAATGTGTAGAGAGGTGTACCAGGATGTCGCATGCCTCACACTGACTGGCTTCTCTGTACTTCAGGTATTTGAAACCTTTTCAGTATATTTTTTTTCTGAATTGTTTGTGTTTCTAAGATGGACCGTGAAGCTCTGAAGTGGACATGGAGACCACATCGCATGTCTATCTGTATATACTGTTAGCTCTCGATAAGAAATATGATAATAAAATAATGTACTATCGGAGCAATGACAGGGAATGACCAAGGCTAGAAGACAAAGCAAAACAAAGAAATCACAAAAACTCGCAGATGCAGATACCTCTCACCAAATCTCTTCTCTGCCCGATTTCTCCTATGTACAGGGTAAATAGGTAGTCCTATTCAGCAGGGAACAGAAGTACTTCTTTCATGAAGGATATTTGTGAGTTAACTAAATTAAAAATTTAGGGAAAAGATTTATTGAGAAAATGCTGGTTAAAGCGTGGCTGTTCCTCTTTATGTTTCTCTGTTCATGTGCTACTGTGCTCCTGGAAATGGTCTGCCTTCTAGGTACCCTGTCAGTGGAACCAGAACATGCACTCAACTGAGTTTCTGCTTCTTCATTCTCACTTCCAACCAGGACAGCAGTAATGGAGCATCACTGGTGCTAGGTCAAGTTGAAGAAAAATAATAACAATTTTGGTTGTAGGGTTCCTTTTATGTTGTCTCTAGCTTCTCTGTCAGGGGTATATCATATGTTATATATTATATTTTTCAGACCAATCTTGAGCTTAATTGCAGACTGGCTCATGAGGTTGGGAGTTCTACCTATTGAATATCATGCTTTTGAGAGAGAAGTTTGCTGGAGCAGTTTTAGATTTTTCTTAGAGATATTCGATGGGCTCACACTGATTCAGCCGTAGCTGGCAAGAGCAAATATTCTCAATATTATGGAGTCTGGGAGATAGGTTTTGTTGCTAACATAAAAATATTCCTCAGCATCATGCTGGCCTAGAGCTTGAGGGGGTCAGGGAGCTTCTTCATCCATCTAACAAAGCATACCTTTGCTGCTATGTTGACAACCACGTCCCTTAATAAAAACTGTCCTTGGAAAACAATAGAAATAAAATAAAGTTTTATAAAAGCTCTCAAAACATTCCACCTTTTCCCCTGAGGCTATAATGACTATCCTGATTTTAAAATCCCTTTTCTTGTTCCTCCCGAGTTTTTCCATTTTGTGCACCCTGGGAGTTTCTCTATAAAATAAGCCTGTGTAAAATGGGTAATGAGGAAATCGTTGCCTTAATTGAAGGTCACATCTACAAAGATCCAGGTAGGTGTACTTTGGCTGATGGAAAAATCCCCCAGAGTGATATCCTGCTGCCCTAAAAGAGAGGCTTTGTTGTAATTTGTCAGAACCATGTTGGCCCCTGGTTGGTGTCCAGCACATTGTCTTTCTTAATCTCACAACCAGGTAATTTTCATTACTGATGGCTCCCCACATTTGGAGGGGAAAAGGAAGGGCCTCCGTGGGCTCCCATAATTAAGCACAAACACTTTTACAGTATTAATTTGAAGCTTCCAAATCCTCTGGTGTTGAGCTCATGTGCACTACACAATTGTGACCTTTACTTTGTCCCTTCAGTTCTGTCTGGATTAGTACCATGGCCTTGTTATTTTTTGGTTTCTTCTAATGCTTTTATTTTAAAAGAAGAACAAAGAGTGTTTTTTTTTCGTTTGTTTATTTGCTTTCTTTTCTTTTTGGTTATTGTTAACATCTAGTCAACACACCATTTAGTTTAAAGCAGAGAGGACATTCTAAATACAAAAGACGTGGTGCTTTCAGTAACTTGATTTCCTAACCATTGGAGGATTCTGGAACCTGTTAGACTGTAATGTAAGCGTTTTATTGGGGTTCCCACCACAGCATTATTAGCTAGTAGTTTCACTTAAAAAAGACTTCTGAATTTGCTGCCTTTCTTTTTCTTTCTTTTCTTTCTTTCTTTCTTTCTTTCTTTCTTTCTTTCTTTCTTTCTTTCTTTTCTTTTTCTTTCTTTCTTTCTTTCTTTCTTTCTTTCTTTCTTTCTTTCTTTCTTTCTCTCTCTCTCTCTCTCTCTCTCTCTCTCTCTCTCTTTCTTTCCTTTCACTAATTTACTTTCTTTTTCTATAGCTACAACTATTAAACATACATTCCCAATATCTTAGTTTCTCTTCTTCCCTGGTAGAATATTTTAAATTGTACAATTTCAGCTCCTGCTGTGTATTTTGGGTGATTATTATTATGTGTGGTCTCTAGCTTAGGAATGGGTTATGCTCTAGATATGCTTCAAAATTAATTGGTTAGAATTCTACATGGTTTCCCATAGAAATAATATAAAAGATAAGCCACAGGCCAGTTCACTAAGACATTTGAAACTCACACATAGCTAGAATTTCATTATTGGTAGCCCTGAGCTGTTAGGCTCCTTATGACCTTAGACTGGGTTATTTTTAAGTGGGTCAAGGACACTAAATCTATAGGATACTAATGGGGAAAAGCCAGGCGTTGGCAGCTGGCCTCCTTTCTTGAAACTACAAGGGGGAATTTCCTAGATAGTGGAGCTCTAAAGCAGTGGCTTGGTTTGGATCCTAACAGTACTCATATTTTGGGAAGAAAGAGCCTTAGCAACTGAGGACGTCAATTTGAAGAAGAAGTTCAGAGAGAATGTGTGTCATCTCTGGGGCCAGTGATGGTTTTATTGTCTAGAAGGGAGCAACCGGTAAGCAGAAATTGCTTCTTATTTGTAAATGACTTATTTGGAAGTTATAAGCTGTCTTAGTAAATGTAGGTATAATTACAACTTCAAAAGCAACCAAATTTCACTGTTACGGGATCATTTGATGCTCTCAAAGACTTGAGGTACTCTCGTCACTTTTCTCTAAAACCTAGTTTCTTCAAATCATGTTTATGTTTTTGCTTTTGGGTGAAAATGGTCCTATACAATGTGCTCTTTCTAAATTTTCTATAGTAGATTTGGAAGAGTATTACATTGTCCTCTACTCTTCCTTTCACAACTCAATAATAGTTTTTGCTTTTTATTTTGCCTTTAAAAAAATAGAATAATGTATCCAAATATAAATTCTGTTGCAAAATAACACCAGTAGCTTTTGCTTCAAAATTACTATATTGTGCTATTTAAATATCAAATTGTTATTGTTTGGGGCAAAACGATCATTTCAAAATAATTTCAACAATTTAGGGAGACATTTAAGAAATATTACCCACCCTGCTATAATTTTTCAGATTTGTTCTTTTTGCTAACAATTGTTTTATAAAATCTTTATGATTGCTTCTCTTGTCTTGTCTTGAATGTCATAGTCTAGAAATATTTAGACAGCTTGCTGTGATATCTGACATATCTCTGAAGCCATCAGAAAGACTAGTTCCTTTTCCCAACACCAATTTGCTATCTCTTATATATCCAGGGTGGAGTTTAGAAGACCTGGGTGTCATGATCAATAAGCCATTTTGAGAATTCCTCAGAACTCCATTTTATCTTTTTTTTTTTTTTAAAGCCTTTAAAAGCAGAAACTCTGGCATAGCACTCTCCAACTGTGCCACAGAAGGACATAAGGATGTTGATGCTTTTTCCTGTCTATTTCTGTCCCCTACCAAATCATAGCCCTGAAAGGGAGCTTTAGAAGTCATCAATCTGTTCCATTGCCTTCATTCTAAACATCATAGAGAAGGGATAATCAACTCTGTTCTAAAGGTTAGTCATTGGAAAGTATTTCAAAATTAAGCAACGAATATGTGTGCTTACTATGTATATAGAACAGTGTGGAGACAAGAACATTGAAAAATATAAGACATTATTCATAGTTCCCAAAATCTTACATTTCACTTGGAAGAGATCGATATATATGTGTGCAATAAACAGCCATCGGAGACTCCTGAACTTGGAATAGATCTTGAAGATCTAACTTCTTGATCATTGCAAATATGTCCTCTTGACATTCTTGTCATTTGATTCTGTCAGTTCATCAGTGGGAAATACCAATTGCTAATAAATTTTACCCACTTCTAAGTTCTAAAGTCTTTGATATATGATAATTAAGTCCATAGAGGTTAAATAACTATTCTAAAAATAGCCTGGTTACAAATTTTGGCTTTACTAACTATTAACAGTGTGGCCTTGGGCAAATTACTTAATATTTTTACCTTTTGATTTCACATTTGTAAAACAGGGAGAGTGGGAGAGAAGAATAATACCTACCTTATAGAATTGAGAGAGTTACATGTTTAATTTTCAGAATAGTGTCTGATATAGAGTAAGAGCCCATCATATTAAATGGGGTTTGTACAATAGTCATTTAAATATTAGACTATATCGTTAATGTCCCTTCCCTTTGCTTGCTCTTTTTCAGGTGAAATCCCTCCATTTGTGTGATTAATGATATAACTATTCATCTGTTGATCACAGAATACAAATTCATAAGTGACTCAGTCCTCCTTGTTGGTTATTTATGTCACTCTCATTCCAAATACGGTACGAATAGAAAAGAGCAGGTCAATTACAATGTTCTAAGTATTTTAGCAAAATAGTTGAACAAAACAAAATCCTTGCCCCCAGAGATTTTACTGTCTAGTAAGAATGGCAGACACAGAAACAACTTCCTCATTTTCTCATTCTTTTGTGTGAAGGGCCAACCAGGGATCACCAAGCATTTGAGAAAAGCCTGTAGCATGAACGTGGAACACCAGAAAAAAAAGAAAAAGAAAAAAAAAACCCAAAGGAAAGATAATTCAGGGAGGAAAAGAGAATTGAAAAAATACTCAAATTATGATTAGGATACTCAGGGGTACTTGAGATGATACTGCACCTCAAGATGGGGCAAGGTACGTGAGGAGGGACATGAAATAAGTCTCAAGAGGTCACTGGAATCAGAGAATAGGGGCCTTAACTTCGTTTTATTGATAGTGTTTTTCAAAAGCCTTAGTTTGTTCTGGACTTTGGCTTCAAATTTTGTAAAATGCTTGAAATGGTCCATGACTATGCTATTTTCATTTCAATCCCTGTGTATATATATTCTTTCTCAAACTCAGTTCATTGGTGAAGAAATTAGCACATTAATTTCTTTGGAGGATATCTGGTTTCATTCCTTTCTGAAATATTATGTATGTGTGTGTATGTGTGTACACACCCAGTATCATGGTTTTGTTTTGCTCTGCTCTGTTTTAAAGACTCTTATCTCTTTAGCTACACACACACTGTGACATAGAGGATCGTATGATTTTAGAGCAAGAGAAACTTAAAAATTACTCATTCGCAGATGAGGAAATTGAGGCCTAGAGATATTTCCAAAGGTCATATAGTCATTTAGGGGCCCAGCTCAGGTCTCTGGTCTCTGGTCTGATAGATATCAAATAAAACTATAGAATTTCTAGAAAGGCAGAATGGACTTTAGTAGGAAAGGGACTTGAGCTGAGCCTTCAAGGATGTATAGGAATGACATAGCAGGATTTCTGTTAATTTCCAAGTGTAGGATAGAGGGAATTATGTCAAGTATCAAAAAACTATTAGAGGCATAAATGTGTAAGATTTTTTTGATGATATTGAGTAGACAAGAAAGAGAAGATTCATATAATAGAGTAATAGAACATGATGTTATAGCTTACATATGAAGGATTGTTAATGCCAAAATAAGGATTTTAGACTTTATCCTGTAAGCAATTAGGTAACCCAATATTCTTTGAATAGGAAAGTAGCATGTTTGGTAGAGTCTTGAGAAAATGTATCTTGTGTCATTAAATGAGATTGTGTTATAAAGAGAGTGGACACAGGAAGACTAACTGGTGGAAATCATCTAAGAATGAGGAAAGCTAATATTCTTTTCAGGAATGTTTCTCTATTTAGAGCTTTTACATAAGAATAAGCATTTCACCTTATTTTTTTAAATGGCTATAAATCTGTCTATTTATCTATCATTTATCTATCCATCTATCCATCTATCTAATCTATCTATCTATCTATCTATCTATCTATCTATCTATCTATCTATCTATCTATCTATCATCTATCTTTTATCTATCATCTATCATCTATCAATCATCTATCTACCTAAAAATATTTACTTTAATCCTTAAATTTATTTTTACCTTCTTTTTACTTAAATCACAGTTGGTCTTTTCTGGTTTTCTCTATTAACTTCCTAGACATTCTTTTTCCTATTATTTTTCCATCTATATTATTGATATCACTCCTGTTTTTTTTTTTTTTTTTTTTTACTACATTTCACACTGTGATCTCTATTATTCTGCCCTTAGCCCTCTTTTCTTCATACTTCAAATATTCCTGGTTAAACCTGGTCACATCCTTGGCTTTGGCTCACATTTATAATCTGTGATTCCTTAAATCCATCATGATTTCTCTACTAAACTTAAACCTCAGCCAATTCAAATCCAAGAGGTCTCAAATACTGTATCTTACATTTCAATCCACTTCTCCCAATGTTTCTTCTTGAACTCTTCCTCTTGGTGACAATTTCCATCAAGATACCAAAGCTGGGAACTTGGAGGCCTCTGGATTTTGGAGATACCCCTGCTCAGGTGTTCCAAATTATTCTATTCTATCATTGTTTAAAATATCACATCTATTTGAACAGCTTTTGTGGTTCCTCCTTGTGAAAAGAATGAAATTCACACTGATAGTAGGATAAATACGTTCTTTAATAACCCAGTTTTGTATTGCTTCTGGAATCATATTGTGTTACTCCACCCTGTTCACTCTCTTGCTTCCGGGACTCCCACTTTTATGCCTCTGTGATCTGCTCGTGTATCCACCTCCTCATTCTTCAAAGCTTAGCTAAAATATCAGCTCTCCTGGGAAGTTTTCCCAGATTCACTGACTGAGATTAGTTCCACCCTTTATGCTTCCAGTATTTTGTTAGTTCTCCTTCTTACATGGTGTTCTGGTTACTGCTGTGGTTTCCATCTCTTTTAATAGGCTACAGAGTCCTTGAGAAGAGGAGCCTTATTTTATTCATCTTTGCATCCTAGGACCTAGCAAGTTGCCATATAAAAGTCTGTTAAATTGACTAAAGAAAAGGGTTTACATGGGGGAAATTTTTTCTGATGTTATCATTCTAATTATTAGAAGACGTGTAAGGCCTGAGAGGAGAACTGACTTATAATGAGCATCTACTTTGTGCCATGTACTACACTATGTGGTTTGCATATTCTCATTTTATCCTCACAAGGATTTTTTAAAATTAGTATTATTATCCCCACATACATATAAGCAAAATGAAGGTCAGAAAGTTTGAGTCACTGGCAGACTCTAATTTATAAATTCCAGGTCTTGGAAGTCAGTAAAAACTAGGACAAGGACTCAAATTAACTTGATGTACCCTAAAGCCATAGACATATTAAATGACTTAGAAGAGTGCTTTGAGTTCTATGGAAAAAGCTACATAAATATGATAATGCCATTTTCTTATTCAAAAACCTTTCAATTGCATTGTTTTTGCAAACAAACTAAATTCCAATTCTTCAGGCTAGCATTTAAGAGCCTCAAAACAGGATCGTGATTCATTGCTGCTCTTTCCTACATTAATTCCAACGAAATGCTCTGTCTTGCTGGAATAAAGCCCCTAGCCACATGCATCTTTCTACCTCTCTACTTATGCTCACTCTTTCTCCTACCTGGAATGGACTTCATCAGGAATATACTTGCAATGTTAATTAGCTTACTTAGTATTATTATAATTAAATATGTGATTTTCTAAAGCTTTGGACAAATAAAATTCTTAATGGGCCCCCTTTTGCAAACTCTGTGGTGTTCGAGAATGTCAGAGTAGAAAAATTATTCTAAGAGATAACAGATTCACCTCAATAAATTACAAAGGAAAAAAAGAAGAAGGTGGGTACTTTCCTCAACATGATGAAATATTGCTAAATGTTAGAATAGAAACATTGCTTGAAACATAAAATATTATTGAAACTTAAGGATATAATTTTTTTTTTAACAATCCATCCTAAGAGCATTCTGAACAAACTTAACACACTCATCAGCTTCCCAATTTAGACTTTGATTCCCTATTTCTTTCACTTACCCCATGCCCAGATCAGTTATATACAGTACTGGACTTGGCAAAATACCAGGATTGTCCCATTCAACTGCTTGCTGGATTTGGTCCAGGATTAGCCACAACTTTGTTCAATTCTCTAGTTTTCAGTCAATCTCTGGTCCAGCATGTATAGTATAGTAATTATACAGTTACACAATGGAGCATAATGTATATTTCCCAGCACATTCAACTCTGTTTTTCTGATTACAATTCACTAACTTAGGGTAGGGGGTGGGAGATAGTATCTCTAAAGATGATTGAAGCACAGCTGTTGGGCAGATCCTTCCTAAAAATGTAAACCAGAAGATGGAGGCTGACCTCAGAGCAACTCCAGAGCTGGCACACTCTGGATTTCCCCCATCTCTCCCTGTTTCCAGAAGCACGGATTGTGTGTAAAGCTGTATCCTTCTAATGAGCAATAGTAAACATGTGTGACATTCAGAGCAATAGCACATTAAAATTATGCCTATTGTTTGAGCACTATGGCTGTCTTCTTTGGGGAGTGTGTGACGTCTCTTGGAGAAAAAGAAAAAAGAAGAGAAAATAAAAAATCAAATAACTTGGAGCACAGAGGGTTATCGTAGTCACGATCTCTTATCTGAAGTCCCCAAATCAAATAGCTCTGATACCTTTATTTATTGGCTACTCATTTGAGGCCACATCTGACCATCCGAACTCACTTGGCAAAATGACCTGATCTGACTTGTTCCTAGGATATTAATAGTCTTTATTTATACCATGTCATATGAAGATTCATAGTTTTACTTCAGTAATATTAATGTGTTTGATTAGAGTGCCATCTGTATCCCACTGGGATAAGACATGTACACCATATTTGTTTGTGGAATTTGAAAAATTCTATGTAGTGAATGAAAGCATCTGGCCAAAGGGGCTTTGAATAAGGGAAAATAACCTATAATGCAGGAGAAACTGTCTTGATTTTAAACACCCCTCTCTTAAGACAGCACAACTTATTCCTCTAATTCACATACTCTAGTATCTCACAAACATGTTATCAAGATTTCCAATCTATTGATCTCTTTCTTCCCTTCTCACTCCCCCTAATTTTAATAGCCATTCATTACAATCACTATTTTTTTTTTTTTTTTGCCCCCTTCTTCCTTGAACTTGCCTGGTATATTTCCATCGTTGTTTCAACCAATTGTCTATTTACTCCATGTCTTCGCCAAAGTGGCTGAACATTATTGGAAAAAATTGCATAATTGTGCAGAGTAGTCTCACTTAAATTCATAACCACAATCTCTACTGGACACAACTAGACAGCTCTGCTTTATTTCTCTGGTAGTTTCTCTTTTCTGTTTGCTTATATGACTATATTATACCTTCTTATCTCCTTGTAAAATATCTATATTCATTTACCCATCCTGCTCAGCTGATGACCTAAACTCATACTTTATTTAAAAAATTATAAATAGAAAACAAAAATGAATTAATTTATCTTCCCTCCACCAAATCTACCAACCTAACTGCTATCTGTACTTGTGTAACCTAACCTAAACTAAGCTAAGCTAAGCTAAGCTAAGCTAACCTAACCTAACCTGACCTAACCTAACCTAAGCAACCTAAATACCCACATAGTATTCTTTCTCTCCTATTTTAATAGAACAATCCTTGTTTCTACCTAAAGTCATCTCTTCTGTCACCTCTTCTGACCTTCCTGAGGACTTCAGTCCTGGAGCCTCTCTCCCTTCTCTGCATCATTAATTTATTCATTGACTCTTTCTCATTTGCACTGAAATATGTCATAGTATATCCATATCCCCTCTAGCTATTATGCCATTTCTCTGGTTTTTATCACATTACAATTTAAGGCAGATTTCATCAGAATCACTCTCTCTACTTTCTCTCCTTGACTCAATTCCGCAAGGCTATCACTGCCACTAAACCACTGACATCAATCTTGTCAAAGTCTCAATGACCTGTAGGTGTCTATATGCAGTGGTCACTTCTATAGTCTCAACTTAATCTTTTAGTTGTCTCACATTTGACCTTTCTCTCTTAGAACCACTATTTTCTCTCAGCTTCTGTGGACAACTCAATCTCCTTATTTTTCTTCTGAACTTTTTGGTTATTTCTTCCATTTCCTTTGCTATCCGCCCAACCTCTACAAGTTGTGGTGCCCCAGAGCTTAATACTGTGCCCCTTTCTTTTCCTTATTTTAATCAATGATCTTATCCAATCCAATGGCTTTAAATAAGGCTCCAAACTCGATATCCCCAGAACCCCTGGTCTTGAGCCCTAAATTCACATATCTAATTGTCAGTATAACTCTCTACTGGAAAGTCTAGTGGGCACTTTAAACAACACTCAGACACAGAATTCTTATTTCTCCACCAAAGTTGTTCTTCCTCAGTAACCTCTATCTCAGTAAATAGTAAACGCCACCATTCATCAGTTGTTAAAGCAAAAATCTAACTTCTTCATTCCCTTAACTGCCCCAATGCATCCCATCAGCAAGTCCAAATTATCATGTCTAAAATATATCTTGACACCATTCTCTTCTCTCCACTACCCTAGTTTAAACCACCAATACCTCTCACCTGAACTATTACAGTAGCTTTTGCATGTCTTCCTCTGTACAGTCTCACTTCTCTATAATCAATTCTCTATATAGCAGGTAAAAAAAAATTGAACATGTACATGTATGTCTCTGTCCTGTCTCAAACTCACCTGTGGCTCCATTTTCACTCAGAATAATTCTAAACTCTGCATTGGCCCACAAGGCTATGATGATCCAGGCAGGCCTGTGTCCTAGGCTCCTTTCCTGCCTTCCTCCACGCTCTTCCTCTTGCCCCGCCCCCTAGCCTCACTGCCTTCTCCCTCTTCTCCATGCACATCACATCAAGCTCTTTCCCACATCACTTACTCTTACCTCCGCCTGCAGTTTCCCCTTCATGATCTCTACATTTTTGGTTACTTCTTTTCTTTTTTTCTTTTTGACACTCAGCTTTCAATTTAAAAATCACCCTCCAGTCACTCTCTGTCACATCTCTCTGCATGGCAGAAATCTGAGTCCTCGTTGGCACTTCTGCCTTAGCCCTCACATTTAGCTAATCAATGAGTTTTATTTTCTCTCTTCCATCTTGCTAAGGTCCATTCATTTTGTTCTTTCTCCACTGCCAAAACCCTAAGATAAGCCACCTTCCTTTCTTGCTTGGACCAGCCACCGCCTACATTTGTACTCATTCTTTTCTAATCTGTGTACATCTGTCATACAATTGCCTTACATAGGCAACTTCAGTGGCTTCCCATTGCTCTTAGGGTGGACTGCAGAATCCTTAACAGGATCTCTAAGTCTCTGATCTGGCCCCAGCATTTCTCTTCAGCTGGGCCTTTTCATACATAAGCATTCTTTCAGTGCCTTAAACATTTCATACCCCCTTCCAACTAAGCACGTATCTTTTCCTTGACTTGTAACAGTACTTTACTCTCTCTCCTTTGCTTTCTTAATTCCTGCTCATCCTTCAAGTGTTAGCTTAGAAATCATTTTCACAAGAAAGACTTTCTTGACCACCCTCCAAAACTAGATTTGCTCCTTCTGTCGTATAGTATCATAGCATCCTGTACTTCTCATTTATAGTGCATATTAGGATTGTATTTAATTCATTCATCTTTACATCCACCTCCCTTGCTAGAATGTGTCTAATTCGCTATAGTACCATGGTAAATGACATGAGCTCTCAGGCCAGCCTGCCTGGGCTCTAAATCCTGGACTCTTTTCTTCCTAGCTATTTGAACTTCATCAGATTAGACTTTCTCAATGTAAAGTTAAGGTAATTACAATTCCTACCATATAGACTTGTTCTGAGGTTTAAATGAATTAATGACTATCAAGCACTTAGTATAGTGTCTGGTAGATAATAAACACTCAATAAATCATCATAATTGTCATTATTATTATGAGGGCTGGGCTTAGATCTGCCTCATTCATCATGGCACATTCAATAAGTATTTGTCAAATAAGTAAATAATATTTTTCATGAGTCAATTAAAATCAGAAGTAACCTTATTAAATGTCTAAAAGTGCACTGGGCTCTTTAGGGGATATAGAGATTAATAAGACATAGTTTTCACAATCAAGGAGTTTTCAACTCAGCCTATGAGAGTGAAATGGGGTGTCCTCAAAAAGGAGGGCTGCAGTTGAGATATCTTTGTGTCCTGGGCATTTTTCCTGGAGCCTAGGCAATAGACTGTGCTCAGTGTGTGCACGCTGAGCAAGCACCCACCTGGCTGTCCCACAGAGGAGAACATGGGGATCCCTGGGGAGAACAGAAGAAGGCTGATGGGTGGAAATGGCAAGAATTTTGCCTTGAAGGACAAGTAGGGTTTCAACAGGTGGAGCTCAGAGAATGGGTTGGCGAGTGACAGAAGGTGAGGGGGGCATTACAGGAAGGAGAAAAGCAAAGAAATGGAGCTGAGAAAGTGAATGAAGAATACGATTATCTGGAATGTGGAACAGTGTTTCTCCCAGTTGTCCTGGAACCAGCAGCATCAGCATCATCTGAGAACTTGTTAGAGATGCAAAATGTTGGGTTTCCCCAGATTTATTGAATTAGAGAATTCTGGGGGCGGGACCCAACAATCTGTGTTTTAACAATTCTTCCATTTGATTCTGATACTAAAGTTTGAGAACTTCAAAGTTTAAGACCAATGAGTCTGGAGAAATGTGTTCTGCTTGGTGATCTGTGAACACCCAGAGATTCACAAAGGTGTTCTAAGGGATTCATGTGGTAGCAATAACAGCACAATTCAAAGCCCCTGTACACATCTGATAGGCAAGCGTGGCAGTTAGTGCATAGTTACAACTTGGCTAAACATCACTGGTTTCAATCATTATATAATTTTTAATAGATTTTTATTCAATTACATTTTGGGGCTCAAAAGGGGGACTTTAATTTAAGGCATAAAATAAGTAAAGCTGACGTTAGGATAGAAGTTATTAAGAAGCACATGATAATATTTCCGTAAATTTGACTCAAGATGATCATCACCAGATCCACAAGTCACATATCAAAATTCTTAAAAATCTCATCAAGATATCTCAAATGCTTAAAAAATAAACAGAAAAAGAGAAAAAATATAGTAGTTATCTCATCTAGTTTGGCTTTTCATTTAATAAAAATGTGCTATTTGGAAAGTGCTTGCAAATAACAGCTTAAAAACTCTTTTCATATCATCATTAGAACTTAACAATTATAAAAATGAACCAGTTGATTTTTAAACTGTGAAACGCAGGAATTTTAAACAGCTACTAAAGTAGTCAAAATCCTGGTGATGTAACACATAATTAAATTTTAATTTACATTTTAATCTACATCAGCCACCAAATCACAAACAGTATCATTTTGAAATTTGTTACTAAACCATCCCTTTTTCTTACATAATTAAAGTAAATCAAACAGCATGTGTCACATAATAAATAGGAAAAAGCTAAAAATTTTTAAACATAGTATTAATATTATAGACTATATTAAATGAATTTTATGGTATGATTTTTAATAAAACACTGATCTAAAATTAAAAAACTTTCTAACTTAAAATTGCTTCATTTTATATTATGAAAAAAATGATGATTTGCAAGATAATTATGAAAGGAATTTATGAATCACAAGAGACTAGACAATTTAGGACTAGGGCACAAGGTGGGTATATGGGTCTGGGTGCTAGTGGAGAAAGAGATCAGGGAGAGGCAGGGCCGAGATGGAGTTTTCAAATCTTAAGCACAAGCAGAAGGCTTAGTTTTAGAAGAGGGGCCACTTCTTCTTCTGAGATAAAGGGGAAAGGGTACAACTTTGAAATTAAAAAAAAAAGAAATACTGTACCTACCAGAAGTCAAGAATGCTCATTCAGCTCTTTAAGTCCTGTCTGAAAGATTCTGGAACTGCTGATCTATCATCTGATTTCTGTGATCTGCGTACCATGTCCTGGATTCCAACACTTCTAGTCTCCTCTAGGACTTTGTTTAATTATTTATTATTCCTCTCCTATGCCCTAGATCTTTTTTTCTTCATTCACCTTCAATTAGCATTTGAATGGAAACACAGTTTAAACCTGTATTAGTCTATTTGGGCTGTCATGACAGAATACCATAGTCTGGGTGGCTTTAACAACAGAAATTCATTTCCTCACTGTTCTAGAGGTTAGATGTCCAAGGTCAAAGTGTTGTCAGAATTGGTTTCTGATGAAGCCTCTATTCCTAGCTTGCAGATGGTCAATTTGCTGTGTCCTCACGTGACTTTTATTCTGTGCACTAGCAGAGAGAGATCTCTGATGTCTCTTCCTCTTTTTGTAAGGAAATCATTACTCTTGGATTGGAGTCTCACTCTTCTGACTTTATTTAATCTTAATTACCCCCTTAAAGGCCCTATCTCCAAATATAGTCACATTGGGGATTAGGGTTTCAACATACGAATTTGAGAGTGGGGCACAATTAACTAAATTTTTATCTGCATATGTTTTCACCTTCTGTTTTTTTTTTTTTTCCATATTTATGACATGGCCACGTATTTTTAAAGAGTAGTTAAAGCCTGCTATACTTGCCGGTATTTTTATTTCCATTTCTTTGGTAGAAGACTCCTTTTGTACCCTGTGACACTGGCCACCATCTTTTCCTTATACCTCGTGAAGAGTAGAGATCAAGATAAGCCTTGATTTAAAAAGAAAATCCTGATAAATGTGTTTCACTTTTTTTGTATTATACAGATTAAACTCACACTATTATTGACAGTAAATTATGTTTTAAATACACCCCTCATACACTGTTGGTGGGACTGCAAATTGGTACAGCCGCTATGGAAAACAGTATTCTTATATTTTTTGAACTTCCTCAAAAAACTAAGAATTGATCTACCATATGATCCAGCCATCTCTCTACTGGGCATTTACCCCAAAGACTTGAAAACCCATATCCAAAAAGATATTTGTACATCAGTGTTCATAGCAGCATTATTCATAGTGATCCGGAGATGGAAACACCGAAGTGTCCAACAATAGAAGATTGGATAAAGAAGCTGTAGTATATATATACAAGGGAATATTACTCAGCCATAAGAAGAGATGAACTACTACCATTTGCGACAACATGGATGGACCTCTAGATACTCATGCTAAGCGAAATAAGCCAGACAGGAAAAGTTGAAAACCACATGATATCACTTACATGTGAGATTAAACCTAAAGGTAACAAACAAATAAGACAAACAGAGACTCATGGACATGGACTATAGACTAGAGGTTACCAGAAGGTAGGGGGGAGAGGGGAGGGAGGAGGTAGATGGGGTAAAAGGGGTCAAATGTGTGGTGACAGAAGGAAATCTAACTATGGGCAGTGAACACACAATGCAACATGTATATGCCTTACTGTTGAATTGTACACCCGAAACTTACTGGATTTTGTAAACTAAAGTCACCATAATAAAAAATGAATTGAAAATAAATACATACATATATACATACATACACACACCCAGGTATAGCCACTGAAGAATGTTGAGTTTGATCATTTGTATATGAATTTCATCCTATTTCTCACCTTCATTACTTTTTTCAGGTTCTTTATAGAATTGGAAGGTCAGATGGTCCACATCTTTATAATGATATGAAGATAGAAACTTTGCTCAATGTGTGGAAAGAAAGGGGATTAAAATCTAGACTGTAGGTTTTCAATCCTCGTTTTTGTCTTAGGTTCTCAGACAGCAAATAATGTAACATTTCACATCAGGCAAATAAAGATATACTAGATTAAATTTCTTTTTCTGTATATATTTTGATGATTGAAACACCTGGGTACCAGTCAGTGCACAGAAAGGAAATATTACTCAATTGTACTCCATAAAAAGGAACATTTTTCAGGGCTTTCAAAGATTCCTGATAAGGAAGACTTTAATACAAAATGCTATACTTCATTGAAAACTAAGATTTGTACGAAAGAAACATTTATATATCATATATCATATTTTAGATTATATATTAACATTATGTAATGTATTTAAATCCTTTTATATTCTTTTTTATATTAAATACTCATTTTTAAAAATCACTTAAAAATTTTTTAAGTGTGCTATTTTATAATATTTAAAATTTTTTCATATAAAGCTAAATTACCCTGATAAAACTAAAGTGGAACATTTTTTTTAAAAACATTATAGGAGTATATCTTGTTTGAATTATGTTAATAATAAGATGCATAGCTTTCAGAAAGAAGGGAGAGAGAGAGAGACAGACAGACAGGGAGGGGGTAGGGTGGGAACAGAGAGCTAACAGTGCTGCGTATCTGCATATTTCCTATTTTGGCTTGACAAAGTAGGCTGATTATAGAACTTCTTAAAAGGTCATTTGGTAAAGTGAAATAAATGACTTGGAAAAAATGCTCCTAAGGGAAAATTGTTTTGAACAATTAAATCATCATCAAAATAATTTAAACCTCTTTGCAATTAGTCTTCTTATGAATGTCTCCAATTCCAAAATTATTTTTACAAAAATGAATCTTGGCAACCAGTTAATGCTTGGAGTAGTCTAATTTATTTGATTTTCTTGAGGGCAGAAAAAACTGAAAAAGATCCCTAGAAAGGATAGCCAATTAATAAATGTGATAATATTTTTAAAAAAACATATTACATGAATTTTTATTACAAATTAAAATATTATATTCTTTTTTCTTCTCTTCTGAATTCTTTTTTCTCATCTGAATACACTGTACTAACTTTGAAGCAGTCTATATTTTATGCACCCAGTAAACCTGCATGATACAAAAACATACTATACATATTTAGGCTTATTATATTCATTTATTAAACAAATAACCTAATAAACAATTTCCAGTAATTATTGCTAACTTTATTCATAAATGAAGTATCATCAACTGCATTCTAACGATTGTCTTTATAACAAACTCATTGTTACATTAAATGCAAAATCATTTTGTTACTCAAATATATACTTAAATTTACTTTTATAAGTAAAGCAATAAGGATGAAGTTGCAATAATAGTGGCTATTAGTGAGATTTGCTAAGCCAAATACCTGTCTTTCTCTCTCTCTGTAGTGACTTTAAGGTTAAGAAACAGATTTTATGTGTAGCTTATAAAATGTCTTATTACATGGAAATAAATGGCTTCTGTGAGCTTATACAAATATATGTGATATTTCATATTTTAGGTTCATTCTTTATAAAATGTCTTACACATAAAATACTTTTTATATTTTTTAATATAGATCCTTTTATGATTCACCAAAAACAAGGCAAAAATTTAAAACAAAACATGCACCCTTGTTATTGAGTTTATTCCATACTTTTGAGAAAGATGACTGGATTGATAAGAAAGAAGAAAAAACAAAAATTAATAGGTAGCATCAATATATAATTAAAAAAACTCAAAAATTGCCATTTATTTCTCAAATGGTACCTGTGACCAAGAGCTCAGTAATGGAGATTTATGGGCATGTCTGTGTCCCTGTGGGAGGCAGGGCACCAAATACTGCAAATTGTATTGTCCATGTCTCTCAAGGGCTTGCGATTAGAAACAAAAATAAAAACAAAAGCAAATTTTAAAAATCCTATGGCCACATTTGAGAAAACAGAAAGCAAAGGTTTATTGATCTTTACATCTCCTCCTTCTGTCATCTTCTCATTTCTTTAGTTGGGAGGCAGAGGAAGAAAAAAAAAGTGGGAAAATCAAAAGAAAAGGAGGCAACAAGAAGAGGAAAAGAAAATAAGAGCAACTGGGCTAAGTGAAAATAGACAGAGGGGTCGTTTCAGCTGACATTCCACATGTTCTTTGGGAAAAGACACAGTCCTCTTTATTCCGCTGATTGCCTTTCTCTCCCCGCCTGCTCCGCCCCCTGTCCTGTCCCATCCTGCCACCATTGTCTGCCTATGAGGGCTTGTGCAGAGCAAGAAGACCCAGAGGAGGACCTCCCCATATCTCCTATGAAGCCCAGTAAAAGTCCTTCAGATGTTCATGATCTTGGGAAAGCGCATGAGCCTCTGTTTTCTCTTTGCTGAAATGGGAAAACTGCTGATGTTACAAAGCGTTTTGGAGGAACAACAAAAATGACACACTTCCACACGTGCATACATCCTGCCGCTTCCCCTAAAGCTAAGCAGGCATGGCCTCATAGATTCTAAAAAATATATAGATAGAGAAATAAATAGATCACTCACTCACTCATTCGATCAATAAAACCCAAATCCTCAAATCACGTGTTTTTCTGATTACCCAAGTGAAGATATACACTCTGTAAAAAGAAATTTAGATAATATGTAACTCAAAATAGTCACTTTTGGTACATTCTTTCAGAATTTTTCTTCAATGAATATGTATATGTATATTTTTATTCCAAAAGACAGTGTATATATCATTCCTCAACTTGCTTCTTGAGTGTGAAAGAACAATTGAAATATCTTTTCATGTCGATACATATAGATCAATCTTGCAAGTTTTAACGGTTGTCACTTATGTGACAATACAATTTATCATAGTGCATCCTCTTGATGGACATGTTGTTAGATTTCCTTTTTTTGACTAATGCAAGAAATGCTACAGTTAATTCCTTTATATATATGTAATATATAAAAATATATAAGAATATATTTATATACATATACAGTGTCAATTTTTCTATGATTCTAGAGTAGAATGTTTGTGTGAGAGATAATGCCAATAGATAACGTCTAGCTGCCCACTTAAAAGATTGTATCTTATTTCCAATGCAGTAAGTCCTCAATATCCTCAATAGGTTCTGCAACTTTAAGTGAAATGACAAATAACACAACTAATTTTACCATAGGCTAATTGATATAAATAAGAATTAAGTTCCTTTGGCACCTCACCAACATTATAATGAAAAGATATTGAGCTAAACGACCTTATTCCAGGACTTGCTGTAGTTTTAATTTCAGTTTTCCGAGCTAGAAACCGCAGGGTCATCACCAAACTCCTCCCTGTCATTTCCTTGTCTCTTTTCAAACTGTCTCCATATTCTGTGATTATACTTCAGAAATGTCTCCTAATTACATCCCCCCAGCTTTATCCTCTTTGCCGCTTTCTCAGCTCATGTCTTATAGCAGAAACTTTCAACAGTTCTCCAGAGTTCATTCTCTTTGTCTTCTTGAGCACTTCAAAGAGTCTACGGTTTTCCCAGGCTCAATGCCTGGCCACAGTAATGGAAAGAGAACAGAAACGTCACGTGCCCCTGCTAGGCGTGGTCACTAAGAACCTGCCATTCATGATCCTCTGTGTCCTTTCATCTTCTGCCCGCTGAATGCTGCTGACCACCAGGCCGTGTTGGTGAGGGGGCGGGGGTGGCGCCACAGATGGCAGAACCTCTGAATGACTGCATGGAGGAACGAGCCCTGGAGCCGAGCCACCACCTGGAGCAACGCCTCCTGTGAACTGTGGCACGCAGGGGTCTCTGGTACAACATGGAGTGTACAGAGCAGATGAAGATAAGTCTCCTCATCTGTCACTCACACTATCATAGCAGCCTTCTTGCTGACCTCCCTGCCACCTGCTTCTTTCCCTCTGGTAGCCTTGACATCAAAATGGTCCTCCTCTGAAAAGCACTGACTTGAAAGCCTTCGGGGACACGAGATCCTTTATTAGTGGCCACAGCCTTCCACAGGTTGTCTCCTGTGTCTCCCCATCCCCAGTGCTACACAGGTTCCAACATGCAGTAGTGTTCAGTACATAGATGCAGAAGGAATCGATGCATAATGTTTGCTTTAGAGATAAACATAATAAGAGCTAGGAGGCAATTTCATAAAAATCTATTTGTTTCATAGGACTATTAATTTGTGCTTAACAGTTGGTAAAAGTAGTAATTTTAGGGTTCACCTCTTGAGGTGTGGTAAAACAGCATGTTTCTGGTATTACTGATTTAGGACCATAATATTCTAAGCTTGAAGGAGCCTTCGAGCTCATCTAGTACAATTTCCTCATCTTGCAGAAAAAGAAAACCCTGCAACCAAGACAGCTGAATAATTTGCTCCAGCCCGTGCAGCTAGTAGGGCAGGCTCAAGCGCGGCTCCCAAGCAAACCAGCCCACAGGTCGTAGGTCTGCCTTTTGTGACACCAGCCTGTCCCTAAGGGCAGCGACCATAGAAAACAAGTGGTACCTGCTGTCTACCGTCTGCTCTGATTCAACTCACTTTCAGGATCAATTGAAAGCTCCGTTTGAAGCTTCGGTGCCTGTTTCTCTGGTTGCTTACCCTAGTCTTGATCTCGCAGCCCCCTGGGCAGGGGGCAGCTTGATAGGTATGGCCTCTTAGTCTGCAATCCTCCCTCATCGCTAGAGCCGATTGAGCTCTCACATGGACACAGCCTTCTTCACTCACTGGGGCCAAGGCTACCAGTGTGTAGGGAAGGCATTTTTCTAATGTGGCAGGAGGGATGGCAGGCTTATAACTATCATCATGCCCTATAGAAAAAACTGTCACTTAAAAGGTGTATTGTTTCTTATATCTGGGTCTTTCAGCAATGGGCATGTTCAGAAATCAATACTGTAGTGAGCCAAGCATTCAGCTCGTACATCATGAGATTGAAGGGATTCCAATTTAGCAGGAAGAAAAGATGGGCACAAAATCAAGATAGTTTCTCCTGCATTATAGGTTATTTTCCTTTATTCAAAGCTCCTTTGGCCAGATGCATTCATTCATCATGCAGGGTAGGTGGCTGTGTGGGAGTATGGGAGTGTCCCTGTGTTTTGTTCAGAGGAGTAGCATGTGCAAGGTCTTGAGTGGGAGCAACAGGGGCTCAGTGTGTCTGGAGGGTGTAAGCAAAGAGAAAGAGTGGACATATTGGAGAGATAGCCAGAACCAAATCCATAGGCCTTCGTGGCCCATGGTAGATTTCACAAGGTATTCTAAGGTTGAAAGGAAACCTGTGGATGGTCATGTTCTGGGAAGGAACAAGATTTGATTTATGTTTTAAAAAGATCACTATGGCTGCTGTGTAGAGAATAAACCTTATAAGAGCAAAAGTGGGAATAGGAAAATAAGTTAGGAGAAAAGAGAAAGTGAGTTGGCTTGGAATACAATTATAAAAGACCAACCTCAGGATATATCTAGGAACCAGGGATCAGGGCACTTCGAATGGACTGGATGTGGGTTGTGAGAGAAAGAAAGGCACAGGAGATGTCTCCTAGGTTCCCGGTGTGCCCCCCGGGGTGAGTGGTAGATAACGTTAGTTGGAGTGAGATAGAAAGGTAGGGAAGATATTTAGGAAATGATACTAGCCATATTAAGTCTCACACAGTCTGAAAGCCGAACTTGGAGGCAGTTGACATAAGTCCATCATTTTATAGATGAGAAAAAAGACCTGGAAACGTGAAGGAATTTCTTTTTTCAAAGACCATGTAGGAAACGTCAGCAGATTTGGCAGATTTGGTACCAGAAATCTTGGCTTGTTTGTTTTTATCCCCAGTGTCTCAGGGCAAATCTCAGAATTTCATGCTTCCATCCTGGGTTTGCTCATATCACTTCTGAATGGTTTGAAATTACTTTTAAAGATTTGTTTCCCTTATGGTTGTCTCACTTGAGAACCCGAAGGTGTTGTGAATCTATTCTCTTTTCGTAGAAGAGTAGTCTGAAAGAGAGATTATCAAACAATTTATACCGTTATTTTAAAAAAGAAACACAGAAAGGTTTTAAGCTGGCAGCTGCCCATAAAACACGTTCATTTTATCCTACAGGTGAAATACATTTACTAATAGAAGTCAACTGCTATAGAAATTCTAAGATATTTAAATACTCTGACTATACTTCCTTTTATTTCTTATTTATTTTATTTAAAACATTTTTTTTTTTTAGTATGTAGAGGATCACATTCATTGGGCTCTTGAGAAAATAAAAGTAGGCCAGTGGGGCTCTGGCAGAGGGGTTCAGAGGAGATGTTGATCCTTTGAAAATATAGTTTTAGGAACAACAGCTTGTTTGAATGGATTTCACCTTTCTGCAACCAACAGACAAATGAAAGGTTCGTAAGAAGAGCCTAATGAGCTTCAACACAATTCAGATGTTCTACATAGTTTCAGTTTTCCTTTGAAGCTTGAAACCATCCTTTTTATATATTTGACAAAAATTAAGCTAAGTTCTATGAAGTCTGCTGAAGGAGATTTTGTATCCATATCATTCACCTCTCCATTGAGTGCACAGCTGTTATTTTTGATGTTAATGGATGTTCAAACTATAGTGTTCAGGGAAGTAGAGGAAGCAAAAGATATGAGGCCACACATGGTCTTAAAGCAAAGAGCCAGCGTACAAGGGGCTGTGTCAAGGGGCGGGAGGCAGGCTTACTGTGAAGTGATTGAGGATCCCCCTCCATGAAATTGGCAGCTCTGCTTTATTCAGCTCTTTCTGCTCTCTATCTTATGCTCTCTGTAGCACTTAGCACTCTGAGATCTTTGAGGTTAGAAACTTATGATGAGGCATTTTATTAGGTATTTACTATATGCTAGGTTTTGAGCTAAATGCTTTATAAGCATTATCTCATTATTATTCTGTCCCCAGAGTCAGTCTATCCAACTACAATCTTCCTAGAAATTGGATCGCTGGTTTTTTGATAGGTTCACTCTATAACTTCAAGCAAGTCTCTAAATTCCTTATGCCTCAGATTTATTATTTATAAAATGTAGGTTCTTCGTATGTACACTCCAGATTTCATTTCTTCTTTAAAAAATATGACTTTCCTTTTTTTTTTTTTTTTTTTTTTTGGCAATTCCACATTTGGCTTTAAATAAGGAGAATAAGACATTAAGAAAAAAGGCAAAAGGGAACAGAGGTAAAAGAACAAATAAGTTTAGGCCAGAAGTTTAAGTTTTTGAGGAAAGCGAAGGGAAAGAGAAACTTCCTTTTTCATCATGCCTTATTTTTTAATTAAAAAAAATTTTTTTTCAATTACAGTTGACATGTGATGTTATATTAGTTTCAGGTGTACAACATAGTGATTAGACATTTATATAACTTACGGAGCAATCACGCCACTAGGTTTAGTATCCATCTAACACTATATGTAGTTTTTCTGCTTTGAATGGCTAGATTGCCTCATCTGTTTTCTAGTTCAAATTCATTTTTTTTGTTGTTGTGTTTTTTGGTTAACATTCCCTTGTCCTGTCTCTTGGAGGCAAGCATAGAATCCCATTTGCAAATTACTTTAAGAGGTGTAAGTAGCACCGCTGCTTACATGGGCAGAGATTTTTAAGGATGAGGTTGGAAGAATTTTGAAGGACAGGTAACCCTTAGCTTCCAGTACAAAATAACCAATTGGTGGGAACTCCCAAATAGTTCCCAGGAGGATCTCATACTCTATTATGGATATTACCTCCTAAGGTAATAAAATCATATCCATACCTTGAGTTTCTATGGTTCTATGAGGTTCATTTACAAATGACTCATGGATTTTTCAGAAGAATGCTTTGTCATAGATTTTATTTTAAATCCGCCAATTCATGAAAAAGTTTTTGATCCAGATTTTTAAACGGTCTACTTGTGTCCTATTTTTATATTATGAATAGATAGACAATCTCTAATGCTAAAGTTTAAATGTTTAACACTAAGGTACAGTGTTAAAGTCCAAGCTCACGATTTCAATTTCTCACCTCATCTCTGATATGCTTATTATTTTGTCTAATTCTGCAGAGGGAAAAAAGTGCAGGATGACAGTCATTATAGGCCTAAATTGGTTGTTGTGGTTATGGTTGACAGTGATGTGGTTCATTCAGTGGCCTAGCTTTGCTTCTTGATGTTGAGAAGGGGACAAGTGCTGCTGAGCCCTGCTCAACGTGGAGGTAGCAAGGTGTGGGAGGCAGGATGGGTGTATAACCTGAAATCCTTGCATCTGAGATTAGGTCTTCCATCTCTGAACCTCTTTTGGGGGACAGGAGTCACCATATATTACAGCTAGATAGGGGTACCAGTACCTCATTGATAAGACTATGCAGACACCGAGCACAGGCAAGTATCTGGCTTTGTGCAGGTAAAGAGGCCATTCTTGAAGATTCGTCTCCATTGGCATCATCTGTCTAAGCCACAGCTAATTCTTGGCCCAGGAATTAGAACTGATTCTCTGTAGTCTCTTTTTTTTTGCTATGTTGAGCTTGTCTCTCAAGTCAATTGTCAATTTTAACCCAGATATTGCCTAGTTCTTTTGTCTCCCTAATTCCTCTATTCAGAGCTATCTATTCTTGCTTTGGAAAGACAGAGAGATTTACCCTTTTTCTTTGAAACCACCTAGTTATCAAAATGATTACAAGATTATAAACTACTTAAGGGCAGGGATTACAGATTATTCATTATTGTGTCTTTACTAGTGCTTAAACAGTGGGCAGATATTTGTCTCATAAATAAGATATATGTAACCAAAGTGGGGCAGAGGAAATTAAACATATATCATGTTTACAAAACTTGATTTCTTGACATTTCTAGTATAGTAGATGTGTCTTTTTGTCCTTCTCCTCTTTTTCAAATAACTCCAACCAAATTTCAAAATGGTACCTAATAATGTCAGAGATTATGATATATATATATATGTAGATTATATATATATATGTAGATATATACTCATATACATCTTTGAGTCTCCCTTGGTGCTAAGCACAATGGTTAGTGTATCCTAGGTGTCCACAATAAACTCCTTATGTGAATGAATGTGATTCTTTAAACCAAGTTAGTTTATTTTTCAGAAGAATTGAGTTTTAGTGAATTAAACTTTTATGATCTAGCAAATCCTCTATACAAACCAGTTGGGAAAACACCTATAATTTATGCTTCACAGACCTTCTGTCTACATTCTAAAATTTTATTTCCAATGCCTATACTAATTTGAATGAAAACCAAGATAAAAAAAAAGTAGAGTTGAACATTTTTAGAGATTTAGAACTATAACAATTTTATTTATTTCTTCATCCTCTGTTTCTCCTCTTAAATTGAAATGCAAGGTTTAAAATTTGGTGCACTATAAGGATACTAGTTTTAGACTAAATTAAAGTAATTAATAGAAATTCTAAACAAAAATCACCTAATGACATCAGGTTCAAATTTTGTTGAACTAAAGCTTATTTATTTAGCTTCTACTAATGATTTACCAAATGTAACTGACTTTTGCGAATGATATTAAAAACACGCCTTTTTTGAAATATTGAGGCCAAAAAGGAAAACTTAGATGGAAGACTCAGACTTTTTGGAAATAGTAGAGCAGAGGATGTAAGTAGAGGTTTTGGACTCTCTGTACCGGGTTTGAATTCTTGTGCCAGAGCTTCCTGGAAGTAAAGTCACCGAACTACACGGAACCCTGGGAAAGGGCGTGCACAGAATCTCTTCCCCAAGGCTTAGCCTCTATGTCTCTGGGATTCTCTTCTCTGAATAGATATCTTTGGGAGGCTATGGAAAGAGAAGAGAATAGGAGAGAGAAAAGAAAGGTCATTTGTTGGATCTGATTAATTATCTAAGAAAGAACTTGCAAAATAAAAGAAACTAAAGAGTCAAACAAATGAATATATACCATACCTGCTCCCTTTCACCCCTCATACAGAGATTTCTTAAAACCAAACACGCTGTATTTCTATCATCACCACCTGTATTGATTGCGAGGACATGAAACACATTTCCAGTGTTTGATTATGTGGGAATTGAATGGCTTCCTGAGGAAGAAAACACTGTATTTTATACAGCCCATGTGTCACTAATGGCATAAGATGGCAATATAGTAATATGCAGGCCAGTTTTTAATGCTTCATCCAAAAGCAATGGAGAGGAGAGACAGCTGGATTTGGGAACCTAACACTAAATTTGTTACTCTCTGCATGATCTTGGGCAAGTCGCTTCATTTCAGTATTATAGACAGCAACGCTGTTCCACTTGTAATTGATAGCCCTGAGCTGGCAGAATAAAAACAAAGAACACAGGCTTGACACCAGAAAACAGTGAGTAAGCATGTGAATGTGTGTGGGGCTTCTCTGTACTATAAGTGGTATTAGCCTGAGCTCTTTGGGAAGCAAAGATCAAGTTTATTAGGATGAACTTGTGGGAGCGCCTCGAAACCAAGCATACAAATGTGTCCGTTCATCACCAAGAGGGGAAGAGGATGAACACAAACCAAAGAAATAATGCAGGAATAGAAGCAGTTCTCCCAGGCTACTGGTGAACTTCACTGGTCTATCAATGGTTCCTTCTGACATCTAATATTGCAGCTCAAGCTCAAAAAAAAAACCTTTTACCCTGTCACCCCTAACACTGCCCATGTTTCAGGGCGGTTCCAAGGATCAAACAAGAGTGATTCCCAGTTTTTCAGAATTGTTAGAACTGTCATATGGAGGACATCATAAGTTGTATTGTTTTAAACATATTTTTTAAAATTCAGCTTTTCTTTCAGGTACCCTTTCTTAATTCAGCTTGAGGCAGCATGGCATTGTGAATATCATGGATTTTAGAGTAAGAAAAGACTGCAATTAGAATCACTGTTCTGTTATTTACGATTTGCTGATTTGAGGTACTTCTTTATCTTCGTTGAGCCCCCATTTCCTCATCTAGCATAACTATCTCCAAACAGTGTTGCAAAGTCATACTCAAAACAATAAAAACAACAATAATCATCACCTGAACATGAATAATACCATTATGCCTTATGGCTAAGATTTATTATTGGCAAATACTTTGACCTATATTATTTTATTTGATTTTCCTAGAACCTCGGGAAGGCTTCTACAACTTTGAACAGCCTGCTAAAAGTAATTTATGCCACCCAGATAGCCAGCTTGATGGAGAAGAGGTATGAAAGAAGGAAGAGAGTGTTAAGTTTCCTGCATTCATGAAGTCTTGAACTAATAGGTGTCTGAGAGCCTTTGAGATGATTTCATTCTGGAGTTTGAAACTCAGTTTCCAAGAGACCAGTGAATGAATAAAGACAAGAATATGGGTGTCCCAGATCCCTTCTCCCCACAACCACCATCAACTTTAATCACAGCAGCTATATATTTTTCTGTGTTATTGACTGGGTTTCCTTTTAAGGTTTCAACTAAAGAAAACTCTAACCAAACACTTTCATTTTATAAATGACAAAACAGCAGCGGTTGTGACTTATCTCAAGGTAATATTCCCATAAACCTCGTGACTTAATAAAAAGACAGAGAAGGAAACTCATAATAAAAAAAAAAATTATTCATTGATTCACAGATATGATTGTTACTTCCTCTGTCCACCCTCTTTTCACTGATTGACTAAATTGAAATTTTAGGCCTCAATTAACTCACCTGAAAATGACAGGTGAGTTATTTAAAATTACTGAAATAGCTTCTTTATTTAAAATTACTGAAATAGCTTCTTTATTAAACAATATTTTTTGAGGGTTTACTGTATACAAATCATTATCTAGGCACAAAGATACCATAGAAATAAAAGTCCATATATGCAATATTGATATAATTCAGATTGAGTAGATGACTTAAACTTATGAGAAGGTAGTACATAATACCAAATAAATGTGACCATCTTGAAAGGAGAAATTACTCAAAAATTGAAGTTATCTAGGGTAGTTTTGTTTTTTTTTTTACAGAAGTTGAGGTTTTAGCTAGTTTCTGAAGAATGAATTATGTTGAAATGGGGAACAAAAGGCAAGACATTGTAAGTGTGGAACATCTCCAGTAAAGTCATAGATCTAGGAAATGAAAAGGATACTGAAGAGAGAATGGTAACAAAATCAGTTTATCTGGAGCTAAAGGCTTATGAAAGGAGTTTGTTAAGAATAGCTTTGGGTCACTAAGCACGGACTAGTGGATCATCATGTGACAGCCGAGGCCACTGCTCATATTGTAGAAGAGGGATAGGTGTTCCATTAACCAACTCTATGATCTGACTCTGGTACAGGAGCAGTCCTTCCTTCCCTGTTCTCTCAAGTCATCTTCCTCAGCCACCTCTTACCCCACTGTGTTAAACTTACAGATAAGATTTAAGACGTTGTTTCTAACAACTCTACTTTACTGTCACCATCTAGCCAATTCCCAAAAAGTTGGCAAATAGCTAATATAGAAACCAAGACATGATAGAAAGTTTTCGAACAGGGACATGATGTTGAAATATGGGTTTGGTAATAGGTAAATTTGAACTGGAAGAACCTGTAAGCAATTGCAGGCAGGGAGACTGTGTAGGAATCCACTTACATGAACATTTCTTGAGTTACTATATGACATGTGTCGTAGATACATTTCATAATTTAATTTTTAAGCCAACTCTATGAAGTTGATAATAATATTCTAATTTTAAAAATAGGGAAATTAAGGTATAAAGAGATTTAAGTAATTCTCTCAGTATCAATTCACCAACAAATAAGAGGTGGGATACGAACATGAACCTTTACAATGTTAAAGTTCATTCTATATGTTATTCTTTTTTTGAAGTCAAAGCAGATGGTTGAGTTAATCATTCTCCTCAGACCAAGACACACTGTTATCTGTGCAAGGCCCTTTCTTATTTTAGTTATTTATTTTCATCCATTTTAGAAATCCCTATGCCCTCTTTCCTTCACTCTCCATAATTAAAAATTTCAGTGTGTTTGATGTATATTTGTTTTTTGGATGTGTTCTTGAAAAATGAGTTATTTTTTGTGTGCATATATTTTTAATTCATATATATAATATTATTCTCTTCCTTTTTTTCACAAAGGACTATATTTTTAAGGTTCATCCATATTTCTATGGATGCTTCTAATTCATTGATTCTAACTGCAACTTCTGCCCTTTCAATTACATTCAATTAATTCCCTAAAGCAAGGGCAGACTTGGGAGACAACATTCATAAATATTAATTGATCAATTAGCATATTAAAAGCAACTCAGCCAACAAAACATTTGTTGAGCACTTACTACTAGACATTGTGTTCAATGTTGGGAATACACAGATGAATAAAATGCAAAACTTATCTCTAAGAGATGCCCCATCCAGTAGGGGACCCAATTATGCAAATAAATACAGTTTAGTGACTTATGTGCAGTTATAGATATGAGCTCAGAAAGAGTAACCGCACAGAATGGGCTGTGATTGTTTCTGCTCTGTGCTCTGAGCAAAATGAGTGAAACGTAGGACAAAAGAGTGACCCTTTCTGGGTTTCTAAGAATGAGTAGGAGGAGTGTTCTGAGTGGATGGGTGGGGAAAGGATATTCTAGGAAACAGCACTTTTGACAAGAATTGTTTCATAGCCTGTCCTCCCATGGCCCTTTCTAAAGACCTTGCTCCACCCACAGCCTCTCAGAATAGCAGCAGTGTTTACCCTTCCCACATCCTAAGCCAGGCTGTTTGTCTAAGGGTAGGTACCTGGGACCTGACACCAAGGCCACCTACCAGTGATCCAGCAACCAAATACATATGTGGTCTTGGTTAAACAGGTAAGTTGCTCCAATCTACTCTTTCCATTGAAATTTGATGAGGCTCAGGCATGTTGCCAGGTGGTGACAGAAAGTGGAACTGGTAGGTCTTGTAGCCTGGTGGTCATTTGGTCATTTGCATGTTGATGAATAAACAAACAGAATTGGCCTCCAAGCAAACCAAGGAAATGAAGCCCCTCCTGCGTAGAGAGCTGCTGCCTCAGTTCCTGGCTCTCTTCTCATCCTCAGCTCCAGGCCTGTGAGCTGGCCTGTGCTTCCTACCTCGAGTGCCATGAGGTTCCTTGAATCTTTATAACTCAACATCCCTTTATTGAGAACTATTTTGAGTTTCTCTTGCTAATTACCTAATGATATTTGAATAAAGCACATACTCAAAGGCAGGCAGACCTGAGAGACTGTGATTGTTTACAGAGCTATAGTTAGTTTGCTCTTGCCAAGTATAAAATATTTGAGTAGGGTTGAGGGAAAATCTGGGAGGAGAACTAATAGGGTTTGGTGACTGATTAGATATGGGATGTAAAAATAAGTAATTCTGAAGGTCCAAGCTTGGAAGCCCTAAAAGAATGATGATAACATGGATATAAAGCTAGGGAAATAAGGGAAAAGGAGAAAAGAATTCAATTTCAGATATGTGAGGAGACTTTGGGAAACATAAATATCAAATGGTAAATTGGAGAAAGAGGGCTGAGAGGCCTATGCTGAAAGAGAGAGAGAGAGAGAGAGAGAGAGAGAGAGAGAGAGAGAGAAAGAGGACTCGGTGAAGAGGAGTTATGAATGGGACAAATAGTAGTCCCAGATAGGGGTTAGGAAAACCGAAGGAGAAAATTTTTAAAGACAAATATAATAGTAACAATAATTACTAATAATAGCAGTAATAGTAATTAACAGTATAATGGCAATAGTCTATAAAACACAGCCAACACATCGTAGAAATGAGGATTATAGAAAAGCGCAATACATGTGCAACAGTCCTATAAATACTCCCATTTTAGAAAAATTTTCAATGACCTTTAATATTGTTCCACAGATCTGGCTATGATAACACAGACGTTATTTTGGATAGTAAAATCTGAGTTCATGGGAATTTGCTCCATTGATAGCTGCTTTATTTAATATTCTATGTAATGCCATATGTATTACTAAATATATTTTGATTTATATGATGAAGAGGTTTCTGTGCTAAAGTTATTCTAATAGACTTAAAATTAGAACGGGGTAATCATGGCATTTGTGGCTATGGAAAGGGACATTGAAGACTCCATGTTTAGAAATAACCTCTAACGAAGGCTGATCTGTGCACATCCTTCAAGTTGTTATGGCTAATTTGGAGCTGGCATTTTCAGGGAATTGAAATTTGAGGATTTCCCATGTGAAGCATAGTTTGAAATGGTGTGCTTAGCTAAAAATGCTCCTTTTATAGGAACGTTCATACTGGTGACGCGTTGCTAGTTTGGAAAGAGAATAAAGGACAAATGTTGCCATTCTTCCTGTGCTGCAGACTTAACCAACTAATTAAATCCACTTTGCTTTCTGAGCTTATGGTGACTTTGTGTAATTCAAACTGGAATCTTGTCACATTCAGAAGATCTGTCGTTGTCCAGGTTACCATGGCAGCTAAATTTTTCCTTTTTGTAAAATTATCCCCAGCCCTTGGCTTCAGTTAACCACATAAGCTGGTGTATTATTAGCTTAATGAAGGGACCTTTTCTGCAGGCTTCTTCCAATGCTGTCAGGTAGCTGTCCAACTAGCATAGTGTTGCTGTGTTTAGTATCTTATTCTCAGCATCCATCTGGAGCTCCCTTACAAAGCCGGTAGGGTGTGTGCCAGGGAACATCCTGCTGCTTCTGAGGAAAATTCATCTCCTTCTTCTTTAAATGTGACCCATGATATCATGTTATCACCACCCCCCCCACACACACTCTCCAGCCCCTCTTGAGCACACACTTTGAGGGGTGGCTTTGTCACCATCTAAACATTCATAGCTATTGTCTGTGCAAAGATTCATTTTTCACGTCTGTAGCTATAATGCAACATACTCTGGGATCAGTTTCAAATTCTAATGATTAACACATGTTTATTCATTCCAAATGGAGCTGCGGCTGCAGTCCCTGCTGCACACATGTTATTGGGTTTGGTTTTTTGTTGTTATTGTTATTATTTTTCCTCCTTAGGTTGGTTCTTCATATGGATCAGATGAAGCAATCGACAGTTAACTCTGGAAACCTTTGTCCTTTGCCTCAGTGGTACCTTTCTGTACCTATCATTTACCCATCAGGTATGTGCCCAGATCACTCTCTGGGTGCTGAAGTTCAGCTTTGTGTCCGACATTGAGCTTCACTCTGTATCTGTACACATGCTCCCTCAGCACAGTGACAGCCAACTAATAACAAATTTACCCTCATAGACTCGAGGCAATGATGCACACTGGAGAAATACAGATGAGAAAAAAGCAATCTTTGACCTAGTTTAAAATATAGTAGGTGAACACTTAATGACACAAAAGCAGACGTTCAAAATTGAGGTTAGAAAAATTAGGGATATCCTTTTTTCTTAGCCAAAAAAGTCAAATGCGAGTTGCCATTATCAGCTCCTGAAGCTGGTGTTCACACTTCCTTGGGAGGCATCCCTAAGAGGCGTGGCCGAATTTTGGGGCAAAGATGAGAAGCTACTTAGCCGTTACCCTCAGAATGACAACACTTTCAACTCTACTTAAGACCCAGGGAGAGAGCTGTGTTAACCAATGTGCAAAAACACAGATAATTTGGACCAAATTGTGATTTACGGAAGAATTACTTTTGATTAGATGATTTTTCTCTCCTCTCTAAACTCTATCTCAAGCCCAGTCTCTGAACTAAATTGACGTTTCTTCAAATGCATCCTAACAGCGGAGGTTAAATAGCCACTAATTTATTTCATCTCTGAATTTACAGCTTTGTAATGCAAAACTATATAAAAACCATAAAATGAAGGAGACTAAAAATAAAAAGGGAAAAAACAATAACAAATAAGCTGTTTCAGCCAACTCTTTTCCCTGCTCAAGATGAAATAAAGTAAGCATGACACATAATAACTATCTGTATTTTTTCCAGCTTTAATAGTCTGTAAATGACTACAGAGAAGGGATATATGGCTATCTTTATTTTTTCCTGACCTAAACATTTCTCTCTTGCTATTTACCTCTTCTGAACCTGAAGTCTCTCTGATAGAGTAATCAGTTTTAAGTCTTTAAAGAGAGTTAAATAGTGTTTGTAATTTTTAACTAGTACCTAACACACCAGGAATGTGGTGTCAATGCCAGGCTGTAATCATTTCTATGTCCTCTTTTATTCATACCATTTCTTATGTTCTGTGTTTGAGTTCAGACTCAGGAGAACTCTTGTTTTCACAGGACACATCTAATCACCTGGTGCCAGGTGGTCCCAGCCTGAAGTGCAAGCACAGCCATCAGCAAGTTTTCTACCAGTGGATTCATCCTCTTCATACTTTTCCGATTGGCTATAAATAGCATCACTTGTAAGGATTGTTGAAATAATTTGTTGCTATAATTATAGTGACATTTCTAGCATGTTATAATCATATAAGACTGCAAAAAAGAAGGATGCTATTTTGGAGTGTTGTTGTTGTTTTTTTTCCCCCCCCTCAACTCAGTTTGTGTTTCATGGAAAGGAAGAAAAGATTAGGAATGCTACTTGTTTAGAGAGGGAATCAGGCATGTGATAATAGGAGAGAACAATGACGTATAGAAACCAAGAGCATATACTTAGGAAGAAAGGCAGCTAGATACTTTGAAATTGACTTTGTTTTAGTCATAAAGGAAAAAAAGAAAAGAAAAAAAATTCTCCAAAGTACAATTCCATACATACAAGCAAAGTGAAGACATATGATATTATTCCAGCTGAGAGCCTTAGCCAAACTAAAGTCAACTTTAATTTTTCAAAGGTTTTTACATTTTTGATGACAACATCTCAGTGAAGAGTCACAAATGTCTGAAAAAGAAATATTTAGGATGGTTGTACTATAAGAATCTTTGGAAAAAACTATATTTTGAGTTGACAAAATATTTCCATTGTTTCCAAATGTTCAGTCAACACCAATTAAATAAAATAAAGATTTATTGAGAAAACTGTTTGCTGGTGAACAATCACAGTCAGGCCTGGACCACAGCTACGGGTGCTTTTAAACCACTTCTCAAGAGTCTGAAAGAGTATACACTAGATACATAAGTAATATTAATTTACAAAATTATAAAGTGCCCAAGTTTTTATTTTATTTGTTTTTTATTTATGTATTCAGCTTTATTGAGTAATAATTGAAAAAAATAATATATTTAAAGTATACCATGTGATATTTCAATATGTGTGTATACATTGTAAAAGGTTTCAAACAATTGAGTTAACTAACACATTCATCACCTCACCTCATGTATTTACCTTTTTCTTTTTTTTTGGTGAGAACCCTTAAGTTCTACTTTCTTAGTAAATTTCAATTACACAATACGATCTTATCAATTATAGTAATTTTGTTATACATTAGATCCTCAGACCTTATTCATCTTAAAACTGAAAGTTTGTACCCCTTAACCAATCCTTCCCTATTTCCCCCACCCATGCCTCCTGGCAACCACTATTCTACTCTATTTCTATGAGTAAGACTTTTTTTTTTTTTTTAGATTCTACATATAACTGATACCATGCAATATTCGTCTTTGTCTTGCTTACGTCACTTAGCATAATGTTCTCCAGGTTCATCTATATTCTCACAAATGGTGAGATTTTCTTCTTTTTAAAGGCTGAATAATATTCCATCATCTATATATACCATATCTTTAGCCATTCATCCATTGACAGAAATATAGGTTGTTTCTGTATTTTGTCTACTATGGATAATGCTGCAGTGAACATTGGAGCATAGATATTTTTTCGAGATAATGATTTCATTTCCTCTGGATATATATTCAGAAGTGGAATTTCTGGATCATATGGTAATTCTATTTTTAATTTCCTAGGAACCTCCATACTGTTTTCCATAGTGGTCATACCAGTTTACATTCCCACCAACAAAACACAAGAATTTCCTTTTCTCCACATCTCGCCAACACTTGTAATCTCTTGTCTTTTTGATAATAACCATTCTGACAGGTATGAGGTGACATCTCATTGTGATTTTGATTTACATTTCTCTGATGATTAATAATATTGAGGACATTCTCATGAGCCTGTTGGCTATCTGTATGTCTTCTTTGGAAAAATGAAGATCTTCTGCCCATTTTTTAATCAAGCTATTTTTTTCCTATTGAGTTGTATGACTATTTGATATATTTTGGAGATTAACCTCTTATCAGATATATGAATTGCAAATATTTTCATCCATCCCATAGGTTGCCTTTTTATTTTGCTAATGATTTCCTTTGCTGTGTAGATGTTTTTTAGTTTGATGTAGTCCTGTGTTTAATTTTTACTTTTGTTGCCTTTCATTTGGTGTCAAACCTAAAAGTATCATTGCTCAGACTAGTGACAGAGAGCTTATCTGTTATGTTTTTTTTAGGAGTTTTACAGTTTTAGGTCTTATGTTCAAGTCTTTAATCCATTTTGTGTTGATTTTTGTGTATGATATAATATAGGAGTCCAGTTTCACTCTTTGGTATGTTGATATTCAGTTTTCCCAACATCATTTATTAAAGAGATTATTCTTTTTCTACTGTGTATTCTTAGTGCCCTTGTTAAATTGATTCCTAGGTATTTTATTCTTTTGATGCTGTTATAATTGGGATTGTTTTCTTTATTACTGTTTGGTGCTTGCTTGAGCCTGGGGGGTGGGGTGGGGGGATTGTTGTAGGAAGTGTTTGTGCACCCATTTAAAAACTGCTTTTCTGTTTGTTATGGACCTGTGAATGCTGAGCCCCATTAGATACAGTAGCTAAATAATTTGAAAGATCATCTCTTGGGCGGCAGCCACAAAAGTTGAGGTATAGATGTGTGGACAAGCTCCTTCCAGAGAAAAGCTGGAGACTTGGTTTTACTGTTGGAGCAAGTCAGACAGAGGATGCAGAGGAATTGCACACCAGGTACTCTGGGCTTCTGTGAGGAACGCAGTCAACACCTAGATGCGGGCTGATTAAAACCTGGGCCCTTAGGCAGCAGCTGGGAAAGTACCAAACATCTACCAGGGAGAAACTGGGGGATGGACATTTTTGCTTGTGTTCTCTGGCCTGAGCCCAGGGTATAGCTATGAGGAGTGCTTGCAAGCCCATTTAACGACTGCTTCTTTGTTTGCTATAGTCCTGTAGGACTCGCGAATGCAAGCCCTGTTAGCTCTCAGAGATACGTGATTTGTGGTGTTGCCCCTTGGATGGGGTACTGTATGTGTGGTCCAAACCCTTTGCTTCTCAGGAAGAAGCTTGAAATTGAGGGTTCCCTCCTGATTGTATGTCACTGTGCCCAACAGGTGTGGTTTATGAGGAAAGTGTTCCTCAGCCTTTGTTACTCATTTTGAGATGGGTGTTGTCTCTGAAGTTTAATGTGTAGGAGCCACTCACCTACTTTTGGATTTCTCTCGAAGGGAATTGTTCCATGTGCAGCTGTATATTTGACATATCTGTGAGAAGAGGGAAAAATCAGGAGCCCCCTATGTTGCTGTCTTGTAATATCACTCCTGTCAACGTTTATTTTTAGATGCAACTCCTCTTCTGAGTGAGAATGTGGGACCTATTCTTTTGACCTGACCAATGACACTGAACAGCAAAATGGGAATTGGCACTGGCTTCCTTTGTCAGCACTGATCAGGGTTATAATTTACTTATTTGTGTGATCTTTCCCCCACATGTCTGTATGGCCCAGGAAGGTGGAGAACCTATCTGGTTCGCAACACAGTCTTATTCCCAGTTCTTGGCCAAGGGCTTGACGTGTTATAAGCTGACAGACTGTAGGTCAACATGAGTTCAAGGAATGAATGATGAAACAGGAAATTTCAGACTAATTCTGGCTCTGCGATTGTTAAGTTTCATAAATTTAGGCAAGCATTTCACTTCTCGGAGCCTCAGATTCTTTATTTTCAAAATGGTTGGCTTGGCCGGGAAGTTCTCCAAGGTCCCCAGCCTTAAATTTTATATATGAATACATGGTGGACACCTCAGGGCCCTTCCACCACCTTTCTTTCTGGGAACCGTTTGCTCAGGCCCCAGCTCCATCTCACTCTACAACATCACCTCCCTTATACATAGCCATTTAGTTTAGGGATGGACTCTGGAATCTAGTTGGAATAAGCACATTTTCTTTTCCAGGTATTTGCCATTAAGCCTGAAGACTTGTCAAACAGAATCTGCTATGACTGTGCCGTGGCCTGTGAATTTGGGAACTTTGGAATAGTTGCTTCCTGCCAGTGTGAACAGTCAGGCAGAGGCAGTCAGAACATGGAGAGAGAAGAACAAAGCAATCTGCAGAGCAGAGAAGGCATGGCAAGTGGAGTTCTGGCAATCCCCAGTCTCTTGCTGGAGCCCGTGGCTTTCCTGACCTTGGGTTTGATAGAATGGCTTGTGTACTGATAGTAGATGCCCACCCTCCCCCCTTTTTGGATGAAAAGTAGTTCTAATTAGTTTTGTTATTTGTATCCAGAGGCCCAGCTAATGTGTGTGTGTGTGTGTGTGTGTGTGTGTGTGTGTGTGTGTGTGTACATTCTTCTCAATAATTAAAGCTAGTTTAATTGGTTATTCAGATGAAGTCTATTAGCTTCTTCAAATCCTCATTCATATAAGCCTATACCCAGTATTTATCAGGGCCTGTGAAGCACTGCCTCTCTCTGGGACTGTCTGATGTGTTTCTACACAGCAGAAATCCCATAAAACGAGGAAGGAGAACAGCCTGTAACCTGGGATGAGTGAGTAGACCATTTATCAGCATTGCTTCTTAACAGATTGGTCTCGTCCTCTTTATTGACCTTTGCGGTCAGCCCCTGCACACCTGCCTGTGATTCTCAGCCCTGTCTGCATACCTCTGCAGGCTTCCCAGACCCTGGGCAAGAGTCACCTCCTTGATACATACCTGCGCAAACTCGTGTCCACCCTTGGTCTCCTCTGAACTGCCCTATCTTGTCACATGCACCCGATTTTATATTTCCTTTCCTGATCATAATGAGAAATGAAGAATTGGGTTATGAGTTATCTAATTCCATTATTCCTCGGAAATTTGAGTGTGGAGAGGTAGTGCCATGTAACGGAGGAAGTCAGAAGACTCGGGTTCTACAGGTAACTGTGTGATCTTAAACAAATCTCTTTTCCTCCTTGCTTATAAGATTAGTCAACTACAGGATTTGGGGGATACTCCCACCCCACCCCCACCCCCAGGGTCTATTTCAACACCACCTTACCTGTTACTAGTATCAATTTCTAAGATTCTACTACTTACTTCCTTGCATCTTCCAGGGCCTTCCAGGGTAGGCCTCTGATTTGTGGGTGAATCTTTTTCACTATTGATATCTCAGTTTCATTGTAGATGTTTAAAAGTTTTAAGTAAATGATCTTTTTTAAAGAAAGAAGCTCCCAACAGACAGAGAGAAGTCAGGGGATGGGAGGAGCACTGCTTTTTGACCTGAAAGGTCCTGGGACAGCCAGGTCGCTCCCTACACGCTGGTATTGTTTGCCCACATTCTCCCCTCACCCCCTCCGTCTCCTTCCTTGATCAGCACAGTCACCAGCCTTGGCTGTTTTCTTGCCTTAACTTGATGCTAAGCTTTCAATGTTTCTTCTAGACCAGGATGTTTTTGTCTGACAAATGAGAAGCTTTTTCCTTTTGCTTGCCTTATGTTCTAATCTCACAAGAGATTGGGACCCTCGAAATGTTTTTAATAATAATTTTCTCTTATTGTCACCATCACCAGCCCTCCGTTTGTTCTGTGAATGATGGCACCTGAGCAGTAGCAGTGAGACCAGACTCTGGAGTGGCTGGCCTTGGGATTTCAAGGTGAATATTCAGACGCTGAAGGGTTTGTCTCATAATCTATGTTGATGCCTTACTAGGAACCAACGTAGCCACTTTGACCCAAACCCTTCTCTCCATATGACAGCCCAGCCATCACACATTAGTCATATTCAGTAGTTTAGCTTCCTAAGCATGGCTGCCCAGCAGTTCTGGTGCCGCTAAACTTGTCCAACATTTTGGAATTCTTGTATAACTACCATCATATTGGGACAGATTTTGAATGATAATGATGCTTACGGTATCTAACCAAACTTTTTTATATAGGTTTACCAGTGTTTTATCATGTCACTATCTGCCTATTGCATCCCCTTGCCCTTGTCAGTATCCTCCGAGTTTCTCAGCTCTTCTTCCCTCTTCCCTGAGATCAAGCAAAGGAGAGACCAAAAATGCAATAACTCACTAAGTGGAAAAGAGATTTTCTTATCACTATTAGTTTGCGAAAACAAAATTAGAGATAATATAGGTTCATGCAGTGTCATGGATAATGACAACAATCTAGATAACAGCCAAGAAAAGGCAACTTTATTGCTTTCTTGCAAATAAGACAAAAACAATAGTTAATCAAGTTTCCCCTACATTCATAATGGAGCATTTTATGGTCTTCTGAGGCGAAGTCTGATGAAATGCAAAGCTTGTGCTTTGGATAACAATGCCAATTTTTGTTAAAATCCTTAAATTTGTTTGTGACACCTTCTTTCCAAATTCCGAACTAATTTCTTTGGGGCTAAGATCTCTTCTAATTTGTTTGTTTCTTTTGTAATATAAAGGCCATGAAAATTATAAAGTGGCCATTGGTCTGCACTGGGTGTTCTTGGCCTTTTATTTCCTACATAATTTTTACTGTGGTTTTGGGAGACTGATTCATTTAGTCTTGGCAGTTACTGAATATTCTTGTCCTTTGCAGCTATAGCGATACCTCAAGTTGGCAAGAGGGAAAAGGAAGTCTGTGCTGTTGCATACCAAATTTGATCTCTATTATGGCACTGAAGGAATGTTTTTTGTAATGACATTGACAACAGCCAAAAGAACATCCCGAAGACCTTCTGACATTGATAGAGAGAACTTATCATGGAGTCACTGATGGTCAAGCAGGCAGGCAGGGAAGCTAATTTTGAAGGAGCAGAGATTTCAGTGATATCGTTCAGCTTAGGTAATATGTTTTACAAGACAACTGAAGTAAAAAGGAAAGCCTGATATGGCCAACACCTGCACATTTGTCTGTTAACCCAGGTAGCCTTTGTTGGAAGAATTGGTATGAGGAAGATTATCCTTTTGACTACTTCGAATGTTGAGGCAGAGTGAGGCAGAAGGGGACATCCATGTGGCCAGATAACTGAGATAAAAGTCATCACAGCTACATGACCTTTACAAACACTCATATATCAAATAGCCTTCCACTACTATTGTCTACAACTGGGAGCTGATGACACACTTGGCCAAAAGATTCTCTCTAGAGTCACAAGTATGGTTACCACCCTGCAGACCCACAGTGTAGGAGAGGATACTGAACTGGAGTGGATCTGCAGAGTGGAAAGCAGTAGCTCATTTTGGGCTTTCCTCTAAGGAAACGAGAGATTCCTGAAACAGTAGATGAAGCTAGATGGCAGGAAAAGGAAGGCTTAAGTAAGAGAGTTTAAAGAAAATTTGAAGTTTGGCTCAATCAGGCCAGTACATGGGGACCCTTGCCGGAAACAGGAGAGGGAGAGGGGAAAGCGATGTTAGAGCATGGAGTTCTTTTGGAATCTTGACTTGAGGTTTCTGCATCTGCCCCTCCACCACTGGTCTGAGCCCGCCCCTCAGTGCTTGTGGCTCTTCTACTTCATTCTGTTGGCTTGGCTTGGCTGTGACCTGGATGAGAAGGGTAGTGGGGAGGGAGTAGTGGGGAGGGTAAAGAGCCTGGTGACAACACTGGCATTTGCGTTCTTTTGGGTGAAGCACAAAGCCAGATAGGAAGTCCTAACTTCTAGTCTTTCATTGTCTGAAAAGCTGACTTATAGCAGGGTAAACCCAAAGATATCTCCAGTTTTCCCAGCATAAATAACTGCGGCAGTTTCATAAGGGCGTGAGAACAGAGAGCAATAACAGTACCAGAGTGTGTGTGCACGCGCGCGTGTGTGTGTGTGTGTGTGTGCGTGCACGTGCATGTGTGTGTGTGTGTAAAGAAAGTGTGGAAAATATCCATGGCATCACAAGCTTTACTCTCAGAAAATGGTCATCGTGTTTGCTGTGTTGCCAGTTAGACCTGTGTGCATGGATAAGATATGGCAAATATGGAAAAGATACAGTTTATTTGATCTCCCGTTTTGTTTACTCTACAAAAGAGTAAGAAAAAAGGAAATGAAAGTCATGAAGAGGGAGGACAACGGCCCTGTCATACCCACATGTCAACCAAAAGGATTTCGTGTGATTTTAAACCCAGCTATTTTTGAGATTTAGTGAGAAAAAGAACTACAAAACTCTTTTTCTGGCATGATAAATAATGATAATATATGCTTTAAAAACTCATTATAACTATTAACATGAATAACTAGTGATTTAGAATTTGAGTTAAATCGTTAGGCTGCTACATTTGTGCTCTTTGGGTGTTTGAATATAATTATTTGAGGATTAAGCTGAGAGACATAGATCAGCACCAGAAATAAATAGCAGGTTTGCTTGCAAAGCCAAAATTAAAATGGAGAAATGAGAATTCTTAGGGAAAATGTCTGTGTATGAATGAATGAATAAAAAGTAAGATATTCCACACCTTAATTATAGGAAGATTTCAGGAAAGACATTGATTGGAGTTTTCAAGAAGATGAGAGAGTAATATATGACTTTAAGAAAACAGTTTTGCTTTGGCTTTTGTGGTCTCTAGGATTAAAGAAGGGATTAATTACGGAGGCAAAATTTATATTTTTATTATTTAGTAACCTTCTTCATTTAGACAAAAAGCGATGACAGACTTTCTTAGAATAAAGAGAGTATACAGGACCTATTTAAACATTATGCCAAATAGCAATTACTTATGTATCAAATCGAGATGAACCTACTGCATCATCCTTATTTCTTAATAGACAAATCCTTAGTAGTTTATACTATACCTAGAAAAAAGAAAAGGAATTTATTGTCAAAGCTAAGCAAACCAGTAGCCATGTGCTTCACTGTAAAGGTAACCTTGGATTTGGGGGTGTTGAATATACTTAGGATCAGATGACTACATATATTTTTGAAAAAAAGAAAATCCTTTTAATTAAAAGTTTTACAGTGTAAATAGACCCTGAAGGCTGATTTTAATGTCTTTTCGTTCAGGATTTCATTGATGTATGAGTTTAGGGTATTTTTGGCTAAAAGTACTATCTGTTGAGATGTTAGTGAAATATCAAGCAAGGTGAACAAAATAGCCAACTCACAAACAGTATTCTGAAGATCTCACAAAAACGAAATCATCAAAAAGAAACTTTGAAATGCGCAATGCGGGACAGAATGCAGGAGGCATTTTCAAAGGCTTGGCTGCCTTTGGACTCACAGACCACCAAAAGTTTAGCGAGATTCTGATGTATGGGAACCAGCGAAGTTTCTGGGCTCACTCATCCCTGGGAAACTAAAAAGCCAACAAAAATTCAAACCGTCAAACCATTTTATAATATAAAAAAGAATCCAATCCGTGCATGTTTGTAATTTCCATAAATTAGCCTTGTAGGCCAGCATGGTGTTTCGTAACATTGTCGAGCAGTGCATCATACAAATGAGACAAGAGCTGCAGCCAAGAACCATTTTAAGGAAAATTACAGATCCTCTGCCCTTTCTTGCACTCTGAGCTCAGATCTTCTCTGTCTGACTGGAATCACAAAGAGGAAACTGAACATTTTACCCCAAATATTATTGTAAATTAGTGGCAGAAAAGTCCTTTCCAAAAGACAGGTCTTGTGATGGGCGAACATGGGCTGGTGGGGGAAGGCTGGTCTCTCACGCAGCCTCCAGACAGAACAGTCACCAGAACCCTGTCTCGGAAGTGGTGGGCCGGATTTGCAAATCACATCTCACAGGAACAGGAGATACAATTAGGGAGATCAATGCATGAAAACAGCACCTGGGGCGGCTGCAGTGGGAATGCCAACGTGTGCTGAGGGTTCAAGAGCCATTCTGACATGGTTGTTAGGGTCAGTGAAATGTGACTTTTTAACGCTGCCACTTCCAGAACCCTCAGCTCCAATATATTAAAAAAAAAAAAGCCACCTCCTTCTCTGATCCCTCTTCCTCTCCCTCATGCTCATTCCCACATCCCTGCTTTTGCAGACGCCACGGCCCTGCCTGGACTGCCCGTTCCTCGCGCCTTGCACCTGGGGTAACAATCCATAGTGTGCTGCATGCAAGCTTTCTGCTTGGAATTTATGGAATTCAAGGATCTTAAGACCCAGGCACTTCCCTCAAGGGGTTGAAAATCTCCACAGAATGAAAAGAAACAAAAGTATAACAGATAACCAAAAATGTGTGTGTGGGAAGCATGTAAGAATTCAGAGGAGAGAGTTCGCCCCCTGGGAAGTCACGCAGCCTTCACTGATGGGGGTCTGACTGGGCCCCAGAAGACCAGCAGGATTCAGGTAGGTAGGACTGGATGGGGCCAGGGCATGGGCAGACCTTTCCAGCAGGAACTCAGCATGACATAGGTAGGCAGGCAGGAGGAAGGAAAGGTAGGGAGAGATGATTCTGGGAATGTTCAGACGCCCAGAGCAGGGACCAGATTACCTACAGGACTAAAGTACTGCAACTTTATATTTTGCTAGGTAACCCTGGACAGAAAAAGGAGATACTTGGTGAAAGGCTGTTTAATGAATAATATGCAGGGCCCAGTGCAAACTGCAAATGTGGGGACTTTTGGTAAAAATCTGTGGAAAAATATTTCATCAATTTCCTAAAATAGAAATCTATTTTTCTCTATGGTCTCTCCCTCTCCACCGATCATTATTTTTTTGTTTGCTATTTAATATCATGCTTCTTTGGGCACAAGATGCACTCAGGGAACGTGCAGTGCTCCATGGGTGCCTATAGACCCCATCCCACAACGTGGCGGGCTTCATCCTCCAGCTGTTGGGTTCTCCCTCCTGAAAACTTCTGGACCAATGTGTTTTGCTCTGGTTGGTGGTGAGAAAGTCAGGCATCTTATTCCCACTGTCTGCTGATTCAACTCAGGGCAGATGGGTGACCTCAGGACATTGCTCCTAGATGTGCTAGATTGGATGGGTGAGAGGCTCACCTCTGTCAAGTTGCCCATCGAATGACCTGTGGCACTGCTAGCTCAGTTATGGGAGGGTCACAGCCATCCCCGAGCTGGCCTGTGCATAGCCCCTGATGGGAGTGGAGGGCAGAAGCAGGTGGCGGGGAGAGGCCAGGTGGAACCCCGGGAAACAAGATGCAGGGATCTAGGAATCCACGAGGGAGATGGAAAGCTGCAGGCAGATAGGTCCCAAGCCCCAGTGCGTACTGGTCACTGAGGCTTCACCTGGGGGTAGAGAAGTCTGTGAGGGGTCAGGGCCCTGGCACAGGGGTAATAATAGAGTGAGAAAGGGAGGAACCTATCTCGACCTATCTTGGACCATATAGCAAAAGTTGCGGGTTGAGGATAACGTAGCAAAAAGACAGAAATTGCCTGGATCTGTTACCTTGAGAGGTTTTCACTCTTTTTCTGGACAGCTTATATTTGGACTGTGCAACAAAAAAGAAATTAATTTCTCTATTATTTCAGTCACTGATATTTTGGTGTAACTTTACTTATACTATAACTTTATACTTATAAAGTTATAATATAATTTTACTTATACTAAAACTTTAGTATAAAGTTACTCCTGTAACTTTACTTATACTATAAAAAATAACATACTTGTACATGTTTATAAATGAGTTTAAACATATTTACTTCATAGAATTGTGAGAATTGAGCCCTCCCTAATGCATAAAAAGCACCAAGACCAATAACTAACATATGGTATGTATTCAATCAATGTTTGCTGTATACATTATGACCAGAATACACTACTTATGGATAATTGCCAAGGGACAGTGTATACATGAGAGAAGGGGTAGAGGAAGGTGCATTTTAGCTCCCTTGTAGGTAGATGTTAAAGGATTTGAACTTTATTCTTTAGGTAGAAGCTCTTTACAGTTAGTAACATAAAAATTAAGAATTGCATTTTGATATGAATGTAAAGTTTAATATTTTTTGAGCCTCTACTTGCAAATATTGGGAGAACAAAGATAATAAATCAAGGTCTTTGTCTTCAAGTTGCTTGCTTAATGCAGTCATTATATAGTATACTGACTAAAAGCTTGGACTCTAGTTCCAGATTGCCTGAGGTTGAATCCTGGTTCTACTCTGACTAGTTGGTGACTTTGGCAAATTATTTCACCATTATTTAACTGAGTTTCAGTCTCTGTAAAAAATATATAGTAATAACACCTGCTTTAGGATTGTTGGAAGGAATAAATGAGCTAATACTTGCAAAATGCGTAAAACAATGCTCAACACTGAGTAAGTGCTCAGTTTATGTAAGCTACTGTATCAGTTAACTATTGCTACATGATAAACCATTCCAAACTTGGTAGCTTAAAACAACAAACATTTACAGTTGGCCATCTGTATTCATGAGTTCCACATCCACAGATTCAACTACCCACAGATATGTATTTTCAATGCAGAACCCACGGATGTGGAGGGCTGACAAAGGGACTTGAGCATATACAGATTTTGGTATCTATGGGCAGGAGGTTCCTGGAACCAGCCCTCCTTGGATACCAAGGGATGACTGTATTTAGTTCACAATTTTTCAGGCTGGCAATTTAGATTAGGCTCAGTTGTGTGGTTCATCCAGTCTTGGGTGTGCTCTTTTATGCATCTGCAGGCAGGCTGCTGGTTGACCAGGTGGCTCTGCTTCTGGGGGTTGGTAAATTTCTACTTGTTGGCAATTAAGCCGTTGCCTCTCATACTCTAGGAGGTTCATCAAGCTTGTTCTCATGATAGAAGCAGGATTCTAAGAAGTAGAAGTATGAAAGTTTTCAAAACCTAGCTATAGACATGGCATAGCATTAACCCCCCCATATTCCATTGGTCAAAACAAATAGCAAGTTCTGCTAGATCCAAGAGGAATACTCTCTATTTCTTGATGGGAGAAGCAGCAAATTCACATTGCAAAGAGTGTGGGTACAGAAATGCTATTAATTGGGGCTATCAGCACAATCAATTTACCACAGACTGCCCCCCCATCCCAATTATTCATATCCCTCCTATGTGCAAAATATAGTCACATCCTTATAAGACCTACAGAATCTTATACAATCATGGCATCAAACTCAGTATCAGTTCTGCATGTGGCTCTTTAGATATAGGACATTGATATCTGGAGATCTATGAAATACAGAGACGGGTTACTTGCCCCCAGAGGCCCAACATATAATGACACAGAGGCAGGACCACCTCAATAAATACTTCTACTCAAAAAACAGAAAGAATAGAAGACTCCAGCAGTAACTGATCCATAGCAATTCTGAAATCTCACTGGGTAAATGTTCCTAGGTCCCCCAGCTTTGAGAGTGGGGAGTATTCCTTGAATAGATCTTGGTTCTGGTCCTTATGAGTGTTCTTTAGTCCAGTTTTCTATAAAGTTGTTATCCGTTCTCTGGGCTTCTGCTTCTGCCCTCTGAGATGTTTTTCTTTTTCCATCACACCTCTTAGCTACATAAAGAAATAGCCCATGTTGGCAAGACGACTGGCTTTCCTAACCTGCTTGTGCCTATAGAGAGCAGGATGCTCAGGGCCCTTTGTACATTTTCAGTTCCTTTTAGTCCAGATGGTAACACTTTTCCTATATAATATCCTTTAAAATGCAGCGGCCATCTGATTATTTCATTCACTTCACTGGACAAAGCCAGCACTCACAATTGTTTTATAGATATGGCTAGATTTACTTACTGCTACATTGAAATGAGTTTTTGTGAGATTATTAATATTCTAGAAGTCCTTTGGTCTAGATAAGGTGGTCTGCCTTAATTACTTTAGAAGTTTTAATGAGTGGTCATATACCACACCCTTGGATTCACCTGTGCCCTCAGGCTATATTTTACTTTGAAGATTTTTTTTTTTGCTGTTTGAAGAGCCTGGAAATGAATAACTGTTTCATTTTTCATCTAGCAAGTCATTCTGCTTATAAATTGGCCATTTCTTTCTTTACTTCATCTCTTTCTTGATGTACCTTGCCATATGCAACTAGAAGCAACCAGCGAACACTTTCAACATTCTGCCTCAGGAATTCACTTAACCAAATCCAAGCTATATATATAATATGTACATATTACATATAATATGTACATATTATTATATATAATATATAATATATATTCTTATATTTTACTGCAGTTTTTTTCAGTAACAGAATTATTGAGAAATGGTTTTATACTTTAAAACTAATTTTCTTAAATTGTACAATTCAGTGGTTGTGCCACCACCACTACTAGCCTATTTTTAGAACATTTTTAAGTCATTCCAAAAAGAAACCCTGTACCCATCAGCAGTAACTCCCCATTACTCTCTTCCCCCAGTCCTTGAAAACGTTAATCTAATTTCTGTTTCTTCAGATTGGCTGGTTCTGGCCACTTCATATAAGTGGAGTTATATATCGATAAGTGACCTTTTGTGACTAGTTTCTTTCACTTAGCATAATGTGCAGGGGTGACAATTTTACAAGTAGTTTTGATACTACATAACACAGACTGTCATTTTTCTAGCTTTGAAAACAATTTCTTCACCATTTCTCGAAACTTTGTTAACAGTGTATTTACTGCTTTTCCATTCTTCACTCACTTATTGGTCTCAAAATCAATGCTGCATATTTTAGATTTTGCTTATATCAGCATTTCACTTCCGGTACCAATTTATGCATCATTATTCATGACCAAAATAATGTCGTATCAAAAACAGTCATTCAGTTTTGTTCATGAATTTATAGGTCCGTTAGGTGGTCCTTCTGGTCTGGACTGGCTCGTTTATGTATAGACTGTTAATTACAGGTCAGATAGATAGTTCTGTTGGCCTGTCTTGTGGCTGGCTCACTATAGGCTTGTCTGGCCTGGCCTGGCTAGGACAACCAGGCTTTCCTTCATATGGTCTCTTGTCCTCCAGCAAGCCAGCCTGGCTCATTTACATAGTGTCTGGGCAGGGTTTCAAGAGAGGGAGCAGAATTACATCAAGTCTCTCAAGGCCTAGGCTCAGAATTGGCACACTGGCACTTATGTCATGTTCTATATGCAAAAGCAAATCACAAAGGCAGTCAGCATCAAAGGTGGGGAAATAGACAACCCTCTCATTGGGAGGAGCTGCGAAAGCACATTGTGAAGGGAGGCCATTAATTGGGGCCAACAGTCCAATCTATCACAACTATTATTCTCATTACTGACACCAAATAGCCACAGCCAATTCAATCAGGCTGCTGGAGTTTCATAGTTTTCCCCAACTCAATTCAGTGAATTTTTACCAAGTGCCTATTGTTCAATAAACACTGTGTGTGGTCCCGAGGAGATAACCATGAAAGGACAGATGGGACCTGTCCTCAAGGAGTTCATAGTCTAAGAAGGAAAAGAAACATGTGAATCAACAACACAAGCCAATGTTATAAATTCAATAGCACATCCAAGACAGAAAATTAAGTGGTAAATTCTACTATGGATTTCAAGGGAGTTTTCATAGAAAAGGTGATCTCTAAGTTGGGTCTTTGTGGGAGAATAAGAGGTTGCCTGGAAGACAAGAGGGTGGAAGAGACCATTTAGAGGAGAGACGAGAGTGTAGACAAAGGTATGGAAGTGTAAGTGCTTGTGGTGTGAATAGAAATTCCAAGTAGCTCAGAATCAGTGAAGTATCAAGTGCTGGGAGGGAGAAAGCAGGAGATAGGTAATGGAGGCAGATAATGAGGTAATGGCATGACCATACAGAGGCTTTTTTCTAATGCTTAAGACTTGTTTATCGTCCTAGAGGTAAGTGGATATCAGTGAAGCAGATGATTGGCAGATTTTCTTTTAAGAAAGATGACTAGCCTATTGCACTTTTGATGATGGACTGCAAAGAAGAAGAGAACAAAGACATAGATGTTAGTTAAGAGGCTATTGTAATTGCCCATCTAAGGAATGATGATGACCTGTGCCAAGATAGTGGCAACAAAGGAGGAGATAAGGTTTAAGCAATGTACAGGAAGTAGGAGTTGATGACTTAGTCTGGAAGAAAATGAAAAAAGAAAAAATTAAAGATGATGTCAGGTCTGTTATCCATTGCTTTAGTATCCTGAGTTATGTTTAAATCTCTTACTCATCTGCCACATGTCACTAAGGCGACCGTTTCTCAAAAGAACAAATTTATCAACCTAAAACCTAAATCCTATTCATTAACAGCCTACAAGTATTCCTCTAACACTAAAAACTTTTTTTTTAGCTTTTTATTTTAAGATAACTGTAGATTCACAGGCTGTTGTAAGAAATAACACAGAGTGGACCTGTGTACTTCTCATCCAGTTTCCCTCTCGTGGCAATTACAGCACAGTATTATAACCGAGAAACTGACGTGGACATACTCCAGCAACCACATTCAGATTTTACCAGTTTATATACACTTATTAATGTGTGTGTCTTTAGTTCTATGCAATTTTATCCCATGTGTAGATTCATGTGACCACTACCATAGTCAAGATGCAGAACAATTTCATCACAAGGATACTGTGGGCTATCCTTTATAGCCACAGCCACTTCCCTCTCCTCCCTGCTCCCTAGCCCCTGGAAACTACTAATATGTTCTTCATTTCTGTAATTTGGCCATTTCAAAATGTTATATGAACAGAATCATATAGTATATAATCTTTGGATATTGACTTTTAAAATATCGAGACCTACCCAAGTTGTTCCATGTATCAGTAGTTCAAAATTCCCTTTTTTTTTTTTTTTTTTTTGCTGAGTAGAATTCTATGGTGCAGATGTAATACAACGTGTTAACCTTTCACTGGTTGAAGGACATCTGGGTTGTTTCCAGGTTTTGTGCATGAGGAATAAAGCTGCCACAAATATTTGTGTGCAGGTGTTTTGTGTGAAAATGTTTTAATTTCTCTGGAATACAGATCCAATAGCATAATTTTTGGGTCTTGTGGTAAACTTGTGTTTAGTTTTATTAACAGCCATATTCTTATCCAGAATGGTTGTACCATTTTATATTTCTACTAGCAATGCATGAGGGATCCAGTTTCTCAGCATCCTTGCATTTGTTATTTTTTATTTGAGCCATTCTAATAGGTATGTAGTAATATCTCATTGTGGTTTTAATTTCCAAATCTCTAATGGCTACTAATGTGAAATATCTTTTCATGTGCTTATTTGCCATCTGTAGATCCTCTTCAGTGAAGGGTCTGTTTATGTCTTTTGCTCATTTTCTAATTTGCTTGTTGTATTCCAGCATTTTTAAAAAATTCCCAGCCTCTTGTGCATTCGCCTAATCATAAAACAGTCTAAATCTTATCTTGTGTTTTTATTTTCTTATGTTTTATTTTCTTATGTTTTTCTTATGTTCATTCTCAGGCTCTTGTGCATTTACCTAATCATAAAACAGTCTAAATTTTATCTTGCATTTTTTATTTTCTCATGCTTTTATTTCTCTATGGAAGAGAATCAAAAGTCTTATTAAACCTCCAAACATTCTATTTAAACGGCCTATTTGTACTATGCATATCATTTTAGCATAGAAACACATGGAACTGGTCCTGTATACTATCTTTCCTCAAAGCTATTGGTTGCTTGCTCGTCTCTTGCAATACGTACAGGTGCTGAAGAGCAACTTGTTGCTTAGGCTTGTACTACAGGTCTTATGCTTAAAAAAAAAAAGTCTGATTTTAGACCCAACTAAAGCTTATTATTTGTGAATGTCTAAAGGAAACTGTTGGCCAAGCACTTAGGTGGTGTGGCAGGTAGGGAGCAGAAGGTAGTTGTACAGTTATCTGTGTTTGGCTGCACACTAGCAAAGTCTTCTCACTTAGAAATGACCAACTTTCAGCATCTGCTCCTCACCTCTTCTGGAATTTTCTGTGAGACGAACTAAATTTACTTTTCTGTTTTTTATTCAATTGAGGTTTTTAGTCTCTTTAATAAGTCATAACTGAAGAATCAGCATTTATACAAATTGCTAAACCAAAATAAGATCAAGCCTCAGTAAACAGTTAATTTAAGGGAATAGGGAGAATTACTGAAGAATCTTGCTAGAAAGTGTAAGAGAAAATTTTCTCCATTCTTTATACAAACTTATGGTGATATGCTTTTGTACAGAATTCCTCCTCAGTATAAGATATAACCCCCAAATTATGTAAGACCTTGCAGTTTAATTTTTGAAACAAAAATAATCAAACAAACATGCGCTGAAAAATTAGTAACCTTTGTGTGTGTGCGTGGGGGGGAGAATAAACACATATTTTAAAATACAATCAGACCCCCCCCAAAGAAAACCTCAAAACAATACATTAAGTGGATTGCAATAAATATCAAATTCAGAAGGCAGCTTCTGTCAAAAAGAAATGATTGCAGATAGCTGCCATGCTCTGAAATATGGACTAGCCTAGAGGGTGCTTAAAAAAGAGAACCAAAACAGTAAATAAATAATCATTATATTATTTTGCGTTTTTGTAAATGATTAATTGATTAAAGGGTAGACCAGGTTAAGTAAGTCAAACACCCAACATCAATCAGAGACCAGATTCTAGCGTATGAGGTACTAACTGGTGCAGAGAGCTTGGATTGTTCTATGTTGTTTTCTATAGATAATTCATTTCCATTTCGGAAAGTTCCGAGGTTGCTGGGTCTTTTTGAGCATTTGCTCAGTGCAGAAGCAGTCCTGGAATAGATAAATCTAGGCATCTGGAGCAGGTCGGTACTCTACCATACCATGTGGAATGGATGCATGGTGAGCCCTGTTGGTAGCATAAAGACAGATAACTAGATAAAGAGAGGTTAGGTAAAGGCACACATACAGTGCTGAAAGAACTCAGGCGCATTTATCTTTGCCTTCAGCAGGTATTAACTGAGCTCCTTCCATAGTCTAACTCTCTGCTAAGTTTCTGCAATACGGAAAAGAAAAAATTCTGCTCTCGGAAAGTTCAAAAACTCATGTGGGAGAGAGACAAATGATCATCAAATACAACAAGATATAAATAAATATTATGATGGCAGCAAGTACATAGTATTCCTCATATGCAGAGGTGCTCTGATTAATATCCATGGTGATGATGAAGTGAGATGTGTAGAGGAAGAGGTCCTGGATGAGGGGAACACTGAAGTGGGTCCTGAGGATTAAATTATAATTTGCTCAGCAGACATAGGGAGCAGGAGACGGTTGTGCCAGGCAGGTGGAGGGGTAGGGGGTGCAGATGGCACTTTGCTCAGCTGCTAGTAGTTCGCCACAGAGGGAGTATAGTGGATGTATGGAAGGTGGTGGGAGGTGAAGCCTGTCGAGGTAGGTAAAGCCAAGTAAAGACAGTTATTGAAGAGTTTGGTGTAGGCCAGTGATGCGAGAAAGGCAGAACTAGGGAAGAAGTTTTGCTGCACACCGAAATCATTTTCTTGGCATCCTAAGAAAGTGAAATCAGGGAGGCTACTGCACGGTGTTCCAGAAATTATACATATATGCTATCAAATTGCTCATTCTGAGCCTAGACTAGTCTCTGGTCACTGAGCTACAAAGAGACCATTCTTTAAGTATCAATGGACAGAGATTATCATCTGGCATGTTACCACCCAAAGGTCCATTCTCCACATGGAGTCATGGCAGCTGGGTGCAGAAGTTGATAGAGAATGTGGGTGCTGATATCTTGTCCTTCTCACTCACAGGTGGTGTGAACCCCTCAAAAAATCTTGTCCTCATCTGAGTGTCTTATTTCTACACTACGGATGGCATAGAGTTTGAGATTGGAAAATAATAAAAGAGTTTTAAACATGACATATGAGCTACTGCTGAAGAATCTGGGAAGGTTTTGCTGGATAGATGGAATCTCACAGGTCATCGTTATTTTTAAATATCAGAAGGCTTTCCATGTAAGAGGAGGTATTAGACTTTTGCTGTATAGGCCATAAAGTATAGTTTGTCCAATTGGATAAAGCTGTAACAAACAACTGATTTGGTTCACAATAAAAATTATAATGCCGTCATTTGGTGAGTGACTAATCCTGGTATAATGCTGGGATCTCTAATCCTCTCAGCAACCCTGTAAGGTGCATGTTTTATCCTCGTTTTGAAGATGAGAAGCCTCAGGTATGCTTGAGATTCAGACCTATCTGTCTATCTTTCTCCTTCCATCATATCAAGGTTCTACTTGGAAGAGATATTTTTAATATGTTTTATTTCACCTGAGTGGAGCTTTCTGAGGGGGAATAGACCACATATCAAGCAGATAGCTTTTCTTCAGGCACTGATCACAGCCATGAACATCGCAATGGGGATTCAGACATCACTTGGGCTTTCAAACTATATGGCCTTTAAAGCCCTTTTTAAATGAGAGCTTCTAGTGTTCTGTGTCATTTTTTAAATCAGTTGGATATTTACAATATATGGTACGTGTATTAGTTCCCTATTGTTGCCGTAACAAATTGATGTAGACTCAGTGATTTAAAATAACAGTTTTTTTTTTTCTCTTACAGTTCTGGAAGTCAGAGCCCACTTTTAGTGGGCAAAAATCGAGGTGTCGGCAGAACTACCTCCTTCTGGAGCCTCTGAGGAGAAGAATCTGTTTCCTTGCCTTTTTAAATTCCTGGTGGTTGCCTGGATTCTTTGGCTTGTGGCCTCTTATTCGAAGTGCATCACTCCAATCTGCTTCCATCAAAGCATGACCTTTTCCTCCTCTATAATCAGTTCTCCCTCCACTTCCCTCTGATGGAGACTTTTTTGATTACTTTGGGCCCAATCTGATAATCCAGGATAATATCCCCACCTCAAGATCCTTAATTTGATCAAATTTGCAAAGTCCTTTTTGTCACGTAAGGTAACATTCACAGGTTCTGGGAAATAAGGACATGAATATCTTTGGGGGGTGTTATTCGGCCTGCCACAGCATGCAGAGATGAAAGCCTGGGTATAGTGAGCATGGTAAAATCTTCTCAGACTTAGGAAAATTCACTGAAAGAATGAATTCCAATCTGCATATGTCCTTCAGACACACAGAACAGACCCCATTAAAGTTGTTTTCTGGCACATACATTACTGATAAAACAAAGAACAGCTCCACAGGGGAACAACAAAAAAAGTACTCTTACTTATCTTTTCTCACAAAGAATGGTAGCATTTTAAAATTCAGATAAATAAAATATGTGCCCAGCATCAAAGTCTCAGGAGACAGATGAAATGCTAAAGTACGAAAATAACCAAGAAAAACTAATCACAAATCAGACAAAGACCAAGCACTACTATTGTTTTGCATTATACAAGACTGTCAAGCCCTTGGACTTAGGGGATCTGAGGAAAAGGGCACTTAGAAAGAATTTCATTTTAACACTGGAAATGGGTTTGTCACACAGCTAATCCAACTGGCAAAAAGATCACATGCATCTGAGGCCAATACCTGATCATCATCTAACACTTCATTCCTTTGCCAGCGTTTCCTCCAAGCCCGTTTTAGGCTGGCTTCTCCAGGGAGCAATTTTAGCTTTTGAATTCACCACATAGGAGTCTCTGAAAGTGGCATTGATGCAACCAGAATTTGTTGAGCACCTTATAAGACACTAAAGGAGACATAAAAGTAAGTAGAAGACAAAACCTGTCCCCGAAAGATTTTAAGATGCACGAAAAACTCTCTTCAACATTACAAAATACTTGTGACCTATAACATCAGCTTGGTCTCTATATCCTAAGATTTGATTGCTGCTTTTAGTTTATGAATCAAATTGAACAAATAACATCCACAAATAACAGACATTGTTGCCCAATTGTTGTACATTATTTAGTATAGATGAGATTGAAGAATATAAAAATGAATTGATTGAGCACTGGAGCAAAACAAACAAACAAACAAACAAACAAACAAACAAACAAAACATTTATTGAGCTTTTTCTGTGGGCAAAACCTTATGTTAAGCCCTGGGTCTGCATGGATGAATAGAGCCGGGTCTGTCGTCAAGACCCTACAGGACATCCTCTACCACCAAAGAGTTTATCATCCAGCTAGAAGGATTGAAAATATGAGTGAAACTATTAAGTAAAAGTAAAAGCTAAGCTATGGGTACTGAACGAACTTCTCATGAGTAGACTTTTAACTTTGATGGAACAATGTCTCTAGATCTTGGTAAATCCTTCAGATTTGGAAATGCACTTTATCAAATGTATTTCCTTTAGTTTCTAAAATTCAATAAAATATAATTGAAAAAAATACAGCAGTCTCACTTGAAGTTTAAAACTATATAAATGCAGAACTAAAAACTATATGACAGTATTAAATGAATTCCACAACTAAAATGAACTCTTTACTATATTATGTGTATAGATATGTATTAGCAATATTGATAAACTAATCTCAATATGAAAGAGAGGGAGTTTGGGGTCACTTTTTATAGAAACTGACTAAGTGACAAGTAAAGCACAATAAAATCAGCATTATTAGGGGTCATCTAGTTTTACTAAATAACTAATTTAGTTATGCCTCAATCAAATCATAAGTTCCTATAAACTGTAGACTTCCTAAATAGTCCATAAAGTGACTAAGCAATGAACATTAAATTTCTATTTGCCTGGGATCCACAGTGTTTGAACAATTCCAAGTTGAACTGAACAAGTGAGAATTAGAGCATTTGCCAGGGAAGATGGAGTTGGGCTAAGGCTTAAAGGACTTACAAAGGCAAAAAGAGAGCTTTCCAGTATAGGTTACAGTGTGGGCAAACTGAATAAGACCTATGCTTAACTGAAGCACAGGTCTTATTTTGGCAAGTAGTTGGAAGTAAGGTTAAACTATGGTCAAGCTAAAGCAGGTAGGTAGGGTTTTGATACACCTCCCATCTGTTTTAGACACCAAGAAATATTAAATAAATATTTAAATATTAGAAGAAAATTTAAAATTTATTAAATTTTAAATTATTAAATTATAATATCTAAGCTAAGTGCTATTAAATATTTCCATGGACCATAAATGAAACACAAATCCAAAGTGGTACATAGGGCCAAAGCCATAGGTGAGATGGAGTGCAGGTTAGGCAGAAGCAATGGCAGCTGAGAGTTAAATTCTTACAGGAAAAAAGAGACCAAAAAAAAAAAAAAGAAAATCTCATGAGATCCAAACCAGAGCTAGGGGCTGAGGTGGGGCGCTCTATGCTCTTAAAAGGATGTTGTGAACAGTTATCAACTGCTGCCTCTGGGCTACAGATTTTAGCAACTGGAAATTCAGAAAGGTAGGAGAATAGAGGCACATTCTGAGGACTAGAACTGAGGACCATCTACTCACCAGTTTCAGCACTCCATCTGTGATCTCTTTTTTCTCTAAAGTATCAGAGCCCCAAATGACCGTTATAAGGTCTGATTTTGCATGTGGAACCCCAGGAACAGGTGGAAGCAGCTGCAAAATTGTTGGACCAGAAAGGGTAAGAATGTGAAGGAAAGCAAGAAATAAAAAAAAAAGGAAAAAAATGAAACAAGATGAACCAGCAAAACAAAATTCTAAATCACATGGAGAAACTATGCTAAGAAAGGCAATAGACAAATAAACAATCAGGACAAGAAATGAGAGACAAAGTTCGGATAAAGACCTATGTTTAGGTTGTTTAAAAAGATACATAAAGGCATATGGCCATAAAATATAATTATGAAACAAAAGAAGGTAGAAATAAAAGTAAAGTGTATAGGTATAGAAAAGAACCAATTCTAAAATTTAGGAGTTGAGAAATATGGTAATTGAAATAAAAGTTAAAAACTCAAAATATAGGATAAATTCAATACTGTGGAAGAGCATATCATAGATTATGAAAATAAGAGAGAGAGAGAGAGAGAGAGAGAAGAAGTTAAGAGATGTGGAGGATAGTTTAAGCATTCCAGCATATATCTAATGAGAGTTCTAGAAGAAGAGAATGGAGTAATGAGTGGGAAAAGGGAATGATGTGAATGCTTAGATTAAAAGTATATCCTGTTTGTCTAGAAAGAGAAATAAAAATCAACCCATACCTATTCACTTCATAATAATCTTGCAGATATCAAAGATAGGGAATAAATCATAAAGCCCAGAACACAGAAAGAATAGATTATCAAGAACAGAACATCAGATAAACAAGTAGCTGAAGAAAAATTGTCAACATGATTACTAAAAACAGCTAAACTATTATTCAAGAGTGAGATCAAAATAAAGACATTTAAAACATTAAAAACAAAAACGTTAATAAAAGAATAATGCAAAACAGAGAAGAAATGTAATAAGTAAGTTAAAAGTAATTATAACAGAATTTTATTAAAAGACATTACATTTTTTTAACCATAAAATAATTTTAGAAACTGTAAAACAGAACCTAAAAAATAACTGTAAAAAAAGAAGAGGTAGTCATTTTTCAGTGGGGTGTTAAATCATGCTACAGTGGCCATCATGATCAAGAGGAGGATATAAGTATTGAAAGATAAAATATATGTAAAAAATTAATAGTTATCACTAAAAAATTGGAAACATGAGCTACAATTATGAAAGCAATGGAGGAAAACAAACATGCAAACAAAAATGTAGAAACATTTCATCACCAGAAAAGACAAAAGTGTCAAAAAAGTTAAGGAAAAGAATGATGACTAAGATGGTAAAAATTAGTTCAAATATATGGTTAATCTCAATAAATATAAATAAACTCATTTATGAAAAAGAGAGATCATTAGATTGAATTATATAATAAAAATCTAGGTATATGTTATTTAAAAGAGAGAATTTAAAATCATACAGAAAGATTAAAGATGAAGAGAAGTGAAAAGATATGCCATACAGACACCAAAAGAGACTTAGTTTAGTAATATTAATCAGAAAAATTATAATTTTAGGCAAACATCAATAGGGGCCAAAAAAAGGACATTATGTAATATTTAAAAGAACAAAGAAGTCAGAACAATCAGGCACCTGTATATCTAATAAAAATATAAAAAGCAAAGTGATTGAAATCAAGCCAGGTGGGACCAATTAGTGGTACACCTTTGAATTCAGAGAGCATTTGCTTTTAGTATAGTAGATAAAATGAAGCCATGCTGCATTTTCCAACAAGAGAGGATGTTTGGAGAGCAGGGTTTGGGTGGTTAATCTAACAACCCAAGCAATAGGAGTAAGGAAACATTAGGTACAGTGGTTTCCATTTACCAGACAGGTGTGGCAAATTAGGAGTAAGTTAATGAGACACTGCTCTAAGGTGGTAAGAAATGAAGTGATTAAAAAAAAAATTAAAAAGGAAGAGAGAATATGAAAGCAGTGATTGGATAGCAGGGATGAAAAAGGAAAACTAATCCCAAATTCTTATCAAACAAGAATGGCAGTATCATGTGGGGGAAAGATGGGCAGTGAGAAAGGGAGCCAGCTTTTGGGGAAAGTTGATATAGTTTTTGATTTATTGAGTTTTGAGTAATCTCCCTGAAATTAGTGAAGTGAGGGTAATTAGATTAGTGAGGGTAATTGCTGCTTAAAGGAAAAAGAAGGAAAAAGGAGAACTAACAAGGATGGGAAAAGGTTTGTTTTAAGAAATTGAAATTTCTGCCATGGATAGAATTTATCAGTTAATTCCTCTAAAGTTTTGTAGGGAGAAACTGGCTGATTGTGAAACAAAAACAGATCTGTGAAGAGCCAAGGAGAAGGAAGAGGGCAAATCACAAGACAGCTGAAAGCAGATTCGTCATAAGACTGAAGTTCCAAGAAGAAGTCGACGACTGCCATACTGGTACATTAGTCGTGGGAACTTTGATTATTAACACTCTGGCCATGACTCACAAACATTTTAGTTGCGATTCAGATTCCAGAGTTCAGAGAGTATAGAGTAAGTTTTAGTAATGGAGCAGTTTTTGACTCATTCTGGAGAGTAAGGTGAGTACTGACTTGGCAGCAACGCCAATAAGTAGGCCAAGGCTGAAAGCTGTTAGCAAGTTATTAAATGACCACATTTACAAGAGGTGACACAGTGGTTGGACAGAAGCAAGGCTTTGTTGTAGATTACAGAATTACTGATGTGGGGGTGACATTGTGGGTGTGTATGACAAAGGGAAGCTGAACTAAATCGTTGTTCCCAAATCATTTTCTGGGGAGGAGGGAGGAAATATCTACAAGCAGATTGCCCTGTTGTATGCCAAAACTGTGTGTATTCAGAGAACATCTTATTATTAATAATTTGCTCAGACTCACATATTCAAGGCCCAGTGATACCCTTAGGGAAGTGGTACTTTGTGACCTTAAGTGGCAGGGAACCAAAGAGGACCAAAGTTTGGGAAGAAAAGGCTTTTGAGAGAGGAACTAGAGACAGGAGGATCAATGAAAAGTGATCTTTCTGAGACATAATCTTGCTTCCTCAAGACTGCCAAATTCTGAAAAGTATACATCAATAAAGATTATTAAAATGTATTAACACACATGAAGAATTTCTAATTTCAAAACTATAACTAGGGAAAAATCATGTCCTATACATCTGGTAAATAACAAAAAAAAAATGCATTTTAGTTACTTGGAAAATGGTAGGACACCAGCAGTCCAGGTTCCCTGGGAATCACATAAGCCTTTGACAATCCACCCTTGCTTTCAGAGAAACTGCACAAATGCAAGTACCATGTTCATCTCAGGAGATGATATTGGTCCCAATAGCAGAAGCAACTTGGATCTCAGTGATCCAGGCAAGATCCAGGGGAGTTGGGTTACAAATCCTGGAACACCCTTTTAATCACCATACAGAAACAAGTGGATAGAGAACTGGCATTACACTTACAGGTCTTTCTTGATGTCTGAGGATAGGGAAAACTGTCAATCACATAAGCATTGATGAGACTAGAACAGGACCCAAAATGGTAGTTTAACCCATTAGGCAAAAGCCGAGGATGGAACAGGAGAAATGGAAAATATATAATCAGTGAACTATATAACAGCAAGAAGCTTGGCTGGGAATAAAAGAAAAAAGAATGAGTAATGTGGAAGAATGATGTTATATGTGTGGTACAGCTGGGACCTTCTTGTCAAGCATCCCAGTGTTCAAATGCCTAAGAGTCTTTAAAAAAATTTTTTTTAAAAATTGCACTTTTAATTTGTGGTGAATGAACCCAGATTCCACTAGAAACCTTCTTCACACTAGAAAGGGTTTTAGAACAAGGGAATCCTGGATGCATCCTTGAGTCAGTGACGATTCAAAAACCTAGGCCCAGCTTTTTCTTTCAAGAATCAAAAACTCATTAATCAACACAAAATGGGTGAAAAGCCTTGACTGTCTGTAATGAAGATATATGAGAGGAGATAAAAAGTATATCACAATGTCCTAGAATGAAAAAAAGAGTTGATTTTTAGGGACAGATGCAGTTCCGTATACTTCTTGGCACCGGACATAAGAAGAAACATGTGACAGATTTATACTTATGACAAATTGATACCAGAGAGATGCCTGTAAGAAGGAAGAAAGCAAATCTCATGGAAAAACTAGAAGAAAATACCAGAGTAAATGTCAGCCAGGTAGCCCGTGCAGTGAAGGCAATATTAGGGGCATAAGAAACGTGCCCTTTCTGTGCGTGTCTGTTTGTTTTGTACTTTATGGGTGATGGAACTTCTTGAACATTTTTGTTTAGAGTCACTTTGAAAATATGTCCCCTTCCCATCCCTCAAAAAAAAAAAAAAAAAAAGCATGGACATTACAGGATTAAATAAGTAAATGTCTTTATTAGACCTTTCTGTGCTGCGGCTTTCATTTAATTTTGAATAACCATAAAGGGTGACCCATACAACTGGGACAATTTTGTTTAAGCTCAAAGGCAGGTGAAGAATGAGAACAATGTAAGATTCAAAAATAACGCAAAGGCAATATAGAATATGAGCAGTGGAAAGCAATTTAGAGAGTAGCAGTGGCAGCTTTCAGAATGACACACAGGAGGCCCCAAACTGTACAATAAAAAAAAGCAGGCTAGCAGATGGCTTAGTCAGCTCAGCAGTAACCATGCACAGAACTGAGCTCCTGAGCAAGTACTTCCGATAATGAGCAAATATCTCTTGTCCACATGGAGGTTCCTGAGCTTATGATGGCGATTTCAAAATAGACTTGGTGCTGACTAGTAAGAAGCATATTAGTCTAATGAAGGGAGAGGTGACACCTAACATAAGTGCATAGAGATCCACGTTGTGAGTGCAGGGTCAGAAATGGCTTACTTATTGAATCTGAATCAAAAAAAGCCACGTGATAAGAAAAGCCATCTCCCTCCCCAACCTTCTAAGCCATGTAAGTATATAAGTTGCTATTAAAGTTTGTACATTTGTAAAAAATGTAGGTGATAGATGACAGATAGGTCATAGATAGAGAGGTTATAAATAGATAGATGATAGATAGATAGATAGATGATGGATAGATGATAGATGATAGATGATAGGTAGATAGACAGACAGACAGACATGAATGGATGGATACATGGACAGATAGGTATTTATCTATGATATATAATGAATTTTTTATTTAATAGTCACTAACATTCTGATATCAACTGATTGAATGGGGGAATTTGTAGAAAAATATGGTTCTGAATCCTTTGCATTCATGAGCTAATTGGCAAAGGATCCCTCAGAGAAACAAGTCAGGAGCACACTTAAGGTCAGTACTGGATAGAGTAGTTGAAGGAGTAGGGAGATATATCAATTCTGAGTGTGCACTTTTGGATAACTGAATAAGAGGGTTGTCAAAGAAGAAGATGGAAGTTCTCAAAAATAGATGATTTATACGTGTAACTATTGGTGTCTAAAGTCAGCTAAAAGAAAATCACGAAAATGAGAATCAAAAAGACAATACTATAGAAGCGAGACCTGTTGGAATGCTAGGGAAGTTAGATCAAAAGTGGGAAAGGATATTCATTACTGAAAGCGTACAGATAATAGCAGTAGGCCTAGCATTTGCATTGCATTGGGTACAGATGGCATCTGAGAGAGAGAATCTCAGGCTCCCAGATCTATCAGGTGAAAATGCCCCACTCTGTGCAGCGCGCTCCAATCTCTGCATCTACACTTGGGCGTTAGTGCTGTGGAGCATATCTCAGTCCACATCCAACTTTGGCATATTCCATTTACACCACATGGAGAATTAAAATGTATTTCTAATTGGCTTTCTAATAAGTACTAATTAGTTCAGGCCTTTGTGATCCATAAAGAGATAAAGAGTGAGCTTGCATCCTTCTATCAAAATGCTAAAACTGCAGCTGGCAAAGCGTCATGCTGCTTTCCCTGCCTGTCTTTGGGAAGAAATTGAAATTACCTCAATGAAAAATCTCATTTAGCTTTTGCTAGTATGTATTAAAATCTAAGAGGTGACACAGTGCAAGCAATTGTGACAGAGTCCCCAGGAGCGATCTGAGGGAACCAAGTGGGGGAAGATATTAAGACAATCACTGACTCTTCCGAGAAGTCACATTTAAGCTCAATATTAAGTTGTGACAGTTGCACGACATCCACCATTTCAAGACCTCTTTGTACTGAAGGACTCCAAAGGTGATACCTAAGAGTTGAAAGTGAAAGGGAGAAAGTTAATGCATCATATCGATTGCTATAAATGAATGGTTTAAGCTGGACTGGAGGAAATATAGGTCTTCTTAGCTATAGGACTCAACAGGATCTTCTAGCTGGAGCATTATTGCAAACACCACCGAGGAGTCATCCAGGACCAAGTGAAAGATTTCGAAAGTAGGCTTCTGGGTCCACTGTCCTTGTGCTTATGTTAGGCACCAATTCAACTCCACCAAAGTTAGACAAATTGGTCCCAAGGTCTCAAGTACCTTCTCCATTAAGTGAGCCATGGGGACACTCTCATGATTTTTAGTGCATGAAAACTTCCTGGGAAACAGCTGAGGCAGTCTTTCTTTTGCTTCTGCTTTTTTACCTGAGTCTTAGGAAATGTCCCATGTCATCCCCATAGTGGTTTCCACAACACAACATTTCCTCAAGGCTATTCTAGGGTTGTCCCACTTCCCATTTCCTGTGCAAGGTCATGAAGTATTCTTAAAGAGACAGGAACAATGATGCCTTGTGCACTGATTCAAAACAAGAAGTGTTTAGAAATCATTTGTGACAAAGTAGCAAAATATAATACTCCCTTGTTATTTGTAACAACACTGTTCTTGGAAGGGGATATAGGGCATGGGATATGTATAACAGCACTCAAACTTTAAGTCAAGTGTGATAAAATGAAATAAATCTGGAAAGTAAGGGTGCTGTAATACGATGTTTATAAGAGCCAGTTGTTAATGGCAGGGCAGGAATGAAACATAGTGAGTAGCAGAAGATGAGATAAAAAGGAGGGTCAAGCAAATGTGAAATATTTTTATATTGAAAATGAAAAATCGGTCTGGAAATCTAAGAGGAAAAAAACAGATGAATGGACTGCATCTGAAGGGTTAGAGAATGTGGGGGAGGGGACTGAGAAAATAAAATATTTTGATAGTAAATGTTTAGATTCCTAGGGAATGAGAAGAGATAAGCAGGAGCCTTAGGAGGGTAGAAAGCCAGGGTTGTATACAGGTTGAGCAGGAAATTATTTCAGCCTAAACTAAAGTCACAGTGGAAGTGAGAAAGAAAGCACTCAATTTGTAAGATTTCTGCTCAGGAAGTGGAGCAAATGTCCCATGGGAATGAATGTGGCTAGAGGAGGAAATGGAGGAATAATAGATGATTACAAGCCCCTGAGTTTGGGAAGCAGGGAGGTGTTATTGACAGTCAAGAAGGGAAATAAGGTGTCTTAAAAAGGAAGCAAACAGGGTTCATTTTTAGGTTGGTTATTTGATGTATGGGGAGAAACATTTAAAAATCGAGACTTGAAGGAGGATGTGTCTAGGAAATAGAGGGCAGAGGCGATTGTTACACCCAGGGGGTGACTCCACTTACTCCATAAATGTAGAAGAAACATCTTAAGGGCCAAATTTAGCAGGCAGTGAAAACATGAAGAACGCGAACATGGTTGCCTGAGAGTTTATAAGATGGCTTCATCGTCCGGATTTTATTGTTTTCTGTGCATGTACATCTGTATACTTTTCAGTGCATCCGTCTGAATCATGAAACTTGTACCTTCTTTTTATAGATTGAAATAATAAATCATTGGTGATTATGGTAAAGACAAGATGGGGATATGGGGAAAGGTCTTAGATAAAGCAAAGGATAAAACTCAGAATTCTTATGTATCGCAGTGAATAAAACTTTATAAATAACTAGAAGTAAGGCAGAATAGAAGGCAGATAAGATTTTGACAAGACAAGCACAGGAGATTTTGAAAGTACAGGGGAAGCGGCAAAAACAGTGTGACAGAGGACAGGATGTGAAGAAATGGAAGGAGAGTGGGTGGTAAGGGACAGAAGAAAAAGACAAGTGTTCTGGAAGAAATTAGGGGAAAATGTCTAGGGAATCAGAGGCGAATGTTTGGGATAAATGACACCCAGATGGCCAGGGCCACCTGTCATTTTCCTAGAGAAACTAAATCAACCCCGACCCATTCTTCTCAGCAATTAAAGGCAGAATCAGTGCATGAAGTTTCCACACACATGCAATAATAATAAATAATAATAATAATAATTAATAATATGTTTCTGATGCTGATTCGTACACTAGGGCAGGGGTCCCCAACCCCAGGGCTGTGGACTGGTACAGGTAGGTCACACAGCAGGAGGTGAGTGGCAGGCACAAGGCAGCAAAGCTTCATTTGTATTTGCAGGCACTCCCCGGCAGGCGTTAGATTCTTGTAGGAGCACTGGTCTCTGGTGTCAAAAAGGTTGGGGACTGCTGCACTAGGATTAGAGGTTAAGATGAGCAGGAAATTGATGAATGAAGTGATCAACAGCTCAGAAGTGAACATGATATGTGGCTTAAAGAGCCAGCCAGAGATGCACAAAACTATTGCAGAGGCTGCATTCAAAATTTTGAGATTGAAGAAAAGAACCATATGAGACTCACGGTTTGGGTTTGGGGAATGTGGAATCTAAGTAGATGTAATGGATTCTGATCAAGAGACAGAGAAGCAAGTTTCGAAGTACACCAAGACACAGATACACATATAAAAGAAAAAAGACTAGAAGATGTTTACCAGCAGGTGGTGATTTCTTGAATCTATTCATTTTCTATTTTCGTGCTTTTGCACGAAATATTTTAAATTTGAATTACTTTGTAATCAGAATAAATACCCTCCTATCTATTTATTTATTTATTTATTATTTATTTATTTATTTAGGTCATTAAGAAAGCCACCTTATTTATTTATTTATTATTCATTCATTCATTCATTCATTCATTCATTTATGTCATTAAGAAAGCCACCTAAATTTGAAAATCAAGCCAAATGAAGGATTAAGCCATCTCGACACCCAAATACGAAAGCAGTTAATCCTTTAAAAAATCTTTTTTTTTTATGTTGTTCAGTGAGAGATGTGGAATTTTTGCCGGTAGGTAAGAACTTTAAGGCAATGTAATTTCAAAATACTAAGAACAATAACCATTTATTTTTAAAGTTCAGTAGATACTTGTTGGAGAGAGTAATGGTGGGGAGTTTAATTTTGCAGGTTCTTACTTTGCAGAGAGGTAGATCTGGTCTCTATTACTGGGAAGTACCATGGAACCTCTTCTCTTTGGGTGGGAGTCAATGGCTGCTTGAGGCCAGTCTCCATGACAAACTCTCATTAGGAAGGGCTGTCTCTGTGTGTGACCTCTTTGAGCAAACATACCTTCTGGTTTTCTAGGCCAGAGACTCAGTTTTAAACGTATTATCAAATCATCCCACAAACCATAGGAATGTCCCAGCAATTCCAGTATTTCTGACTTCTGAACTATACATGACTCAGCAGCTCTGAGAATTGGGAGGTGATACCCGAATCTTCTGTGGATCATGTGTTTGAAGGTCTGGTTGGAGAATGTGACAGCTGAAGTAAAATATCACATTTCAGTGTTCTACCTTTGTCTCCTGGCTTCCTTACCTGCTTCCCAAACTCAGAACAGGGTTAGACAGAACACTTGCAGCTTGTCCTGGTGCTTCTTGGAGATGTTAAAAGACTCCCCCTTGGACAGACAGTGTGGAGGAAGCCCGCTCCTTCTGGCTGGCTACCTCTATGACTGGGCTAGCAGCAGATGGCCTTGAGAGGGTGAGGAACTCAGAGGGTCAGCTCAAAGAGACAGAAGTGGGGAGCATCCTCTTCCTTCTGACATGAACAGAATTCGAAAGGGATCCAGGTCCTCATGTTTTTTTGACCTTATGTCTGACACGTTCCTCCCTGCTCAAGGGACTGGGGGCTCTGTTGTCCTCAGGAAGATGCTCATGAGGACGCCAGGTTCTATACACACCACAAGCCACCCGTGAGAGAGTCAGGGGAGGCAGCTCTGATCTCACTGCCATCATTGCTTTTCTATACCTGTATGTTTCTTTTTCTTGTGTGTTTTTTCCTGCTCATTTCCCTAAATAAAATGTTCTTTCTCAACTGTATAGCTGCTTCCCCTGATGAATTCCTACTGTGGCCTCTCTCTAATGGGTTTCTTCTTTTGCTTAAAACAGCAGGCATCTGCTTTCTGAGTTGAGTTAATGGGGGATGGAAGGCAACTAACCAGGTCTCCATGGGCTCTCCAGGAATCCCCATAACCCCCTACAAATGACTGACTTTTTTTTTTTTTTTTTGACTCTGTTTATGCCTCACCAAGGTAGAATATTTTATATGCCACTCAGAATTTCATGAAACAGCCCATACTGGCCTGGTTTGTAAGTAATACCTTTTAGGGAATTCGGGACCATCCAGTCATCACTCCCGCCATCGGAGCCCAAGTGGTCCTTTGCCATCATCAGAAGAACAAAGCGTTATATCTGCTTTCCTCTTCCACAAGGCGGTTATCCCAATCTCACTGCGAGTTTTATTATCTGCTGGTCTCTCTCTAATGCCTCATGCACAATAGATTGCATCTATTTAAGGATCTCGATCCCTTTGAAAACAAGGCTTTTTTCTGACACACACAAAAAGGATGTTCAGGCAGCAAATCTGCAGGTAGTAATTTTAATAGCCACTAATGTGAATTAATAATTCTAATAACTTCATTTCAGATGTGTTATCGGGACACTGGAGAGGGTTGCCATGGTTGCTGTATTTTATTGCTCACAGCTGTGCAAACTCATTTTGGCCGGCAAAATTCTCCTGTCTAACCTCTTTTCATTGGTTTGCACAATCTCAGGCAGTGTGGATTAAGGAAAAAAAAACTTAAAGAAAAGTTGTGCTCTTAAGACTCTAAGTAAATGGCATTGATAAGTGACGATAAGGGATCTCAGTGCTTTCAAAAAGAATTATGCAGTTACATATTTATGAAATTAAATCATTGCTTTGGCACATTTATCAATATCAATGTGCAAAGTGTAATTTGTCAGTAATTCCAAAGCACCTTTTTAAAAGTGCTTTGGGGTATAAACAATAGTTCTCAATATACTACCTTAGGTATCATTGCCTCCTACAAGATTCCAAAAAGTACATTAATTAATTCATATTCTCAGGCCTGTAACCAACAACAGACCATTATATACTTAGCTAAGTGTGTGCAGCATGTGCCAGTGCTCTGCATGAGTGGCAGGGTAAACTCGTATAAATTCCGCTTGACCTTGTCTTATGAGAGTTCATACCTGGGAAGTTCAGACGTGAACTTTAATAACCACCATAAATATAAACAGAATTCCATTTATTAAGCACTTGTTAATTTCCTTGTTCTATGATACTGCTTTATGAATATTTTCTCATTTAATCCTCACAGCACTCCTATCAGATTGTCATTTTGAAACATGACCACACAATCTTCGATTCTGTCTTTGAGAAGTGAGTCTATACCTTCCCCCTGGGGAGGCCTGTGATTGCTCTGACCAGCGGAGTACAGCATAAGTTACACTATGTGACTTCCAAGGTGCCTTGAAAGGCTGTACATCTTCTGTCTTGGTCACTGGAAGATTTTGGAGGATACCTTGCTTGGAGGAAGCCCAGGGCATGTCCTGTGGTCCAGGTGACAGTGCTGGCTGAGCCAGCTTTCAGTTCAGCCTAACCCATGTGCCAGATATGTGAGCAGTAAAAGTTCCAGGCAATTCCAAAAACCTGTAGATTCAAACTTTTTAGCTGAGGCCCGGACATCGTGAAGCAGAGACAAACCATTTCCTCTGCCGTTTGACTGAATTCCTGATCTAGAGAATCCATGAGCATAATTAAATGGTGGTTGACTCATCCCTAAGTTTTGGGGTGGTCTGTTATGCTTCAATAAAAACCAGAACGCTAGAGAAATTTAGAGGTTACAAGAATTTGACCAGAGTCACACAGTCAGTGGCAGGCCTGGGACTCAAAACTGGGTCTGTTTGGCGCCACATCTCAAGATCTTTTTACCATAAAATTATAAGCGCCATAAGAAAAGTCTATACGCAATGTTATAAAAACATGAGACACAAGTATTTTTCTTTCTGTCCATGGTCATTGGTTTGGACTCATCTTGGGCTTGCCAATCCTTAATACAGAAAAGCTGTGGGAAACATGTTGTGATCTTTAATTAAAGTGTGTTTTTTAAACCCACCCCTGTGTTCCTACCAAATTTTCATGTATCTGATTTGAAAAGTAGCCAACTCATTGACTTTAACTTTCATCTGAACCCATATGGCAATCTGGAACTCAACACAAAACCCCAAGTTCCGTTCCGCTCTGGTTGCTCCATTGGAAGCCAATCATGGGAATAGCTTAACAGCTTCCCGTCTTTGTTGCCATTTAAATGCTGTCTTCTTTGTTCATTAAAAAGAAGTTTTAAACTTTTACAAACCTTGGCTGTTTAGATCTCAGGACAGCAAAAGAAATGCAGGTCTGAAGAAGTTAGACCATTCTACCATCCTGTCAGGGATGAAAGTCTCCACTGCAAGGCCCATTCAGAAGGCTGTGATCCTGTAAACTTAAACCGCATCCCCCGCTCCCCTACCGCTGCCCCACACAGGTCTGTGAAAAAAGGCAAGGCTAACATCATATTCACTTAGAGGTTTGCAAGACTTAGGAAAACGCTCGATGAAATGGAGATCATTTAATAAAAACCTCAAACCTCTTTGGAGCTGAACTCTAGGCAACATATATCCGCACTTAGAAAACTCTTACAAGCGGGATTGAAATTTTACATCAACTCCATTTTCCTGGAACAAATTGACCTTCTTTATAATGTGAAACCTTCTTTATAATGAGAGGTCTCAACGCAAGGTCACAGGTGACAGAATTGCTTATGCAATTAGTCACTAAATGCATGTAGAAACCGTTGGGAATAAGGGACTTTCCTTGCTGTGGAGGCTTATTTATGAATTGTTAATTATAATTTCTCTTATCAGCTTCTCTATGGATTTGGTGTCTACAAAGAAAGACTGAGGGAAAAAATTACAAGAGCTTCTGTAAACGAATCGTCCCAACGGTTTATGACAATAACATTTGGGAATCTCAGACAGAGTAACGTTGCAGGTGCATTTTGTCCACCATATTTGCACAGCACCTTCTGAGTGGGACCCCCAGGTGAATGACTATCCTCTGGAGCTGCCACTCATATTTGGTCCTATGGAAACAGCAAATAGGAGCTCCAACACCCCAGAAAGCTTCTCTAGAGCCCCTATTTCTGTTCTGCATTCTACCTTGCAGCCTGCATATCACATTTCATCTGAAAATCCCATTTCTTGGCCTTCCCTGGGTGGGGTGTTTGGTGATGATGGATCACGCTGGCCTCTCTCTGGCATGGTGGGTTCTGTGACACCAGCAAGTAACATGACATTGAAAGGAAACCTGCTGAAAGGGACCCAAAGAGCATACTGGGTCATCTTTGCGAGTGTGATAAGTCACCTTCCTTTAGGTGCCAAGAGACTGTGTGTAAACACTTCTTAAGTGATCTTTTGTGGTTGTTGTGATGCATAGTTTTCATATAGAAAGAAAAAAAATGCCTCCGTACTTTAAAAAATATCGAGCATGACATTAAATATTGCCAGTTTGATTTTTTTTTTTTTCTGTAGGCTGTCTTCTTCATGGGGTTTGTGATATAAGTCTTTTCAGGTTTTAAAAGTACATAATCACTTTTGACAAATATAGATACACATATTTCCCCACTAGCAATAAGTGGATTAGATGATATTTCAGATCTAGACAACCCTAATTAAATTACTCCTAACTTTACTGGCCTCTGTGGATTGATCTCTTTTTGACCTTCGCAGCTCATCAGAATAAATGAAAAGAAAACATTCTAATATTTTTTCACATTAAAGTTTTTACATGAGCCCTCATGTCTGTACACTATAGATCTCTCTCTCCATACATATACATAAAATCTCAACTGAAACGAACAAATGTTTGCTTGTTCTTTATGTTTTTTTAAAACCAGTAGTTGTATAAATTAGCATTATGTCAGAAAATATATTAGAGTACTGCAAAGAAAGGTCATTTAAATTACATTTTTAATATTTCCTCATTCAGTTAAGAAAGAAAAAATGCTATTTTTAAACAAACATCTTTTCTCAAGACAGAAATGTAAATGTATTCTAATGCCTTTATTTTTAACTATGCAGGATAAAAGTGCTGTCCAACGGAATGAACAAAAGGCATTTTCTATAAATGGGCAAAATAGTGGAAATTTTCTTTACAACACCGTGCACTACAAATTATCTTTCATGTTGAAAGAAACTTTTTTGCTCTTTGTGAGGTGTCTTTATGGTAAACACAGTAAGGAAGCATTTTTTTTCCACTTGCGAAAAGACAATGTTTATGTTACACGTTTAAAAAAAAAAAGTTGGATATCTTATGTTGTTTGTTTAAAAAAATGGAATTTTGCTACAAGATAACAGATGTGCCTACAAGAACTAACAAAAGTTTTTTTTTTTTTATTTTGTTTCTCTGGCCTTCCTTTTCTTTGCCGTATTTAAAAAGTCATATGATGGCCAGGTGATTTCGTTGTTTTGCTGAATAAATCACAGTAAATAGTCATCTATCTGTGTAGGCTTTTTCATGCAGATATACAATCATCTTGATCATCCACTTGATGGTACCTGCTATCCTCAGGTATTTTGATGGGGTGTTGTCATCACCATTAGGTACTGGGTTTCCTTTATCTCTAGTACACAAGGGGTATATTTCCTAATCTCCTTTTTTCTGTCTGCTGGAAAAGACCTTTTGGCTAACACACATGCGTGCACACATGCGTGCATACATGCGCACACCCACTGAAAGTTGCCAAACACTGCCCATTTTTAATTTTAATTCTTAATCCAAGTGATTCTACACAATAAAAGTTGATTAAAGAAGAAAAGATGTATTTTGCTTTCTGATTTTTTGATTTGGCTAATCTTGAAAAAGTATCAAATTTTCCAAAATAAATTGAAGCCAAGAAACATTTTCCATTTCTTTGGCTCTTTCCCAAAGCTCAAGTCTCAGAAGTCCCATAATTCCTAACATTATTAAGGTGGCCTTGTTGAAAAAGAATCCAAGCTTCCCATATAGTCAAAGAACTTGACAACCAGAGAGGTTAAATAATACTCGTCATAATGTGGGCAAAACCAGAGTCAACAGACTAAAAATTGATTTTTCAGTAGCTTTCTACTCATCCACAAATGAAAGTAAGTTTTATGACAGAAGTAATCATTCTTTTTTCCCCTAATGAAAATCTTGATATACTAGTAATTTTGCAACCCCTCCCTCTTTCCAAAAATATTATTTTCAGTTACTCTGTGCTTGTGGCCAGAAGAACCAAAACCAAAATAAAACCTAAATTACTTAACTTTTGTATTATACATTTTCCCCTAAATTACATTCCGAATATCATTTAAATACTCATAACATCACCTTTGAAAAAATTAAATTCCAAAGCTCCTTTTTCTATTCTTTCTGTCTTATTATGCCCTGTGTAGTTAATTTAATCCTCTTTTTTTTTCCCATCCTCCTATCCAGGGAACCTGGGTTGCCTCCTACAGCCTCCTTTCTTTCACCTTCTGAAAAGCAATTGAAAACATCTTTGCTTGCTTCTCAGAGGGAATTCATCCATTTAACATAAAAGTACACAGGAATTCCACAAATAGAGAAAGTAAAACATTTCCTATGATGTCAAGGGAGTGGTTCCCAGAGACGACAAGCTCAAGAAGTAGCAGCTAATTTTTGACCTGTACCCAAACTCAGGTGGGTGGTTACTAAGAGATCTGAGTGCTGTGTAAACTTACCATTCAGTACATTCTTTTTTTTTTGCTGAGATATTTCTACTGTTCTGTTCACTCTTGTCTATTCTTTTATTCACTTGACTAATCACTAGCAGCAGCAGCAGAAGCCTAATTACCATATCATCCTCTTCATGCTCAAATCATGAGTAAGAGGGGTGCAATTCCTTTTTTATGATTTTATCACCTTCTTAATGATAACTGATGCTAACGGTATCTTATGAATAAAATATCTGAGCAAAGTCTGGGAGCTTATGAAGTTTGCTCTGCTCTCGCCTCAGTGGCAAGTATCACCTGCCCTTCTTCACTTCCCTTCAAACTGCCAACGAGGCAAGGGCTGCCTTCTTTAAAATGTACCTCTGGGATGTTCACACCATATGGCAGCACTGAGAATGTCACCCTATGCTCTAGGGCATTTTCCCCCATATCTTACACAAATTGTAAATTATTATCCATAAAATAATGGTAAAGAAAGACAAAGGCAGGGAAAGGGTCTGCTATAAAGCCTCCATTAGCAAATGAGATTGGCTTTCCTATTCATGTGAAAAGTTCAAGGAGGCAATCTTGTTAAACAGCCATTTTGCATAAAGAAATAATATGCTATAATGGACCTTTTCAAATAACTTTGATGTTTTCCAGAACAATTTATTAATATTGCGCTTTGGAGGAATAAGGGATGAAGTCTCACTAGAGGATGAAATCGGTGGCTGTTGGGCAGTTGGTCGTGGCTCAGCAGATTTCACAGTCATCTGAAGCATACTTCAGGCCTCTGGTGGAAGAGCCTTTCCCACTGCAACCCCAATTTTATCTTGGCATTGTTTACATCAGAGAAACACAGCCCTGATTTTCAATTCTCTATAATGGATAGCCCAGGCAATAGTAATGTAACTATGATCTGACTTCTCCCTCTTTTTCATCCCCTCCCTCAATACTCACTGAACTTCTTAAGAATAAAAACATGGGAGAGGGAGAGAGAATATGCTCCAGGTTTATAAGAGGTAAGTTAATAATTTATCTTACCTCTTATAAACATTTGAAGTAAGTGTCACAAGTAAGACCTATAATTTGGCTTCTTGTCTAGATTTGTACCTGCCTATACATACCTGTGTGCTGAGCTCATCCAAGCCACTGCCTATCAAACTCCTTCATGGAGTTTGCATAGTGGTGCCTGCTTCTAACTGTACCACTCAGCCTCTGTCCTACTCTCTTGGGTGGCTTACATGAAATAAAATGCATCTCAACTGCTTTCAGTTTTTCCATGTTTTGGGTACATTACCAGAAGTAATTACTTCTGGTTATATAAATAATATCACATTTATACAAGTGCATTCTGCAGAGAACCAATTTTGGATTTGCTAACAGGGTCTATTGCCAAATTTATGGAAACCCTGATAAAGTAATAGTTAAACAGCTTTTTTTTACATGGAAATTTAATAAAGTTGACCCTTAACACGGGAATTGGAAGCACCCCCCCAATTCCAGTCAAAAATCTGAGTATAACTTTTAACTTTTGACTCTACATATCCATGGATTCAATCAGCCATGGATGAAAACAAAATTTTCTATCTGTGGTTGGAAAAGTAAATGGAAATGAGAAAATATTGTTTTGATATTGGTTGAAAATATTGGTTGAATCTTTGGATATGAAACCCATGAGTACTGGATCTCTTTGTAACAAGCTGCATATAAGTGAACTGCGCAGTTCAAGCACAGTGTTGTTTAAGGGTCAACTCTACCTATATTATAGCTATTTTAATATATTTATTTGTTTTGTGAACTTTCTCAAGTGTCATATATAGTTCGTTGCATTTCTCAAACTTACCCAACTTTTGTCAAGAAATGTGCTTTGCACACTGTAGTGTACCATCATGAGTTACAGAAAGAGAAGAATTGATTCTTTTTAGTCTGGACTAGCTCATGTAATCTAATGCAGCTTGAGAACCAATAAATATAATGGGAATGGATGGCAAAAGCTCTAGATTCTAGAAATTCTTTCTCTCATCAGCTTCTTCCCAATCGCCAGCAAGGAACCTCAAGCTAACAGCTTTCTAGAAAATGGATTCTGACACCAACCACGCGGGGACCCTTCCCTGGTGGGTGCTTCAGATAAAGCTTCAAGCCCTGGACTGACACTTTGATCGCAGCTTGTGAGATCACAAAGAAGACCAGATAGGTTATACCTCAATTCTTGATCTACAGAAACTGTGAGTTAATAAGAATTTCATGCCAGTAGGTTTCGAGTAATTTATAATGTGATGATGAATAACTTATACAGATTTTGGTCTAAAGCCTGGAATAATGTGAACCAATTTCTTAGTAAAATTAGTTTTAAAAATTATTTTTGAGGATGTAAGTCCTATGAATAGTTTTTAAGGAGAAAAACAGATTAATTTTTTTAAGATAAGAGAGCATATCCCAGTTATGAAGAACATGCAAAGACATAACATCAATTATTGCAGAGAATATTTCCTGAAAAATATTATTGATTCTATGTTATAAGGAGTAGGAAAATGAATAATTTATCTTGTTCTTAAGAAACTTTAGAAAAGAAGGTAAATAAATTGAGCATCTATTTTTAAGAGCAGAGTTAAAACAGAGATAGAAAGTCCTATAGAAGTTATACTTCCATATGTGCATATGGGAGAAATTAGTTGCAAAAAAGTGGAAGGAGAGAACTAGGGAAGTTTACTTGGAGGAAATGCCAGTTGAATTGGCCTTGAAGAATAGGAAATAAAATAGTAGTATTTTAACAGATGGAAAGGGTGAACAAAGGAATTCCTGAAGGAGAGAACATAAGAAAAGGTTTAGATATAAGTTAAATATGGGGTAAATTCAGGGTGTGTTCAGCAAGTATGTGTGCGACATCAAATCTCCAAGAAAGAATGGAGACAGAAATGAAATAGTCAAGTGATTTTTTTGTGTGTATCGGGTGTATTTGTATTTCAACAAATTATATCAAGGAAATGACAATTTGGATATCAGAATGAAATAGTTGAGTCTCAATTTCTATTCTTTTGTTCCAGCTCTAAGTCTGGCACAGGGGAATAAACATCTCCCTTCAGATAAGATTGACTATCCTTTTATAAATGACCTCAAGAGGTCCAGGAGTTTAAGCCCATGACTTGAGATAAAATGCGATTAACCATCCAAGCAAAAGACCATCAAACCCTTAATCACCTGCAGATAAGATTCCACATTGTCCCTTGGAAACGTCTTCTAATGCTTGACAACTTTAATAGCCAGACTACTCTTCTTGATTTTGTGTTGCTTAATGGTTAATTGCCCACTTTAAAATTTTGAAGATATTTCTCTGAAAAGTTCTGAGTTTCTTTGACCTTTCTTCATAGGTCCTTTTTCTAAGTCTACAATTGTCATGTTCTCCTCTGGACTTAGTCCAAATTTTCTATGTATCTTTAGTAGCGAAGACCCCATCTTGGCAGAGCACATTAATAAAGGGCTTAACATAAGACAGATAGGTTAAAGAATGACTTGGCTTTCACATTTCATATTCTACATGTATGACATCACATGATGTTTACTTCCTAATGTCAAGACCATGTCACAGGCTCACATTTGTTCTGCCCATCATGACTTCCAGAGCTAACAGAAATTTGGCTCTATCAACAGAACACTAAATTTTTTTTCAGGGTCATAGAATTTAGGAGTTGACCCTTCAAAGGAGCTATATTGTAATAAATATCCAATGTGATTAGAAATTTAATGTTTGAACACAAAATGAAGGAGACTTTGAGCTGCTTTCTTTTGGTAAAATAGTTTGAACTCGTCTAAGAAACTTCATAGGCATTATCTTTGAGGGTTTCACAAACATCCTGCTAGGAATGTTGGGTGGTTCCTAATACTATCATTGTTTTGTCATTGAACAAACTAAAGTTTAGATATGATAATTTAGTTATAGAAGTAAATCGTAAATGGTGGACTCTTAAAAATCTGATCTAAACAAACCCTTAAGTGACATGCCTTTTCAAACGAATGCTTTGCCTCCACATTCTTCCTTAAATTGCCAAAGCAGATAAGTTGCCTAAATCATTAATAATAAAATGCAATTTACTTATAGCATAGTAGCTAAAATTTAGGCCCAACTGCCTAAATTGAATTGTTAGGTTGCTCCTGAGAGGATGGGTGAGTTGTTTTTTGCACATGCACAGTGCAGCCTCCATCAGTAAGGCCCACAATTCTTGGTTAGCACCATAAAAGAAGGTACCTGGTAAATTGCTGTCTTTTCCCTGACCAGAAAAAGTCACCACATCCTTCACAAATGGCTGAATCCTGTTCCTTAATACCTACCAACACATATCGCACTTGCTATTGAGTAAAGAGATCTGTAAACCTACTCTTCCTTGAAGTAGAGGATCTTTTCTTTTCCTAACTGGGCAAGTATTTGGCAGTAAATGGCAATACATCTGATCATAATCAATCAATCAACGTATCTATCATCTATTGATTTGCCTATTTATTTCTCGGTATTCTTGGTGGAAAGGTCCTATCTTGCCAGAAAAAGCTGTTTTATTTCCACCTTAAAAAATCAAAAATTTGTTTTTAACCAGCTATAAAACTAAGATTTGCACAACTGGTTAATGGCTGAGGAAGGCCTAGGGTACACGTGTCTTAACTCCTGTGTTATTTTTATTAAACCACACAATTGGTAGTGATAATTAGCTGGGAAATCTGGTGCTTAGAAATCACATTACTATATGATTATACTGTTTTGCCATCATAAAATTATGGACATCATTGAGTGGTAGAAATCAGGAATTGCACAAAACCAGTCAGCAAATTATATTCTAAATATTCCCTTTGGAATCAATTAAAGAACATCTTTAACAAATTAGTCCCTTTGTTTCATCATTAGGGAGGAATACATAAACAGAATATGTAGGCAATGAAATATTTTCATTCACAGTAATTATAGCAAATTAGCTCGAGAATCTGTAATAAATTGCAAGGTTTGACACCTTATGAACTTATTAAAGTGAAAGCTTTTCTCATAGCCTTTAAATTATTCATTTTCATGGCCTACAATTATAATTTAATAGTTTTATTGGCATGTGATAATTTTTAAATTATATGACTATATAAGAATAGCTCACTAATTATTTAAATATATAACTGAAAATTATCTAAACATTTTAGTATCAATATAAAATATTGATATTTTATATTGATGGATGCTCAAATATGACTGGTTACATAGTTTTTCCACTTGTTTTGCAAAACAGATAAATACTCTTTCCCCAGTAAACCAATACTATATATCTAAGAATTTTATTTAAGAAATCAACTATTTTGTTATTACTTCCATTAGATTTTGTGAAAATTTTGCTTCGTATTGATTTTTTCGTTTCTTCATTCTTTTACTTGAGCCAATCTCTTGAGCCAACGAAAGAAGAAAACAGAGTGCATTCCACATTTCTGTCTAATTCCTCAACTTCCCTCCACTGTAATATTATTTAAAAGAATTTACTTTGTATATCACTTCTTTTCACCTTATTTCAGTACTCAACCCTGTCCAATCAGGCTCTATTTGCATCATCCTTTGATGATGAAAGCATTGGTCATTCCTTTTTCCTTTTCTTACTTGACTTTACTATTTTAAAACACTTGAATATTTCCTACTTCATAAAACAGCAGCTGCTCTTGGTTTCCTGAACACCACGCTCTTCCCCTACTTTGGTAGATGTTGCTTCTTAGTCTTCTTCACTAGCTCCTCTTCCTCTGTCCAATATCAAAATCATAATCCTAAGCTCTTTCTCTTCTATATCTTTGCTTCTCCCCTAGGTAATTTTATTAAGTCTCATTGCTATAACTATTATCTATATGATTCTGAATCCTAAATCTATTACCTCTGCCCTGACTTCCTCTGGTTATTTGACTCCATAATTAAATGACTCACACACTCTCAACTTAGTGTTCAAGACAAGATTCTTGATTTTTTCCCCCACAAATTTATTTCCTGTCTGCCCATTGCTGACAAAACATTCTAGCATCTACCAGTTGCTCAAGCCAATAACTTAAGTGTCATCCTATATATCTTTTATCTCTCCACTCCCGATTCTCAATCCATCACAAGACCTGTCAACTCTACATCCAGAATGTAAGCCACACCCGTCTATTCCTGTTTGTCTCCCACTAACACTCTTGTCTGTAAGCCATCATCACCTCTCACATGAAATGCTGCTGGAGCCTCTTTAGTGGTCTCTCCGAGTCTACTCCTGCCCACCTTCAGTCAGTTCTCTACACAGCAGCCAGAGCAACTGGGAAAAATCATACCATCCCATTCTTCTTTTAAAAATTCTTTATTTGATTTCCTCACACTGAAAATAAACTCCAAAATCTATACCTTGGCTTTTGACGGTCACCTGATCTGGCCCCTGTCTACCATTCTGAATTCGTCTTGCACCCCCTTTCTCTACTTTGTGCAATCACATTCCTGGTGGTGGGGGCACCATCAGCCCATATACATGAGTGAGAATGGAGTGGAGAAAAGCCACAGTTGCTCCATGATAAATGTGTTTTAAGCTACTAAGATTTTGAGGATGTTTATTTATATAGCAAAACATAGCCTGTGTTAGTTGGTACAGGGAATTGCTTATATATTCCTTGATAGAATATGTATTTCTTGAGTGTGTAATAAGTGTCATACATTTTTGGAACAATGAGTATAACAGAATAAACAAAATCCTTGCTCCCATGAGGTTTACATTCTAATTAGGATGGATAAAATAAGCAAAGAAATAAATGAGAAGATACTTTTACATAATAAAAATGAGCAGGGCACATCCTAGCCATTCTTCAAACTCAACGTCAGGGTTACAAACCCAGGTTACCATGGATAGATATCATAAGCATGCAGATGACATAAGAAAGCCCCAATGTAAAAAATGATGATCACAAAACGTATCCAAAACAACTACAAAGTTCAAGTTATTTAAAAGAAAGATGATAAATGGAATTAATGAACAAAATCTAGCAATGAAAAAGTAATAATGGTTAAGAATTCTCAAATTTAAAGAAAAACATCAGAACTTATTAAGATCAATGTAAAGTGCTGTGTAAGACAAACCAGAAAATAATATCATATATTTGAAACACAGTGCAGAATAATTCCAAGAATACTCAAATCAAATAGGACATCTAAGCTTTCAAAATAAAAAGAATACTTAAAAATGAGCAAGAATCATAATGACATCAGGCTTTTCAATAGCCATATTGGAAGAAAGAAGATAATGGGGTAATAGTTTCACAGTATAAAGAAAAATAATTTGAACCTAGAATTTTTTTAATTTAGCTAAACTGTTATTTAAATGTGAGGGTAAAATAAGGAATTTTTTAGGTATTTTACTAAATGTTCAAGAGCTTTGGAGGAATTAAACCAGGAAGTAGAGAAATAAATCAAGGAAAAAGCCATGAAATATTAGCAATTAGCCAAGTATAAAATTTTCAAGTTTGTTAATGATTAAGTGAATAAGTATAAAAATAAAACATATGTCCTGTAAATATGAAACGAAAGCATTATGCAAACTAAACTGTCAAGGTAAGAATAGAGTTCTAGTACTAACAAAAAATACACAAGACATTTATAAGGAAACTTTTTTTAACTATTGAAAGATATTAAATAATACCTAAACAAATGGAGAAATGTAGAATGTTTTAAGATGGAAATACTTAACATTCTAAGTATGTTAATGTTTCCCGAATTAATGTATATGTTCAATACTATTCACATCAATATCCCAGTAGTAGCTTTAGTAGAATTAGACCAACTTTTTAAAATTCTGTAGATAAATAAAAGCCTACAAATAGCAAAGAATATTCTAAATATCTTCATAGGAATCTTATTCTATTATATATTAAGATAGATATTAAATTCATAATATTAAAGTAATTTAATGTTGAGAAGTGATCAAACAATTAGAACAATGGATCAGAACAAGATCTCTATATATTAAGACCTAATATATGACATATAGAAATTACAAACTATTGGGAAATATTAATATTTAAATCAATTTTGCTGGGGAAATTAGTTCAACATATGTACAAAATTTAAAATATATTTCTATCTCACACCATACACCAAAATAAATTCCATATGCTTTCAAGTTTTAAGCATGAAAGGCAAAATACACATCTATTAGAAAACAATGTAGGGGGCTATTTTTGTGTCATTGTTTTGGGGAATTATTTCTTCAATAGCATGTAAAATTTATAAATGATACAGAAAAATTGATGGAATTCATTGAATAAATATGAAAAATTTTTATTCAACAAATGTAATAGGAGACAGACTGAGAGAAGATGTTTCCAATTTAAACTACAAATAAAGAGTTATTAAATAGGACATACATGAAACTGTAAGTCAAAACGAAGAGAATGAGCCAAATAGAAATGGAAAGTCAAATGGCTTTTGAGATACTCAACCTCACCATAAAGTAAAGAAATATAAATTAAAGCAATAATGAGGTCCACTCAATAAATATTAGATTGGTAAAAATGTATAAATTGGACAATATAAAATGCTGGTAGGAACATAAAGCAGGTGTAGCATTTTGGAGAACAATTTCAAAGTGTTTTATGAATTCTATTATGCACACACCACCAATCTAGTGATTCTATTCTTAAGTAAATATCTCCAAAAAGCCCTCACAGAAATCACAAAGAGACATATAAGTGGATGTTCATTACGATGTTGCTTAGAATAACAATATTGGAACAAAACTCCATGTTTATCAATGAGAGAATAGATAAATATGTGAGACATGCAATTAATGGAATATTATATAGCACTTAAAATGAATAAACTAGATCTATGTGTATCTCCACAAATAGGTCTTAAAACATACTGTTAAGTAAAAAGAAAAAAAGGAAGAAACAGAATATATAGCATAATATATCATAAGGATGGATACCCTCGAAGAAACCAAGGATGAGAAAGGAGGCCAAAAATACAATGAAATAAAAGAGCTTATGCATGAACTAATGATAGTAGATGATCACAAACTCATGATTGATTTCCTGCCTTCAGTCCAGAGTTGGGCATTGACAAAGGGTGCAGAATAGAGAGTAAAACAAAGGACACTGGGTAATGGGACAATATGAATAAGTCTGAGGTCAGTGGTGTAGGAGAGATAGGGTGGTCAGAGAAGTCCTCTTGGAAGAAAGAGGTGATCTAAAAGATGGTGAAGGCCCTGAGACAAGAAGAGATAGGTATGCTGAAGCATAAAAAAATGAAAGAACAATGTGGCCACTAGAGGGTGGGAGATGGAAGTTTGAGGGATTGGTGAGACCAATGGAATCATAGAGTTTTTGAAGACCATTAGAAGAGATTTGGAATTTGTTCTCAGTAAAATAGAGTGTAATAGAAGAACTTTAAGCAGGGGATGACATGATTTGATTTACATCTTCAAAAGCTCGCTTCAGCTTTTATGCAAAGAATGTATTATAGGTGGACAAAAATGAAAAAGAGAGAAAAACAGGCTATATTTGAGGCAGGCAAATCATTTGGGTCAGACTTGACCACAGTAACACTTAATGTAAGGAGATAGTAGAGCAATATAAAACAAAAGATCTGAAGAAAAGAAAATGTGACGCAAGAAAGTAAAGAATTTTATACCTAAGAAAACAAGGGGAGAAAGGGGAGAAGAAGTGTATGAGTGTGGTAATTTCTAAAGTGGAAAATCAATAATAATGAATGTGACTTCAAATTACTAATCTTTTTAAAAAATGTTTTTATTTTAAGGTAACTTTGTGTAGAATATTTAAGAATACTATCTCTTTTGGTGAAGAAATGTTATCTAAGTTTATGAATTCCTCCAGTGCTATTTCGATTCATTTTTCCTCTATTAAATTTTAGTCAAGTTAATGTTATTATTTGTATATATAATTACCCTTTTCTGTTTGTATATATGAAAATATGTATACATGTGTAGATGTGTATATATCTATCATCTATTTCTATACATGCTTACTAGAATGGCATTAATAAGTTTGGTTCTGGGTAGTATATTAAGAATATTTTTTTCTCTCTTCTTATTCCTTATTATAATTCCTCAAATTTTAAAATGACAATTACATTCCACTTATGTAAAAACAAATAATGTCAATATTGCAAAAATAAGAGTAAATTAAAAGAAGGAGGAAAGGAGGGGAAATATCTAGTTTATATTGTTTTGTAAGTAAAAAATGATATATTATTGTGTCAATTTTTAGAAACCTGTCTCTTTTACTTAGTAGATGCTTAATAAAAAGTAGCAATGATTATAAGAATTATTATTTCCCAGATTTCCAAGCAGAGAGTCTCTGCTACCTCCCTCAATTTCTTTACCAGTGATGCTAAAGGATTCTTAGAAAAAATTTTTTGCCCATCTAATAATAAAGCTGTGCTGTTCAGGAAAGGAGAGGAAGGAACACAAATGAGCAGATATCTTTGCTATTTTTTAACTTTTTGGAAAGGAGAGCAGAAGAACAAAACAAAACAAAAGGCAAGTATAAACCAGATGGAGTACTCAATTTCAAAGCATCACAATGGTTGAAAATATCAATCTTTAATATAATCCTTGCAGGTTCTATTTAAGCTTTCAAAACTAATTACTCAGGTTTTATTATTTATAACCCTGTAAAAGTCTACTTGGGTTGCCATAAAAAACAAACAAACAAACAAACAAACAAACATACAAACAAACAAAACCAGAAATCTATTTTCTCACAGTTCTGGAGGCTGGAAATCTGAGATTGGGATGCCAGCATGGTTGGCTTTCGGTGAGGTCCCTCTTCTTGGCCTGTAGACAGCTGCTTTCTCTTTGCATGCTCACATGGCCTTTCTCTGGTGCATGAGCAAGGAGAGGGCAAGACCGCTGGTTTCTCTTTTTTTTGTAAGGACAGTAATCCTACTGATGACTTTATTTAACCTTAATTACTTCTATAAAAACCCTATACAGTTTTGTTTTTAAACCAACATTCACAGTACTAGCTTAATTTTTTAAGTCCCTTATTTTCTATTGAAAATAGGAGTAAGACTCTTGAATCTATATTACTGACAGAGACCTTCAAAGGTTTCTTATCCAATTGCTCCTTTTTCAATATATACCATTCTATAGAAATAGATCTCTATTTTAAAGACAGTAGGAATGTTGATTTTAACTATAGGCTTCTTGGGTGGCCAGTGTCAGCATTTAATCCACTAACATACTTTTCTGACATCCAATGTCCAACTTGAATTACAAATGAAATCTTCAATTCATTCTTTTAGTATCTCACCATATTCAAAGTCTTTGCATGTGCATCTTTTGTTTGATCACATCAACCATCTTGAGAAGTAGAGATTTTCTAGTTCTAATTTTATACAAGAATAAGCAGTTAAATGACTTAACAAAAACAGCAACAAACAATAAGCAAGGGACAGAGCCAGCAATAGAACCCATTCAAAAAAAAAAAAAAATTGGTTGGTGATTTTTCCTTTCTTTTCTTTTCTGTTTTTCCCATGCACTATTTTAGTAGTTAAATAATGGTGTAAAATTTCTTAATTCTATGAGTAGTTATTGAGGAGGGTACTGGGAGAGAATAAAAAGATGAATAAGACAAGTTTTCTGTCCTCTAGGAGCTTATGTTAGCTTGCACAGTATTTCCTGAAGTCCGAAAGCATGGCATGTCTTCTATTCCTCCTTAAGTCTACTCTCTCTATGATCATCCCGTTTTGAATTATGGTTTTATGTTCATTTATTGTTGGGATTATGATTAAATTGCAATTAATCTCTGATAAAGCCATGTCCACTCTGATTCAATAACTCAAATATTTTGAGGGTATATTTTATTTTGTTACTTCTTTAATAATTAACTTCTGGTTAATTAAACAAGTACTGCAATAAATCCATGTGAGTCATTGATGATAACTTTAAATTGACTTTTTAAAATAATATTTTGAGTCACTGCATGATTTTGATATTCATACCTCCTCCAATGTTTTAATGTTTATAATATCATCTTGATTAATAAAATATTTTGAGAAAAATTTATAATATAGCTTAAAACAAATCAACAATCAGTCTTTCATAGTTTATACATTGCTTTATCATTCTGATCTCCAATGATTAAGCACTTTCTTTTTCTTATTTTAAAAATATTTACTGAATCATTTATTATTATTATTATTAACTATTATTATTATTTATGTCTACAGCACCTGGTCTTCCTAAGTGGTCTCCCATCTAAGTACTAACCAGGCCCGACCCTGCTTATGCTTAGCTTCTAAGATCAGACATTGGGCTTGTTCAGGGTGGCATGGCCACAGACCATGGACCGTGGCTCCACTGGGGCGTGAATCCAGGACCTTCTGCATGTAAAGCAGACATGCTAACCACTACACTATGGAACCATGTCCCTGAAGCATTTCTTAAATTTTTTTTCTTTCAAGGAAACTCATATGTCCCCTGAAAAAAAGCTTATTTTCAGTATAAGACTTTACCTTTTCAGAGACAAGCTGTTGAATCACTGATACTTCTCTTCATGAAATCTCCTAAATGGCAGATGATTTAGCTTCTGTATATCTTTAATGATAGACATCACAGATACATTGGGTTTAAAATTTCCAAGAATAGTTTTGAGTATTGAAGTACACTTGATCATTAGAGAGTCTGAAAAATATTGAATTGACCAGGTCAGATTTGAGGAGTTTGGATCATCGTGTTTCATTACAACCTACATACAGAAACTTATGCATCTTCAAATGTCCTTGCTCAAACATGGAGAACTGCTTTAGGCCATTAAAATCAATAAGATGGCTGGTTATATTTAAATTAGGTAATCAACTAGGATTGCAAGAAACCCTGTCCAAGTTGAGTCCGAAAACCTTTAAAATCAAACTGTAGCTTCCAGTGAGTTACTTGCTCCATGATTTCTGCTGCTTTAATCAAGTCAGGAGCAATTTAGTCATTGCTTCATCAGCATGTATCTGCCACTGCACTAATTCATAGAAAGTTTTGAATGGCCTGCCATGATTTTCTTAAGTTGGGTGAAGCCCATGTGGCCATGCCCCGCCAGTCCTACCTATCTACAAATGTTCAGGTTTCCACATATGGACCACACAGCACATTCAAGGCAATCAAAATCTGTTAGTAGTGGGATGATCCGTCTGGTGTTTTCAGCTATCTTAATAATTAATTGAGTAGCATCTGACTCAATAATTCAATGATCCAATTTGGTCAGTAATGTGACCAGGCTTTCCTGATGATTCATCTAATCGTTTTGATTTCTAGAGCCTAGTGACAGAAATAGTAAAGTTTTGATGAGTTTCTCTATATATTCATATAACACAGCTATAGGAAAATAATTCATACGAATATAACTATGCCACTAATAAGGGTGGGGAGCCATTAACTCAAAAATTAAGGGATTTGTCATTCATATGTCATTCAATGTATTTGTTGACTATGCCATTCCCATTTAAGATTGTTATACCTACATACAATTTTTTAATCTAACATCTATTATCTATCTATCTATCTATCTATCTATCTATCTATCTATCTATCTATCATCTATCTAAAGATGAGATGAGAGAGAGAGAAGGGTACATAAAAATATGAAATATGAAGACAAACATTTGAGAGTTTGGGAAAAATTTTCTTGTTTCATAAATTTAAAGTGTTTCATGAGAAAGAAGTTATGTTTTTTCTAATATAAATATGTACATAATAAAAATAATAATATATTATTTATATATAAATATATTTATGTGTAAAATATATATTTTTTCGGTCCCACTCCTTTCTGCACCACCATTTTGCAGCCTAAAAGAACAAGACCTAGAGGGGTCAAATATTTAAATTTTTATTAAAGTGTAAAGACATATGTAATTAGATAACTAGAAAAAATTATTTTGAAATGCTTGACATAATTACATTTTTAGTAAGAATTTAAAGTGTAACAAATTCTAAGATATAAGGGTCAACAAGAAAATCATAAAATTACTATTATTTTTCTACAGTCATGCCACCCTGAACACGCCTGATCTCGGAAGCTAAGCAGGGTTGGGCCCGGTTAGTACTTGGATGGGAGACCACCTATGAATACCAAGTGCTATAGGCGTAAAAAAAATAAAATAAAATAAAAATAATAAAAATAAAATTACTATTATTTAATTATAAAATACTTTTTGAGAGTTTTTCTATTCCATGAGATTTTTTATCTGACAAAAGGTTTAGTCACCTCTTTAAGCAGAGGATTTCTTCAGTTCCTGAAGATTAATATGTACCAGTAGCTTTTAAACAATGCTTGTCATGTTTGTCATTTATGAAGCAGAGTCATACATAAATTAAGTTTTCCTAAACTATAGCTATGAATTAGAGTCCCATGAAATGTGCTATTGCTAACACACTCTCATGGAATGTTGCTATCAGTTCCATTGTTTTAATGATAAATTTCCTTTAGAAAATGGAAGGATCTGTTGACAGACAAAAAACGGGAACTAACAATGGACTATTTAGACTTGCAAATGATGGAACATTTAATTATTCCAAAATAGCATTCTCCAGTTAGGGTATGATCATTAAATCCATCATCCTTCAGTTTATATGCATGGAACATTTATCATGTCTTCTTCAAACAGGAGTCAGTCATCTAAATATAGATTTTTGGACTATCCATTTCAACATGACATTTCATCAAAAGCCTGAAATTTCATTTATTTTCTGTAATAGATAAAGTGTTTATAAATGATACGATAAGATCATAAAGAGAAAGTAAAGTGAAATCCAGCTTCATACAGAGATAAATACAAACTCCACTTAAGACACTACCACTATAGAAAGAGAAAAATGAGAGACAATATGTCAACTACAACTACCCAGGTAAGAGTCAATGTTCTCTAGATATGAATTTTTTAAATGTGTGATCAGTGTTGGTACTCTGAATTTGTTGGCAAATTAATTTGCATTTAGACTCAAAACAAAGACAGCAAGATCAAGACCAAAAAAAAAAAAAAAAAAAAACCTAAATATACTTGAATTTTTTTTCTGTCAAGTCTTCAAATACTGAAATTTTTTTCTCTCATTTAAGAAATGTCAAAAACAATGTTCTATGAAATTCAGAAATTTTTTTCTATAGGTTGTAATTTTTCAGGAGGTATATATTGTAGCCAAATATTCATTATTTTAAGTCTGATTAGAGAAAAGCGATGCTTGGGATCTGGACAAACATTTCATGGGAAGACAAGTATAAATAAAAATAAAATAATTCTCCTAGAGATATCTCCCTCCTCTCATGGAATGCTTGTGGCATAAGAGGTGCTTAGGAAGGATTTATAATCAAGTTTCCCATCAGAGACCTTGAAGGGAAGGGTCTTATTGGTCCAACATTACTAACTACCCGCCTCGGCTAGACTCCATCTACTCATTTTGTAGCCTAGGAGACCAAAGTCTAGAGAAGTTAAGTAACTGGCTCAGCTCCACATGCTGATGTCAAAGTCGGGTCTTGAGTTTGTATTTCCTGATACTTATTAAAATGTTATTTCATTTTGCCTCTGACAATGAAAAATGTGTGTGTGTGCCCATGTGCATACAAGCCAACAAAACTATCTGTAAAATTTTAACCACACTGCAAAATTGGGAGTGTCAATAACTTATCCCAATTAATTGGACCAACTTTAGAAAAATTTCCAACTAGTGTTCTTGAATAGTTTTGGACATCAATAAAAGGTACAGAAAATCTTCATCTTTTCTTTAAAATACTTAACAAAAGTTATATACGTGTATATATATGTGTGTGTGTATATATATATGTGTAGACAGACAGATGATAGATGATGATAGATAGAATAGTAGATAAATGAATGAAGAATGAAGATAGATAGATAGATAGATAGAATGAATAGATAAATAGATAGATGGATGGATGGATAGATAGATAGATAGATAGATAGATAGATAGATAGATAGATAGATGAGAGAGAATGTTCAAGAGACACTTGCTTAAAATATGCTCAAAAAGTACAAGCAACTAGCATAGCTAACAACATGTGCACTCCCCTGTCCTCAGACCTGGTCTTTTAAAACTGGAAAGACTTCAATATTTTCTCTGATTCTCCATGTATCTGAACCTTGTCGCCACATTTAATGTTAGCTCTGAGTCAATGGTGGTCAATGACAAGAAAGAAGAGAAATATATAAGATGTTAAGTGGTGGAGTTAGCATTGACTATATTTAACTTTATTTCCTATTGTATCTACAATACAGAAATAGGCAATCGCAAGCCTATGTAACTTTCTTTAAGATTTAACTAACTGACATGTGATCTTGCTAATAGCTAGTAAACTCTCCCCAATCTGATTTACCCTCCTCATCCTGGCAGAAGAAGCCTAGTTCATTAAGAGAAGAAAAAGAAAACTTAGTAAGTAGCTCTATTATTGTCCCAGTAGAGACAGAGAAATGGAAGATGTCTCTTTTTCCTTAGAAAAAAACCCTTGAAATTAATATAGATAGATGGCATGAACTTTTAAATACTATGGTGATTTAACTGACTAATTCCTAAATGAAGGATATAAATAAATAACATGGGTATTTTTGATGACATAAGCGTAGCCCATCCGTTTTCTCATAAATCAGCTGGCAAAGCAGAGGAGACAGTAGGAGAAGATTTAAACTAGGAAATCAGATGCCACAGGAAGCCACAACTGATTTTATAATGCATCCTATTTATGAGGCAGCTAGGGAGGTAAATAAATATCATTTGTGTATGATATTGCCATGTCTACAAAACCAGACTCCCATCACTTTGATCAGTGTTTTGCATACATATGGACTGCAAGATCTAGCTTGATATGTGTGATTTCTTACAATAATTGGTCTACGAATCTTCCTTTTGTTGGCATGCAGCACTCTGTGAAAGACGTTACATTTAGGCTCTGCCTTACATAAAATGTGTGCAACATCTATGCTCAACTTCCTGCACCTGTCTCAGCTTCCTTTACTCTGCCCAATTAAAATAGCTTATAACAATGTCCTCGTGTTTACCATGTTTTCATACATAGAGTTTTTAAGTGTGGCACCTTGGAAAGTTTTGGAGGAGAAATCCTTTGCTGGTGAAAGCAGTTTATAGCAAACCTACACATCTATAGAAACATTTCTATGGAAAAAGAAAGAAAAAGTACTGCCAGACATTTCACAGAACTAACTGCTGAAATATCCTTAACATGGACAAAATCTGGTCCCAGTAAAACATGCTTTTTTTACTGTGAAAAAAAATCCTGTCACATCCAGCTCCCTAGCTAGATATATATATTTGTATCTTCTTTCATTCTTCACCAATTCTCCTTTCTCCTCCCCTTCAATTGATTCAATTTTTTACTGTTTCTCTGTGAAATATTTAGAATCTATTCTTTTGCTTCTCATAATTCCTACCTCAATTTAATTTCCACACTATTTTCTCTAACCTCACATCCCTCTCTCATCCCTTTTAATGGCAAAAGGTAAAGATAAAACAGGTTAGTGAGCAGGCTGATTCTACCTGGAAATGCTTCAGCTTTTCTCTTTCTCATTTTTCCTGCCTTCTTGGCCATTTGCTTATATTCCTTCGGCTGTACATTTCCCAAAGCAGGGTACTGAAATGCAAAAGGAAAAAATGAGCATATTTGGTGTACCAGTGCCACATAGTAGAAATAGAAACTAGGAAATTGAAAATAAATTATATGAAAGAATTCAGGAAACTGAGGGACAAATTGTCATGGGATGATTTACTCCTCTCAGTGTCAACATGTAAGAAGGTCAAAGTGAAAATCAAGACAGCAGCTAATATCAGCCCTCAGAAGCTAAAAGTGGGCACAGAGTCAGCCAAGCCAAGTACAAGTCAAAGGTTACAAATGATGCAAAGCACTAGGGGAGCCAGTTCAGGGACTGGGGATGGCCAAACCTGAGCATGTTCTAGCATCAGAGAGGCGTGTGAGATTCCTGAAGTCAGTTAGGGTTTTGTAAATTGAAGTATAAAACTCTAAACAAGGGGACTACGTTCTGTTAAGATCTATAGGAAGAAGGTGGAGAGGGTCAGTGGCTCATGAAGTCTGTCATCATGGTCACTTGTAGGGCGTCTCTTTTGGCTTCGAAAGGATGGAAAACAGAAAGAACTCAGCATCTGATAAATTTGTGTTTGCTCCTTCATCTGAGGGAGTAAGAACAGCTTTTTGTTCCTCCAAACTTAAGGATATTATTTTTCCTCTTCTTTAACTCATCTTAAAATCCAAGCCCCCAAAAGTGTATGTATACATACATACACATATATATACACATATATATTCTCTTCAAATCTAATATATAATATACATTTGTACATATATAACATATTTGAACATAAATATACATATTATATTTATATATTACATACATGTAGATTTGAAGAATTTGGGAAATTAATTTTTAAAACCGAGATTACTGAGAAACAAGGACTGTCTGTCCAGAAGAAGCAAGCTGAATGGTCATTAAGTGATTTACTCCAGAGACTGTTCAGACATCACCATTAACACAGGAATTTAGGGCACTGGCATTATTCATATCAGATGCTCTTGAAAACTGAAAGGTTGGGGAAAGAGAGTAAGGGAAAATAGCTGATATATGATAAATATCTCATAGAATCAGAGAATAATACAACCAAAAAAACCCTGCCCTTTAAATATCTCATAGAATCAGAGAATAATACAACCAAAAAAACCCCGCCCTTTTAAAAAAATTACATATGGAAAATGTACAAGTATTTACATGGCTTTCTTCATCTTTTCTTTTAAAAGTCATTAGTTTCAGATTACTAAGGTAATATTTTTAGACTACACTACATGAAAGACTTATTTTCAGGTAATAACATATGGTGGTAAATTAGCTTTGTGTATTCATTCTCCAGGCATTGGGGTAAATATTTAGTCACCAATATCAATAATAAGTTTGTTACATTCAGCATAATAGTCTTCAAAACCTAGATCTGTGTTTATCGATTAAGATTAAATCAAAGAAAGACTTGGGTAATTTTTAAGCCATAATGACGTCTTTCTTTCCTGACAATGAAATAAATCTAACAGGCATTCCTTTTAACTAAACCCTTGAGAGAGAAGTTACATTAGCGTTTGCAGAGATTGTTAAATTGGAACAAGAGTTAGCTATTTGTTTCTGTGTTATTTTGCTTTAACATTTTAATGACACTATAAATTTTGGAGCTAACATAAGAAAAAGTTCCAATCAGTTTTCTTATATATTTTAGGATGTTCTGTGAAAAGTTCCAGAAAATCTTCAGATTCGTGTTTTAAAACATGTTGAATTGTCATCAGAATAACTAATGATGGTCAATAACATCACCTGTCACCCAGAATTACTTCTGGCTAAGACAGAATAAACGGAACTGGATTTGGCCTCCTGCTTGAAACAAAAACACATATACGCACAACCCCAAACAAAACAAAACAAATACATAAAATGTATAAAACAAGTTTTCAAGACATTGGACATCAGGCAACAAAGATCAATGATCCTTGAGAGATAATAGACAAATAAAGTAAGTCCTATGATTGCCCCAGCTATTGTCTCACCTTACTTACAAGTCAGTGTGAAGGGAAGGAGAACCAAGGCAGAGTCTGGTAGAGTGACAAGGTTAAGGAGATTGAGCTGAGAGCTCAGGAACCAAGGCAGCCAGAATTCACAGGACACCATACTATTAGGGGGGAGCTGGAGAGAGAGAGAGAGTAAGAAGAGCAAGAATGAGAGAGAAAGAGAGAGACAGAGACAGAAACAGAGAGAGACAGAGAGAGACAGAGACAGAAACAGAGAGAGACAGAGAGAGACCCAGGAGGTGTGCAGAGAGCCTCTCTCTGGTATTTGAGTACTGACCAAATTATACGTGTGAGGAAACCACCTGAAATGATGAGAAGGTATAAAAACAAAGCATAAAAAGAGCGAAAAGAGAACAAAGAACAGATGGGACAAATAGAAAACAAGTAACAGGATTTACATTTATCTATATGGATAATTATATTAAATGTAAATGTTTTAAGTACCCCAGTTAAAAGTGCATATATCAACTGTAATTGTGATTCATCATATTAATAAACTAAAAAAAAAATAAAAGAAATAATCATCTCACTAGACACAGAAAAAGCACTTGACAAAAATCCAACGTCTATTCCCGACTTAAAAAAAAAAAAAAATCTCAGCAAATCTGGAGCAAAAGAAAACTTCCTCAGCCCGAAAAAAGGAATTTACAACAAATCTGTCGTTAATTATCTTCCTTCAATAAATGCCTAAAAAAAATTGAAGACAGATCATTTCGAGCAGTGGTGCCCAGGAAACGGCCTTTGAGGAAGTGGGGCTGAGCGTAGTTATCTGATGTGGTTTCCTCTTTACTGAGTGCCTTAGCTCCTACCCTCGAGGATCTCGGAGTACTTTTCTGGGCTACTTGGCGATTCCCGCTGCCAGTGTGTGCTTACTGTCATCAGCCTGCAGCTCCCTGAGCTTGGCTGGCGGACGCTCGTGCTAACAGTGCCGCGATCTGGCCTTAGAGGCAGCACAGACAGAAAGCTCCTGGGGATTTTTTTTTTTTTATCAGTTGTTTTGTAAATTATCAGTAGGCTTTCAGTCAAGTTTTTATTGTCTGCAAAACTTGGACTACAGTCATGCTAAACCCTGTAATTCCTTAGAATCTGAATCATTGCAGAAATCGGTTTGACTGTTTTCAGACATAATAGCACTAGAATTCTGAATGTGGCTCCTGAGTCATCACTTCTAAATTTCTGAACTCATCTGACCTTTCTGATAATAATAGTTATAATTCTAGACTTACTACAGGCCCTTTCATCTTCAAAGTCCTTGGGAAATATTAACTAATTAGTCCTTGTTCCTCAAGAAAATACCATTATGCCATTTTTTAAATGAGGGGTAAAGAAAACAGTGGAAGATTATAGCTCATTAGGTTGAAGCAAGAAACTGTAGCAATTAAACTTAGAACCTGCTCCAGCCACGTGGGCTTAGGCAACATATCCAACAGAAAACTTCACTGAAATGATGAACCTAAGTTATTTTATTTTGCAAGAAATGTGAGTTTAAAATATTGTTGTTACTTTAAAGGTAGGATTTCTTTTAATGCACTGAATATTCCCTCTACATAAAGAATTAACCTCCTGATTTGAGTCACACTTAGGTTGTATTAACCATTTTAAAGAGGCTGCTCCTGGTGCTTATGCCCAAACAAGAAAACATATGCATAGGTCACATTTATGTCATTGACAAGAAGCACATAAAAATAATGGTCTCTTTGGACTAAGACCATTTGCAAATTAAGAAATGGAGTCTATCTGAGTGCTGGAGCAAACTCTGCTAAAGGTCCTTTTATTTGTTAAGCCTAAATTTAATATTCCCCTGTTTCCAAATTAACTCGCCCTAATAATCTGGAATATCTTTTACTTTTGCTGCCTCTTTAATGCATTAACCAGGCAACCACAAGTGAAAAGCTAATATTGCTACTGCGTCCATGTAAAATTTCATAAATAATATTGCTTAATTATCGACAAAGCATATTTGTTAACCAGTTCAATCGTGAGCTTATGTTATAGCTAGAAAGGAAATTTGGTAACTTTTTGTATTAATTTGCTTATTTTTCCAGATGTGGCAAAAATTGTGCCCCTCGTTACTGAAAAGAAAGCATGTGGAACAGAGATGTCCACTGATTCATACAAACAGCAGCAAGAATTTGTCTGAATCTGGCCTTCAATATAGTTGGTGGTTTCTTTCCTCACTAGCAGTAAATTTCAATGGTTGCAACAAATAACTTTTAATGACATCATTGCAGAAAACTCGGCCTGTTTGTGCTATGCAGCCAGACCCAGGTCGTACTTAAATAGGCCACCTTCACTAGGAGCATTTATTTCACCATTTCGAAATGCTTGGTAAATATTAGAAAACTTTCTCAATGTTTTGGGAGGCATCAGAACAATGTTTTAAGAGTAAAGTTGTTAGATGAGAAATATAACTCAGCGAATCTACTGAAATCAGAATAATTAGCAGCTAATCAGGCATGTGCCAGGTGCTTGTTCATTTACATATTCGACAAATATTTATCAGGTATTTACTATGCTATTATGCAGTACAGATCTAATTCCTGCCCTCTTAAAGTTTACAGCTTAGTAAGAATATGAGATAGCCATGTAACCAAGCAATTATAAATAATGCAAAAGCCCCATTAGAATAAAAAACATACTGGTGACACGAGAGTCACCTATTTCTGATTTGGGGCATCAGGGAAAGGCATGGGATGGTATCTAACTTGGAAATTGAGATCTGAAAAGCATATAAGGGTCAGCTACATAGAGAGACAGGGGAAGAGAGCTGCAGACTTAGAGAATAGTATGCATGAAAAGGTGAGGCAAACAAAAATGTGGAGTGATTGGGGTTTGAAAGATGTTCACATTGACAGGATAGAGGAGGAAGAGAGGAAGCAGGAGATGAGGCTATGGATATATTGGAACCAGGCTTTGCTGGTTTTATAAACCATGTTGAAGACTTTGGACCTTTTTCCTGGGAATATTGGTGAAAACATTGAAGGATGTAAGAAGAGGCACATCACGAATGGTTTGGTATTTTTAAAAGTATCACACGAGCAGAGTGAAGAAATGATTGATGAGGGAGGCTGCTGTAGTAATGCAGACATGTAATGATGACAACCTACATTAGGAGAGCAGCATTGGGGATGGAGAAAAGGGGGAGGATTTATAGCAGATATAAGAGTTAAGACTTCCTGATTATTGAATATGGCAGGAAAAGGGAGTCGAGGAGTCAAAGCTGGCTCCATTTCCGGTTAGGTTGATGTTGGTACCATTTTTTGACATTTGGAGCACAAGGAAAAGTACATGGAAGTGGAAGATGAGGAAGAGAAATGGAAATTTTATTTGGTACCATGATCTACTCTATTGGAAATGACAAGTAGACAGCTGACTATATTGATGTGAAATCTAGGAAAGAGGTATATACTGGGGATATTGGTTTAAGAATCATTACCATGGTTGACAGACCAGAGGAATTGCCCAGAGAGAGTAAGTAGAGAAAGAAAAGACAGCAGCCTTGGACCCCAAAGAAAACCATAATTTAAGGAACAAAGAGATGTCTTGAATGAAAACAGTAAGTGGCCAGAGAAATGAAAGAAACCCCAGAGATAAAACTATCACAGAAGCCAAAGCACCTATCTTTCAAGAAAGAGAAAGAGAAAGTAAATAAATAAGAAATTGAAATGTCTGAATTGGATTTAGAAACAAGATCACTGGTGTCTTTGGTGAGGACATTCCATTTCAGTGAAATTATTATAATAGAAACCATATTTCTGTGAAATAAAGAGTGACTAGAAAGAGAATATATAGACAATATGTATAGACCACATTTGAGAATTGGGAAGAGAAGAGTAATAGGGTAATAGCTGAAAGCTAAAGAGGATGGATAGATGATAATTTTGCCATGTGACAGAATTAAGCATATTTAACTGCTTAGAGAAAGGAGCCAGGGAAGTGAGAAAGGTACAGGGTATAGAGCACATAATTTGTGGAGCAAGCAGGACTTGGAGAACAAGCACTCTTCATTTTAGAGGTTATTCCTGATCTCAGATCAAATGTATTAAAATTATATCCTTAACTCACCTTAAGTATATTTTTTTACAACAAAAAAGTAGAATTGTTATAATTTTGCTTTTAAAATTAGTTGGCTTCAGATAACTCACTTTATAATTTAGTATGATTTATCAACAATCAAGAAGTTAGAAAGTGCACACAGGAATTTTGGAAAATGGAGAACATCTAACCCACAAATTCTTTTCAAATGTAGTGAAATGTTTATGAATACTTTTTTACAATGTTTACACAAATTAAATTTCACATAATTTTATTATTTATTACATTAGATTTTCATTATTCATAATTTGAATTTGATAATGTCTTTTCTGGACGCAAACTTGAATAGTTCACAAGTCCCAGGCAGTTTATCTATATTGTTTAATGGCTGAAATGGTTTCAAGAACAAGGTCCCTGAGGAAGTAGGAAGGGACAGATTAAAAAGCAGAGGTGAAGGGACTACTCTTCAAAAGAAGACCCTTCTTCTTTTGTACAGGAGAAAAGGACAAAAGAACAGCTAATAGTGTGTGTGTGTGTGTGTACGTGTGTGTGTGTGTGCATGTGTGTGTACGTGTGTGTGTGTACATGTCCTCTGGAGAAGATAGGGCATTGATATTCCCTGTGGAAACTCTCCTAGAAGTTACATCTTAAAAACTTTTCTGTTGACGTTGTTTGGAACTTGTTGGCTCTTTCCCATTCTCCTTCTATCCAGGTACAGTCCACCCCGTGTGGCTGGGCATAAACAGATACACAGAAGTGCACACCTCCCTGTGAGTGCTAAGAGGCCACTCACTTGCTTCATTTTTTTCCTCAAAGAAGCCTCTCTTTCCCCATTTTCTACTGCTAGAGCTCACGGAGCTGATCGGGAGTTCTTACCACCTTTGGGCCAACTGTACTCCTCTCTCCTTTAAAGTCTTCTTCAAAAGAAAAAGGAAAAAAGATTCATTTTAATATGAAATTTAATGCCTTCTTTTTTCTCTCCTTTCCTTTGTATTGTAAAAATCATACATATTTTCTATAAAATAATTAGAAAATGCAGATAAAAATTTTAAATACCACCATTGCTACATCAACTATTAATACATTGCTGTTTCTTAAAAAAATCTCATTATAAAAGCTGTTTTATAACCTGCTTTTATATTTCTAGTAAAATGTTGTTAAGGTCAATAAAAATACTTTTAACAAAATGTTTTATAGCTACAGAGTATTTCATTGTTTATCCATTTCCCTATTGCTGGATATCTGTTTCCAAAATTTCAATATTATAAAGAATGCTGTGATGATTATCTTTGTACTTAAATATTTGTCTGTATTATTGATTATACTTGACAAGGATAAACTTTTAGTAGTGGACTTGTTAGTTATGAAGCTTCTCATTTTTTAAGGCTGTCGATACATATTTCTTTTGCGGTCATTTTAGCATCATCCCTTCACGCCTCTGAAGATACCTAAGGTCTTGGCATACATTTTTATCACCTTCTGTATAAAAAAGAAGTCAGAGATGACTCAATGAATTTATGAGCCAGCTGGGGAAAAAAAAGCAAAATGTCAAAATTCAACCATCTAAAAAATCTCTGCCTCTTTAAAAATTCGAATCACTTTTATTCTTAAAGTTATCTTCACAAAATGGTGTCAAACTCCCAAACTGCAAACATTGATGCCAAACAGTCCATTTCAATAATGAGATGCCTCGTGCTGTTTCAGCGTTTGCATGAATTGAAGGTCATCTGTAGTGAGAATGAGGTCGTCTCTCATGAAGCATCAATGCCGTCTTACTCACTTAGGAAATGTCGGAATGCCTGTGGGGAACCTGAGAGCATCCGCCGGACGCTATTATTAAAATCTCCTAATTATTTAAAAAGCCATTTGGAATAATAGAGTAGGTTTACTTTTCTTTATTAATGTCCCTGGGCAGACTATATAGAAGTTAGAAAGTCACAACTTCATTGCTTTTGGCCAAAGGCCATTGCAGTACTTCTAGATGGAGGGATAAAACAGGTACAAAGTGTTCTTCAGAAAAGGTTATAAGCTTGCAGACAGAATTGAATTAGAGTACAATTGTGAGTGTACAAACACACAATACTTTGGCATTGGTTTTCTGAAAAGAATGTCAGATCAATACACTACCATGTCAAATTGAATGTGATGTTTAAAATAACTTTAGATCTGGCCTTAGAAGGAGCTAGTGGGGAAAAAAAGAGAAAAAATGTTACGTAAGGTCTATGTTGGACAATAATTAATATCTCTTATAGAATAGGTCTTGATAACACACTAGATAACTTACTCTAATACATTTCTAGACTTATTCAAAATGCATGTGACAGACGTCTAGAGTAATAAGAAACAAGTGAATGTCATAATTCAGTGTAAGAAATACCATTTGATTTACTATCTTTGTATTGTATAAATTTGTCTAGACCACAAAAATGATTACACCTTTATTTCCTATAATGTATTTTATAGAGCAAAATTAAAATAGAGCAGTACTAAGGGGAGAGTCTCTTGAAGGTCACAGTGTGAAAGGGCTGGCTATGTATGGTGTCAGCTGAATAACCCATGGGGACTGAAGGAATAGAACTGGAGTTTTTCCACAGAGCAGACCTGGCAAATTCCCATGAAATTAGGTCACTAGGCAAACGTTCCAAAGCTGGCAGTGTACTTATGATTCTCAATCTCCCTTCTAAGTTGTTTTTTTAAAAAAGATTTTTTGGCACTTATAAATTCTGCTAAGGCAGTATCTGAAATAACAGAATGGCTTGAAGGGATACCAGATGAATGCTAAATATGAAGAATAAATAGAGTGTAGAGAGAGCCCTGAGAATTAAGAGAGCTTTTGAGGCTAACGGGTAAAGTCAGAAGCTAATCAATCAACCAATAAACAAGTATTTATTGAGAATGTACAAAATAACTGACTCGATACCATTGTAACTACAGATGATGAGAAATACAAGACTTAGATTGGGTATCTGCCTCTAGTTCATTTGGAAATTTAGTAACAACCCAAACTGGGTTACTATATAGAAATAATCCACATGGCCCATTCCTTTGCACATTTGGGAGGTGAGTTAAAGCTAGATGAAGCAAATTGTCAGTGGGCAGTGTATTGAATGTCAGTGGGCAGTGTATTGAATGACAAGGTTCATAACCTTCTCACGTCTCAAATATCGAGTTCTGTTTTTAGAGACACATTGTCTGGCACTTTCACTCCAAAAAGTCACTAAACAAATATCAATTCTAAACACTCTTGGAAAACCAACAAAGTCTAAGTGATTTTTCTAGCCAACAACACAGAAACTGTCAAATGTTTGTTTTAAATCTTCAAAGAAATTTTTTAGTTAAGTTACCTGGTTGCTCCTCATTTATCAGTAATAGTCCAACTTCCTAGGGAAGAATAAAGACTTCTTGGAGTAACTGAGCTTTGGTATTCACTGCAGAGTGTCACAGGCAGCTTCTTGCTCCTCAGTGCTGTGATCGTCAGCACTGAAATGCTTGGAAAGATGACCTACACTCTTCTAGTTATATGGATGAAGATTGTCTCCATTATAAAAATAGAAAGAGGTAATAAAAGTTCACTTCCTGTTGCATTAACAAATGTACAAGTAGCCTTTATCACTTAACTATTCTGTTTATGGATCTTTAGTCATTAGCATGGAGAAGGCTGCACACATGAAAATACTTATCATCTGCTCCAGTGACCTGTGGTCAATGAATTTAGAATATCAACAATAACAACACAATGATTTTTGTTTAGAAGACAATCTTGGACTCAGATTCTACATTATCTTTTTTTTTTTTTTTTTTTTTTAACCTAGCAAGACAGTAGTAGACATTAGCCTGTTTTGGTTAAAAGTCTAAAACCTTGCAGTTAGAGAAAATCTTTCAGTGGCTGAGACACTATGTTCATTTTCACCCTCCTTAGCTTCATCATATTGAAAGCAGATTTTTACATTTCTTATGAATTTCTTTTTATTATTTCTTCTATCAGATATTTGAGAAATTCTAAATATCACATTGAAACCTAATTATTTTTGAGAAGAGCTTTATGTCACATATGACTGACTGCTTATCTATAATATGCAGAAATACTAATCTTATTTGGAAATAACCAAAAGGTTCTGTTAAATTATGGATAAAGTATGAATTGTTTTACACCTAATTATAAAAATAATGAGTAAAAGAAATTTGTTTGGAGAATTCTAGTAAAAAATTTACTAATTTTCTTAATATAACTCTGGAGATACTTGTAGTCCCGATTTTATGGGGAAATCATTTCATTATTATTAATGTATTTAATTCTCAAAAGTTAGTTGTGTATTTTTAGTGTAAGCTTGTTTGGAAAATACAGGCAGAATGATATAATTATTATGTGAATTTTATTATCTCTCCAAGAAAGCAAAAATAAACAGAAAGACTAATTTCAGATAAGAATAAGGACATCTAGGTTCTTTTTGCTCTACCACTAAGCAATCTTTGGCAAATTGTTTTAATTTTCTGGAACTCGATTTCTACATCTACAAAATAAAGAGGCTAGAAGTAAATCACTTCTGACAATAATCTTGAGATATGCTCTACCAAAAAAACCCCAAAAATGTTCCTTGGTCAAATGAATTTTTAACCAAGGAAATCACTACGTATATTTAGAATCCTGCAGTAATGAAACTTGCTTATCTTTGTTTATGCCAAAATTTCCCAAAGTGATTTGACCACAGACCTCTTTCTGTTTTCTTTGTATGACAACAATAGACATATTTGGAACACGCTTTGAAAAATGCCAGCTAGCTGATTTACAGGGTGTGCTACAGATCCCATGTTTTGTTGTCTTATATAATTTGAGGTAAGGCAATGAAAAGCTGTCTCATTCTTCTTTTGATAACAAAAATTGGAATCCTATGTGTGTATTAAACTCTTGCTATTTTTCCTAATAACATCTTACTATTTCCACTTTTTTTTTCCACGAACACCAAAATTCATAAATTGTATGCACACACCATGGATCACAATGCTTTAATTCACTCAGGCTTCTGAGGCAGAAGCAAATTACGACTATTAGGTTGCATTACTCAAATACTAACTGAATTTCAAAAAGCACGGAAAAGACAAATGGTTAAAAGTCTTGGCCATCCAAATTAAACCTTCCCACTTAAATCACTGCAGCAAATCACTGGCCACATTTACTCAATAAACATTTAGTGAAGATATGTCATATCACAACGCCATGACAGACACTCTCAAGTAATGAAGAAATGCTCTCCTATATTACAGGAGCTTTTGTCTAACAGGACATGTGATATAATAATATATTGGTAAAAATGTTGTATTATTATATTATAAATATAGAAATAATAGCAAAAAATAATAATTATTTCTGTTTATTAAGTCTCCGCTATGAGACAGGCACTGTAAAACCCTTAAAACATAGATTCTATTATTATTCTTAATTGACAATGAAACTAAGGCTTTGAGAGGTTAATGATTTGTTCAAGAACACACAGTTGTCAAATGACAGAAGGAATCCAGACCCAGATCTGTATGATTCCAGCATTACACTACCCTTCAAATCAGGTTTAAACATGAATGCAGGGAAAAAAGAAGGAATTAATGAGATGGGGAAATAGTGATGTGAGAAACAGCTTAATTGATACAACTGGGTTTCATAGGAAGGATCAAATTATGATTGGCAAAAGAGTAAGTTGACTTTGTGGGGAAAAAGGGATATCTCTTTCTCAAAGATAGGAATGAAGAAGGTATAGATGAAAGAGGAGCTAGATCAGAAATGTGGAGAGGAATAAGGCTTCCAGGCTCATTCCTTTCTCTTGAAGATCTGGGAAAGCCTATGTTCATTCATTCCCAGATATATGTTTGAACTTGACCTGCCTTTATTACTCAGTATGAGCCCTAATCCAAATAGACTCAAGGCCTCTCCATGAACTATTCAGTCTACTTTATCAGATCAAATGTCCGTATCCATGATTTCTTTTCAGAAATTCAGAGATCCCAACTATAGACCTTAAAAAAAAAAAAATGAAAAAGCAGGTGTAAAATATATTCCAGAATACCAAACAACAGAAAATAATTTTTCCTGGTTTCATTGGTACCTATGTGAGACATAGTTTCTACATCTTGTTTTCAGGGAACTTTTCAAACGCAAAATATTCAATTTTCTTTTTTGCTTAGAGAATATCAATTTATGTGGGAAGTCTAGAGAATGAGAACCTTCTATCTCAATTTATCTCACAAGCAAAGATTGATCTCATTTTGAAAGGAAGTCTTCATTCTTGGTTCTAAACATTTCTTTTAGGTACAGAATCCTAACAAATTCTAGCAATGGCAGCTTGGTGCCATTGAATATCACTGTGTGTCTTCCCTAGGTAAACTTTACCTACTTAAAAAGATTGAGTAAAGAGCCCTCTTTAACTCTTCATCCCTTCTTCTACTTATAACCTTTCAACTTCATGGGGTTTAAGCAAATTAAAGTATAGACTCTACTATGACTTAAGATAATGAAAACTTTTCTCTAAGGCCTCAGATGAGCTGCAGAATATAAAGTGTGCATGCGAATTCCTTAGGTCCATGATGTTGGGCTGTTCCATGGGTATTTAGAAAGGATCCCAAAGAATCTTATCCAGTCTTCCAAAGGTAAACAATAGTTTGGGATTCAAATACCCTTGTTCTAATCTCAGCCTGGCTATTAATTCACTGTGTGGCCTTGAGCATTTAGGATTGAGTTAAACACTCTCTTTTAAAGATCCTTCTAGGTCAAAAGTTCTAATTTGTAGAAGTGGGCAAAATGGAAGACCTGCTTTAAGGAAAAATTCAGCTGTATGTGTGTTTCAGAATGCAATACACACGCCTCTCAAGGAAAAAGACAGTTTTCTCTGTGGACACTCAGTGATTAAAGAGTTCATACACACACAAAAAAGAGATTTATTCATGGAAACTACATTAATAAATTAGATAATCTTATAAAAGATCCAAGCAAAGCGCATTTCAAAAACTCAACTCCGTTCTATAAAGGGACAAAAATCCATATACCTCAGAGAGTCACAGTTACCCTCAGAAGTTGCAAGTCAGAAATTTTTCACCTCTGGGTACTTGGGTCACTTGCTGTGGCAATCCTAGACCTGGTCCACTCCCAACTATAGGACTCTGTGCCCTCTTACTCAGTAGAAATATATATAGTTTTTCAACTTGAGGAAGGGCTTGGACTCAAGAAGTCCAATAAATGTATCCAATACATACAATATTATAAAATTAATAATTTACCAAATTAAAGAGGATTTCCTATGCCTTTGTTATGTGTTATTTTCTAATAATAATGAAATATTTAGGTAGAACTATTCTTACTTATACATCTTTTAGGTCCTGAATACATAAACCTTTGGGAATAAGCTAGCCTGCATCCAAAGATGAAGGAAAGCTTACTGACTAGCTTAAAGTTTGGGTCCACAGTTTTGCCTTGATAAATCCATATTGCATTATGAGATCAAAATTAAATCTAAAAAATCTCATTCTCTGTATCTTCACTGATGTTTTCTACTTGATTTTCACCAATAGTTCTAAATGTACAGTTTTCTCTCCTTGAGGAAAATTCTTACCCTTTCCCAGGCGGACTTTCTACCACATGATAGAAAAGTTCAAAATAAACTAGATTCTAAATTATATGAGAAAAGAAAAATGTCTTTGCATCTCCTGACCTGGTATGGGCCCTGGTACTGGTATATGCTAACTAACTGTCTATTATTAATAAGATTGCTAAATTAATGCATTAAGGGGAGAATCAAGAATTTGAAGATCTTAACAACATGTGGATATATAGAGCTTGCTAATAACTTTGTGATTCATTTTGATTCTTTGCTATAAGTTTTGGTGAGTCATTTCCATTCAGAGACCAGCTCTGTAGCAAAATCTTATAGGATAATTACAAATTCCATAGAAAATCTAAGAACATCTTCTCTACCAAGTTAGACTTGTCCTGGCAGACCTTGAAATCTTGTGAAGTCCTGGTATAGAATATTCTTAACAAATGCCAGTAAACAATTAGAGAAAATTATTCTGTTAGGGTTACCAAAAATGAGAACAGCATTTTTTTCCCTTTGGTTTTTCCTAAAATAATTCGTTATCTCTATAGAGCACCACCCCAGCATCATTTTTTAAAGTTCGAGTTTAGATTTTTATCTCACTGTCTTTCAATAAGCTCTTCTAAAGTGAAAAATAATAGTGTGGCCAAATTTACTTTGCAAGAAATAGCATGAAATCAAAGGAAAGCTACCTCTTTTTTCCCTCGGTTATGTTCAGTCATAGTTTTGGCAATTCTGGGTTCAATTACTAGCAATTCTGTCAACATCTTGACATTTCTTCTAGGGCCAGACAATGGAAGACAAAGGTGATCTATTTTATGCTGCCACTGCTTTTGTTCATTCCTCCTCTTTTCTCTATGATGGAATTAACGATTTACCATGTTAAAGAAAAAAATCTTTCTATGCCTTTGTTATATGTTATTTTCTAATAATAATGAAATATTTGAGTAGAACTGTAGGACTCAGTAGTCATAATCTATATCTCAGGTCCTCTTTGTTGTGTCAAAGTGAAGAATTGCCAGGTGGATGGATGAACATCACTCTTTAATTTTCAGGTTTGAGGATCTTTAGCATCATTGGGAAGACCAAGGAAATAACATAGAAACTCTTTCTGTGAAGTGAATTAACAGCTTTCATATAGATGATAAAATTATTTTATCTCCCAAAAAAGAGTTCATTCATAAAAATGACAGTGATGTTTATTTTCCCCTGTGAAGGATAATAAGATTGGGCCCAAAGAAATATATATAGTGTGTGTATACAAATTTATTCATTTATCTGATCAATGTTTATTAAGCACTTATATACCAGACATGACTCTAGTTTCTGGGGATATAGTAGTGAATACTACCAAAAAAGTCCCTGTACTCAAAAGAGAGACATTTTGAAAATATATAAATTAATCATTTAATGTAATCTTAGGTGATGCTATGAAGAAAAAGAAAAGCAAGATAAAACAGAGGGTAAGGATGTGCATTTGTCTGAGTGGGTAACATCCAAGTGAAGACCTGAATGACATAAAGAGAAACATCAGAAATGAAAGCCCCGTGGTGGTGCGAGAACTGCAGTGCTCAAAATCAAGGAAGGAGGTGGGTGATGGTGGGAGATGGGAGTCAAGAAGGGCAGGGCCTCAGTGAAGTGGTTTTTTTAACCCAAGTTGAAATTTAGATTTTATTCTAAGTGTAATGGCAAGGCACTGAAGACTTTGACAGGGAGTGATGTGATCTGATCTCTATTTTAAAACAGGATTCCCAGCCCCTGAGTCATGGACCATTACTGGTCTGTGGCCTGTTAGGAACTGGGCTGCATAGCAGGAAGTGAGGACCGAGTGAGCCAGGGAAGGTTTGTCTGTATCTACAACCGCTCCCCAGCGCCAGCATCACAGCCTCAGCTGCACCTCAGATCATCAGGTATTAGATTCTCGTACGAGCACCAGTCCCTGTTGCCAAAAATGTTGGGGACTCCTGTTTTAAAAGATCGTTTTGGCTATTTTATGGGGAAAAGAGAAGCAGGGAGCTAGGAGCATTTTTGCAGAAGTCCAGGTAAGTAAGAAACTGTGGTAAAAGTAGCAAAGTGTCAACAAGTAATGTCATTAGAAATCTCTTCCTCTGGGTTTGATTGGCATGATATTCTCTAATAAATTCCATTCCAGAGTTGTAGTATCTCAATCTCGAATGTAAGAATCCTGAACAAAAACAGTCTGCAATCGTGTCTCATACAGTTGGGTGTGAAACTCATTTTTTCCCTTCTCACTAAGCTTAGTTAGACTACAGGGATGTTTATATAAACTCCTGAGACGAGGAAAATAAGGCAAATTATGAGACAAACAAACATGATAACAGAAGGGGAATTGTTGTTCAAGCAAAGAAAGATAACGGTGGGTTAGAAGAAAAGACAGTGATGTGGGGATTTGGGCACACCAGCCAATCCTCAGCACTCTCAATAAAAATATAGATGGCTGAGCAAAATAAACACACAATATATAACACTTTCCATTGAACTATAGAGTAGTTTACATTCTCAACAACAAAAATCCAGAGAATATGGCCAAAGAAAGGACATTTATAACATTTTTGTGCATGTTTGACAATATAGGAAAAGTAACTTGAACACTGAAATGGAACTGCCAGGAAATGTTCATGGTTGTATGTACAAGGAACACTATTGTTTAATTTGAAACCATTCAAGAAAATTGAGGATACACAAAACCTGAAGTATCCCATACTTTTCCTTAAAAATAGACAAGTTTCTATCATTTTAATACACCAGATATAATCTTGGTGAAATGAGAATTTTCATCTTCATTTTATAAATCGAAAATGAAACAGAGAGATGATAAAAATTACCCTCAATTCCATAAAGACCAGATCAAACTTAGAAACTCCACATCAATTTCCTCATCTACTTCTTGAGCTACTAAAGAGGCTGGTCATCTATCTAGTGTCTGCAACTTACTGGATTCTTTCTTTTTTTTCATGTTGTTCCACTTAGCAGAGGAATGAGTTTCCCTGGCAGGGAAAATATAACAAAAGAAAAAAATGTTTTTTTGCCAAAAAAAAAAAAAAAAGAAGAAAAGAAAATTCAAAGCAGCATATATGTCACACACAGACACACACACAAATCGTTCATTTCTTAGAAGCAGTATATTTTTATTATATTTTTATATTTCTAGCCATGTGAGGATCTATTGTTCATTCAGTACAGTAAGGAGACAAATAAGAAGCAGAAAATAACACTCAGGGAAAAAAGATTAAAAGTCACTGAAAAGCTTAATTTCAAAGACAGAGGCTGAAAGATAAGTCCATAGTAATCTACAAACATAACAACTTGCACAGTTGTTGGTGACCAGTTGCTACCACTGTCATATAATTGAATGTTTTCTAGTCACTGGTGCAAGTATGCTGATCTAGCTCTACAGTAAACACAAGAATAGATTTAAACTTCACGATGAGTGTTTTAGGTTAATTATAACTAAAACTTCTGGGGCATAACACAACTGTTAAGTATTAGAATGGTTTATACCGAATAAGGGCTTTAAAAAGTAAACTATTCCTCTGAGGCCCATTTCAGCACCTATTATTGATCTCAGTTACTTCCTTCTTTCTAACCTTGGATACATTGTCACATGCACTCTTTTCTTTTTCTTCTGTTTTCCAGCCCTAACTTATTTCAAGGCATAGTTCAAATCCTATCATATCGAAACTCAGTGATTTTCACCTTTTATGAGCCCCTGCAATAAAGCAAACATTTAGAATTTGTGGATATAGCATCCATACTTTCAATTGTTGCAAAGGATTCCAATTTATCTTACTTTTGTTAGTCATAGATTAGAATCATGATGTGAGTGAGGAAATCACTTTCTATTGAGGGAAACCAGTCCACTGTTGATCATCTGTAATTTAATGAGGTTCTGTTATTCTCTGATTATCTTTGTGAATGCAGACTTCTGAACATGAAATTTAGAATCTTTAAGATTCTTGGCTTATGTCTCTGGCATATCTCAAGGATCCACTCTACCTAAAGTCTGGATCATATAATGCAACTCAGGGTTCAGAAAAGGTCCAGTGTAAATGTTCTTCCTTAGAAATTCTGGACTATCCCAGGTCGCCTCTAGTTCTTTGATTTATGTATAGAATTATTTCAGCCAATGAAAGGTAGATTTAAACTTCATTTTCACAGTTCTACTTAGTTAAAATAAAAGATTCTAGGGAAAATTGTTTTAGAGAACTTAGGGTTAGTGTACAATAATTCTATCAAAACGATAGAATGAAGAAAGGACATAGAGATGACCCACAAACTACAGTATGAAGAAGAATCCCAGCTCTGATCCCAGAGAGAGTCAATGGAAATTAGTTCTACTTTAAGTCTTGGAGAAATGGCAGGGAAAGTGGGATCATGCCATAGAAATCTCCATGGTTTGGCTTTATGAAAATTTAGCCCAAATAGTTTTAAAATGATCTTTAACATATTCAGAGGCCAAGAAAACCATTGCAATTGTTGGTAAGGTAGACATTCCAAGAGATATGAGAAAGCATTCTCAGAATTGGGAGAAAACTGACCAACTCTGCAAAAATTGGCCGTACTGAATTGGCTAAAGACAAAGTAACAATAATAAAGTAATGATAATACTCATCATTGACTGACTTCTCTTTATGGGTAAACACCATGTACATTATCCATTCATCTATCAATGAGCACTTAGGTTGACTATTATATCTTGACTATTATAAATAATATTACAATGAGCATAGGAATGCATATATCTTTTCAAATTGGTGTTCTTGTTTTCTTCATGTAAATGCTGAGGAGTGGAATTGCTGGGTAGTATGGTAAATCTATTTTTAATTTTTTGAGGAATCTCCATACTGTTTTCCAAAGTGGCTGCACCAATTTACACTTCCGCCAACAATTCACTAGGATTCTCTTTCCCCCACATCCTTTTCAATGCTTGTTATTTGTTGACTTTTTGATAATAGCCATTCTGACAGGTGTGAAGTGATATCTCATTGTGGTTTTAATTTGCATTTCTCTGATGATTAGTGACGTCAAGCATCTTTTCATATGTCTGTTAGCCATCTGTATGCCTTCTTTGGAATAATGTCTATTTATGTCCTCTGCCTATTTTTTTGATCAGATTATTTATTTTTTATTGAATTGTATGAGTTCTTTATATATTTATATATTTATAATGTGTTTTAACTCCTTATCAGAGATATCGTTTGTGAATATATTCTCCCATTCCATTTTCATTCTGTTGATGGTTTCTTTTGTTGTTCAACTTTTAAATTTTATGTCCCATTTGTTTATTTTTGCTTTTGTTTCTCTTGCTCGAGGGGGCATATTCAGGGTGAGATGGTTTCACAGGTAATAGCTATCAAATATTTAAAGAAGAATTAATACCTATCCTTCTCAAACTATTCTAAAATTAAAGAGCAAGGTATGCTTCCAAACTCATTCTGAGAGGCCAGCATTACCCTGATACCAAAACTAGTTAAATTTCTTGAATGAACATTTTTCTATTGGATAGCTATAACCCTTGCCCTTACTATCAATTCTAAACTTTTAGAGCAAACAAGATATAATCAAGTCATGGTCCAAACCTGCTAACCATGCATATGTAAATTTATGTAAATATTCATGCAAATCAGGCACAGCCACAGGGCTTCTGAGACTTTGAAAATGGAGCCCTTGATACAGCAGAGGTCAAATATCCTTGGCTTAGAGCTCAATTCTACATGCAGATTTTTATAGGACAATGGCAGCCTCTAAACACAGCAGTCTTTATATGCTGTGATAATTCTACACTTGAGTAGTTTTTAGTCATAATTAGGAAGGGGTGACCTGGTTCAGGGAAAAATGAAGAGTAGAATGAAACTGAGCTCTAATGTTCCAGTTTATTTAAGTTGGATACTTATTATCACCCTGCTCCTGCTTTCCTAATTTTTTCATGTGTCCATGAAGAGACCTCAGCTGGCATGGAAAATAGCTTTTATTTTCAACTGGCTTTGATCTGAGTATTGAATTTCCCTAACTTACCAAAAAGGCAGGATAGTCTAAGGCCACTGTCCTTAGAAATGCCTCAATGCCAAAGATCGACCTTGAAAGGTGTGGCCACGTTCTCTAATATGGTACACCACAACCGATTCCATTACCGAATGCTATAACAACAGAGAACCTGCTCTTACTAAGAGCTACAGAACTTTAATTCCAGAGTAACCAATGAAAAAAAAACATAGATGCTGGAATATCCTTGTAGGAGATTACTAAATACTCTTGGGTACAGTAGGCCAAGCTCTTTCCATGAGCCGAAATGGCCCTCTACCATCTGTGTGTGTATCGGCTACTGAGTTCATAATCAGGATTTTTTCTGCTTTTATTGAAAGCTTTAGTCAATTGTGCTGAGTTGTTAGACTTTGAGCTTCACCAGTCCTTTTTGCCCAGAAACAAGTCTCCTGTAGGGAAACATTAACAGTTTCCAACACTGGCCACTCCCAATCTACTGCCGCAGGGCACTGCTTCCTTGTCTCCCCAGACAATTTGTCTTAGAGCCTGACAGTGAGAATATTCCTGTCCTCTTGATGTGTTTCCAGGACTGTGGCCAATGGCAGACACCAGGTCATTAAACACATTCACAGCCGAATGACTAGAGAAAAGACATGATAGTTTTAATTGTTCTTTGCAAATGAGCCCTATGTTTCTTGGATAAGATTATTACTTCTATGTTCCTCTGATTCCACATCTACAAAACTGAGGTCGAAATGACAATTTTCTTCAATGAAATGGTCCGGAAAATAAGAAAGAAAAAAATCTGAAAATATTTAGAATTATCTATTTTTAAGTTGAGAAAAAAGAAATTGGAGAGTGTAAAATTAGCCAAATTCCATGAGAAGTTTATGTAAAAACTTAATCAGGATAAGATAGATTATCTTATTTTATGTGATTCTGATGATGACAAAAATAGGAAAACAAAATTAAAAGAGGTGAGTGTGGGGCATCTAAAAAGTCAGAGATGAAGTTTGTTCTGTTTAATAGAGACAGCCAAGGACTTGGAGAAAAGAGGGATGGGAGATGGGGTGAGAAAGCTTTTCTTTAAATGAGACAAGAAAAAGCAAACCAATTATGTCATGGATAAGGTGAATGGATCTAAACGCAGCTTCTAGTTTGCCAGATAAGTACTTTCATTTAGACTGTAAATAATTCTCACCTGTGGTTAGGTATAAACCATGTAAGCAGTACCAATATTTGAAAGAGAAAATTGTTCTCACTTCTAATTAAAAGGTGTTATATTCTCAGTTGGCTGTGTTCTCTAAGAATCCATTAATCAAAGAAGCCATTACATCTCTACTTACATTAATTCCATTATTGTATCACGTGAGTTATGTTCAAACATTTATTGCCCAATAATTTTCAGAGAAAAATGTAATAACTTGGGTGGAGATATCATTAATGTGAAGAGATTTTTGGCACAGGAGTTAATGAAGTGCATGAACTAACCCTCCAACCCCAATTATAATGAACTTTTCCAAATTCCAAGGCTAATGGGTAAGCTCCAAGTGCTGTAAATGAGATTGCTGGATTCAGGCAACACTCTGTGAATGTCAATTTAGTCCTAGACTTTTGCAAGGATAACATCAGGTAAACAAAATCAGAGAGCTTTCTCGTCTTCCAGAATATTTGAGGCCCATTAATTTTTTAGCAACAATTCCTATTATATGAAAATCTTTTACATACAAAAAAATTACTTTCTAAAACAGGCAGTAAGATTGTTTCTTTTTTAAATCTAAAATGCTAAAACAAAATATTACAAAATAACTCTAACGATACTTTATAGGTTATTCTAAGAGAATTTATCATGTGTGTGTTACCTTCTATCACTGTGCTTGTCGAACTGCAGAATTATGAAATAAAGGGTAGTGGTAGTCATATAATAGTTGCTTTAGGAAGTCTAAGCAATTATGCAAGGACGCTGTACTACCTATACCTAACACCTGGTTCCAGAATCTGAAATGCCAGAGGTTTACTACATATCTAAGGCAGGAAAGAGAGACTAAAAATGAGGAAATTTGGATCTTGGCTCAATGACAGCATCTTAATATTTAAAGAACCTCAGGTGTCATATGGCTCAGAAGAGTTCTCCTAGTCAGAGATGCGGTGAGGCCTGAAGCCAAAGAATCTAGTTCTCCAGCCGTAGAAACGGGTAGGATACCCCCAGGTCCCCAAGGAGTAGTTTTATTCTTCGGCAACAGAAAGTCAACAGAATATGTTTTAAGTAAAACAATGTGTGAATGTCCAGTAATAAAACACAAAAAATAGAGATGCTTGGGTTGAAGGCATCTTCATGGAGTGGAGAATAGCCCCCTGCCCAGCAGGCTCTGCCTCCCAACCCCACTGCAGTGTTCCTATGGGGAGTTATCGGACCCTTAGGTCTCCGGGAAACTGCATGACTTAGGACTGCTCTGGTTGCAAAATAAAGAACTCAATCTGAGTAACAATAAAATCAAGCAAACCAAAAATGATGATGATAGTGATTATTTCACAGATCCAGAGGAGAAATGCAGTGGGGTTTGAGGGAGGGACTGGAACTGGGATGGCTGGTGGATCACTGGAACTCTCTATCTCTCTCCGTCTCTGTCTCTCGCTTTAAACACACACATACTCTTCCAAATTCTAGGGGAAAAATTATGATTGGTCCAGTGTGAGTAGGCCCCATCAACTATGACAGGGGTGGTGGTGATGTAGGAGGAAGGGAGAACAGGGTCACATAGTAGACACATAGCTGTCTGTGAGTTGGGTGTCAGTGTCCAGAGAAGAAGGTCATCTGGGAGTTTGAAAACCACTGAAATGATATGCTGGAATTGGAGACACACACATACCGGAATGGGACAGGGGCTTGGAAACCAACAGGGTTACAGGAAAATACAACTACAAAGGCTGGACATCTGAGCACAGTCTTGGGATTCATGAGCAAAGACACTGATGTTTGCCATTTGAGAAGTGTAGAAGGGGATAAAGGGTGGCTTCTGAGACCCCAGGCAAACATGGCAAGGGGAACCCAGGGAAGATACCAAGAGAAAGTAGGCAGACAGCAACAGGGAGCTTTGCAAGCATGCTTCAGGTTCTTAACTTCCAGCCGAGGTTCTGAGTCTGATCTCCAGGTCCTGTGGAGAAGAAAAAAACAGGGCTCTATCTTGGAAGAACTGGGAAGCAGGAAAATGGCCTTGAAATAAACAGGGATTAAACAAGAGAGAAACCTAGTTCTTAGAGTAGAGCTCAAGGTCAAGGGAAAAAAGCAGCAAGACAGTTGAGATAGTAAGACCCATGAACTACTGGACCAGGCCTTCGGGCCCTGCCTGTTTAGTTCAGGGTTGCTTTCTGAGTAGGGGCTCTAGTGGAGCTTGTAGGAGTTGGTGGAGCTTGGAGGGTGTGGCCTCTGCTGGGAGGGAATGAGAGGATCATTAGAACTTCTCATTGCTCTGAACCATATTTGTGGGGAGGGAATGTCCCAGTGCCTCCAACTCAGTGGTGTTATCTCGCTCAACCCTTCCACACAGGGTGAGTGATTTGTGAGAGGAGAGAACAACCCAGCTCCAGTGACACATAGCGCCTGAGCCAAAATAAAGAGAGATGTGTTGAAAATATGTGTTCTCTGAAAAGGAACTAACAGAATTGGTGTATACCTCCTAAGCTAACACTTTTTATATATGTTGTCTTAGGATGTATAAAGATTTCTAAAGAAAGATCTTGTAAAATAATTTCAAGAGTTGCTCATACATATTACCTTGCGATATTTTTCATGTGTAGAAGGACATGAGATGTATGCATTAAACGTGTATACATCTCAGTATGGTCCATGTTGTACTCATTTCTTTAATTTGCTGAAGATTTTAATGTCACATGGCTGCTAGAAAAGGACATGGAAACGTTTAGAAGCAGGATTCAGGGTTTTAACTTCAAACGCCTACTCCTAATGCTTCTGCCAAAAAATAACAAAATATTTGTCTCTAAGATAGTTAACCTCTGTCCCATACACAATCGTCAGCACGTTGCATTGGCAAGCTTTATGCAACACCCCTTCTATTCCACAGAGGATGGAAATCTTTTTGCTTAGGTTTGCTTTTAGCTTTTCTCATCTCAAAGATGAAAAACACCAGGAACACACACCAGTCTCCAACAAATTAGCTTGTCTTGAGACTATTTTTCATCTAATTTAAGGGTAAATGTCAGAGAAGTGTTTCACTATATTGGAACTAAGGAGCTAAAATTCCAAACATAGACAAAAAATGTGGTCCCTAAATCCGGGGGTGTGGGGCTTTTGTATGCACAAAACGTTCTCTGTCCTGGGATTTAGTGCCCAGAGGAAGAAAAGACACCTTCATCTGTAACCCTCGAGTGACAGAGTTCAGCATCTTTTGTTTTTCCAATCCTTTCTTTCCCTCAAGGATTCTGGATGCATTACATATTATAAAACCAATCCCTGGCTTTTCTGACATATTTTGCCCAAGTTGGAGTTATGCACATATGCCATTCACCAGTGAAAGATGATTACTTATTCAGCAGAGAGGAGCTCTGAAGAACAGTGGGACATAGTTTCATATAAATGACACATTTTATCTGTTTTTCAAATAATTCATGGAAAATACTGACACAAAGTGCCAATTATTTTTTTCTCCATGAATAGGGCTGGCAGTCTTATTGTATATTTTAAAAGTCACTTACAATTTGCTCACATTTTTAATTCTCCAGGAAAAAGGGTGTATTTTCTTTGCTCTAAGGATTAAAGTTCAATTTGACTTCATATTTTGTGAAAGGAACTCTTGAAGACATTGCATTCTCATATCCTCCTAGATGTCATTACAAGCTGTAAATTTGGTGATTGATGTCAACTAGGACAACCCCCAGAGGCTGCATGCTAGTTAAAATAATAAAGTGCTCCTTATCCTCTGGTTGCATTCGAGAAAATAGCAGGTGGTCACTGTTTATCGTGCTAAAGTGAGCCACTCCATTTGAGACAGCTCGCTTTGGACCCAAGCTTAATGCCATGCCCGAGTGATTCTACTTCTAACAAAGCGTCCAACAGATTCATTCTCATTGTTTAGTTTGAATGAGAATTAGCTGCTGCTGCATGCTAGCCCAAGACCCTGTATTATAAAACGATTTGCTAGACTGTTTATTGAAGTCTGGTGACTGCAGAATTTGGAGGAGGGTGGGAATGATATCCAGAGGAAGTGCGCTCTCCAGCTCCAACTTCATTACCCTTCATTACATTCCAGCAGATATGGCAGAAGAGAGAGGGAGAGGTGGTGACGTCCTTTGGCTAATGTCAGAGGCAGCTGTGTCACTCAGCTCCCAGAGAAGGACATGGAGTCAGGATAAACAGTGGCCCATATATTTTTATTATAGAAAGGGCATGCAACTACTCTATGAGCTGGCAGGGTAATTGACACAGAGCACTTCTCAAAGAGCATTGTATTATCACAAGCATAGGCTGGGTCTGTGCCGTGACTGCTGAAGTTTCAGGGGAGAGGGTAAAACATAAAACAAAACAAATTAAAGAAAAAAAAAAAACTTCACCAAAAAACAAAACCTGGGATTTGTAAGATCCTTTTCCCTAAAGGACCATCCTGGATACAGATGTACATGACTCTTTGGGATGAGCAATAGCTGTATCCTGGACACTTGACAGGTTCTGCCATGTGCAACATAAACAATTCTAGCATTGTACCTTGAAACATGCATTATGTAATGTGATTATATGCTGTAAGTTCAAATACATGAGTATCAGAGAGCTTTAGAAAGGACTAATTTGAGTCCCAGTACAAGCATTAAGGCCAAAGCAGGAACCAAAACGCCTGCTTCTTAGCAACTGCTCCTATTCCAAGAACCAGTTTGTTTTTATATGTTTATTTGTGATACTATTCTCCTGTCTCTGCTCAGGAAACATTCAATGTCATATATATATTTTTAAAGATGTAGATTCTGTATCCCTCACTGTCCTCTCTCTCTATTGTCACTGTCCCTCTCAGTGCCTTTACTCTCTCTCTCTTTCTGTCTTTCTCACTGTCTCTCTCACTCTCTGCCTCTGAGAGGAGACCACACTGTGTCTGTGGAGTGTTATCGTTTTTCTAATAAACTTTCCTGTTGACTCTAAAAAGAAAAAGAAGAAGAAGAAGAAGAAGAAGAAGAAGAAGAAGAAGAAGAAGAAGAAGAAGAAGAAGAAGAAGAAGAAGAAGAAGAAGAAGAAGAAGAAGAAGATCATTTGTCTAAGAACAGAAGAGAGTCACAGAGGTTAGGGTGGTCACAACAAAATTATTATTGAACTATAAACAATAAAGGTGTTAATGCAATTACTATTGTTTCTAGAAGAAAAAAATAGTTGCCATAACTCAGGTTAACCATGACAATCCTTATTTGCTTATTAATTTATTGTTACTTCAAAGACAGACTTTTTTCTTATCTCAATCAATGAAACTAGTAAATACCTATACTTTGTTTCTCACAGCATTTATTTGCTCATTCGGTGATTTTTACCACTGATGTTGGGTATTTTCAAGGTTCAGTGTAAAGTTGTATGTGGACAAACAGTCTCCTCTGACCTTCTGTCTGGGATAAAGCAGTTTCCATGAGCATATTGCACCATAAATGGGAAGCCCACTCCTTTCCTTTAGAAATCAATACTCTACTTGTTGGAGGTCTCCTGTTCTCTAGTTTAAGTAGCCTTAACTATGCATATCTTGTGTACTAAGACTTATTATCCAACCCCTATTTATTTAGATTAATTTCTTTGGGATTTTTACACCAGATATACAATAATTCTGTTAAAGCTTCAAGAATCTCCCACGTTGTAATCCATCAGTGGCAGTTCTGCATAATAGATTGAGACCTCTCCTGCATTTTCTGGAAATACTGTATCTTCTTTTATGATCCACATTTTCTTAGAGTCTGGCTAACTTAGGAAGTGGGTAAAAGAAAACATTTACTAAGTCTTAGGTGAAAACAATATGAAGGTGATCCTCCAGGAGAAAGTAAAAAATATACCAAAAATAATAGAAAAGGCAGTTTTATGTCCTCCGAAAAGAAAGTAACCATTTATTTTTTCCCAGTGAAGTGTACAGTAGCGGGCAACTCTCTGGCTCCCAGGCTATTTGGTATCATTCTCTTTTTCATTGCTGTTATGAACCTTGGATAATGGTATGCCTCACACACCAGGTAGGAAGTTAGAGCCTGAAGTCTGCAGAATCCTAGGCCTTTAGAAAACTGTGGACTCTTAACAGATGAGGAGTCAGAAGTCAGGAGGCAGAATGCAAGGGTACCGAGGTGGACAACTACAGAGGGTCAGCAACCAGGAAAAAATTCAAGTTCAGCACCCAGGTTCTGAGGTCCAAATAAAACAGAAGATTAAAAAACTTGTTGACATCTAGAACTTCATTCATGAGGCATGTGGGACAAGACTTGCAACTGTGCCTCTGCCACAAACCCCTTATAAAATTTCTGGGGCAGGAGTCATTCTCATTGTTATACATTTCAGGGCCTGAAAAGAAGGCCTATGACAATGGGGATATAATGCAATATTAAAATGACTCTACTGCACAAGTGTATTTGTCATGATCTCCATTACCTAATATGGATCCCCTTCCAGTTATTGATTCATTTTTTTCCTAGCTTTATTGAGATATAAATGACAAATAAAAATTGTGTTTATTTAGGTTGTACAATGTGATGATTTAACGTACATATACATTATTAATGCCCAGAATACATTACTATAGTGTATCCAATTTTCAGTGATCTTAAAGACCCTCAAGAAACTTTGGATATAAGACATATCTAATCTTAAAGTGCATTACCCATATCAACAAATTCTGCTGTTGGATATTTTTGGCGTTTTTATCTAAAAAAAAAAAAAAAGTCTATTTCCTTTCTAGAGCTTACCCCAGCAATGACCAGAATCATAACAGCCACTCTTGTCTAAGAGAAGGACCTAAGTGAGGAAGGAGGTAAGCTCAGCTCAAAATCAGGAAGTAGGTGGTAGTGAAGATAGCTTTAACAATATGAAAGCAAAGAAAAATTAAAATAGACAAGAAAACACGCACATACTTATTCAAACATATGTTGAGTGTTTTCAATGTGCCAGGCACTGCATACTTAACCAGACACAAAAGGGATTCATAAGAAAAAACATTGGTGACCTCTTACCAATCCACATGGAGAAAACGAGAAAGTTTGAGAGAAACCAGGACATCTAGAGAAGAACCTAGACAGATTTAGACAGAGGGTCCCTAATATTGTAGGACTTCAAGAAGTACATATGCTAAAATGGAAAGAGTACTAGATTGAGGTCTGGGCTTCAGTTTTTGTTTCACAATTTTAAGCGAAACTCTTAATTTTGCTGGCTCTTAGTTTTTACCTGTCCAGGACAAAATGCTTTATCATCACAGTTTAGTAGGAAGTACACAATTGTCCTATAGGCTGTAGGGAGTTACAATAGAGTATAAATAAGTAGAGGGGTAGCATAGAAGTCAGAGATGCCACTTCTACCTGGGTGAGAGATCGGAGCAGCTTCACAAATATTTAAGCTGGGCCTTGACCAGTGAGTACAAATTCATAAAGCAAACAGAGACAGTGAGGATATTTCTGGCAGAGAGCAGTGGAAATAGCATTTATAAAGACCCCAAAGAATGCATTCTTTTATTCATTCTTTCAACAAATATTTAATGAGAATGTATTATGAGTTCTTAGTTACTTATAAATTAATCATTAGTATTATCATCTAATACTGCTTTAGACATTACAATATGAAAAAAAAGATAATTTCTCTGCTCTCAGAGTATAAAATCTAGTGGGAAAGATGATAGAATAAAAAAGACATAATTATTATGAAATACTATGATATAATAATAAAGTTTCAAATGGTAAGTGCTATAAGTAAAGCAAAGCAGGGCAAGATGATAATCAGGGTAAAAGTAGCAACTACCTTCGACTGGATATCTCAGAGGGCCTTGATGAGAAAGTGGCATTTGAGCAAAGGTCTAGAGACAAGGAGGAGACAGCCATGAAAATATCTGGTGGAGTTCCAGGCAGAGGGAGAGCATCGTATGTAAAGACACTTAGTTGGCTACAGCAGGACCATGCTGGGCTAAGGGAACAATTTGGGGAAGGTGAAGTCAGAAAGTCAGGGGCCACATCATTTTTAGGGTCTTATAAACATGCTAAGGAGTTTTAATTTTATTCTAAATGTAGAGCAGCCAACAAAGAGTTTAAGCAGATGAATGAAATGACATGACCAATAGACTTAAAAGATCACTCATAAAGAGTAGCTTGGGTGCTGGAAGGTGGGGGGAAGAAAGGAACCAATTAGGACAATGTTTTCACAACAGTGTAATGCGGCTTTAACTAGGATGTCACTCGTGGAAATGGTAAAAAAATGGTAAGATTATTTGAAATATTGTTTTCTATGAAACCGACTGAATTTACTTGAATGTAGGGAGTGAGGAAAAGAGAAGAAAAAAAAAAGACGACTTCTAAGTTTTTGGCCTAAGGAAATGGCAGTGTCTTTCACTGAGATGGGAGATGCTCAGAGTAGAACACATTATTAGGGAAAGAAAGGAAAATTCTGTTTTGAATATTAAGTTTGAGATGCTTATTAAACACTTAATCAAAGATGCAGAATAGGCTTAAAGAAAAGCAGACACAATTTCTTGGGCTATAACTGGTGCATGGTGGTTGCAGTGTTGCATGTATGTAGGGAGCAGCTAAGTCCAGGTTGAAGAGGTAGGCAAGGACCAGATGAAGGATAGAAATGCATGACACATGAAGTTGCATTTTGCCCTGTAGGCAATGAGAACCACTGAGGACCCCAATTAAGGGGCTAATATTAGTTTTCAATTTCCAAATGCTCACCCTGACAACATTGTGGATGACTCAAAGGCTAGCAAGACTGGAAGAAGAAGAAGGAGGACTTATCAAGAACTTATCATTAGCATTAGAGAGGCTTCACACAAATCTACATTAAGGCAGAAATAGTAGGCATAGAAAAAAGGTTTGGACATTTTGGGCTTGAGACACCAGTGGTCCTTATAAAATAAAGTCTCTGATAGCCAAGCACAAGACAAAGGCTTGGGCTGGTGATGCTGATATGGAAGTCATCCACATCTGGAAAAAAAGCTACATCTGCAGAAGTGAATGAGACTGCCATGGATTAATATGCAGTTAGAAAATCAGAGCACCAAGTAGAGATTTCTGGGAACAACCAATCTCAACGGCTGGTGGAGAATAAGAAACATGAGAAGGAGACTGATTGGATAATAAGACCTCTAAGGTTAACTGTCTTAGTCAGCTTGGCCTTCTATAACAAAGCACCAGACACTAAGTGGCTTAAAAACAACAAACATTTACTTCTCACCATTTTGGGGAGGGGAAGTCTGAGATCAGGGTGCTAGTATGGTCAGGTTCTGGTGAGAGCCTGATCCTGGGCTGCAGACTGTTGTTCTCACTGCATCCTCACATGGCAGAGAACAGAGAGAGGAAGTGAGCTCCCTCATGACTCCTGTAAGAGCACTATTTCAATTCGAGAGGGCTCCATCCTCATGACCTCATCTCCCAAAGGCCCCATCTTCTAATATCGTCACATTGGGAATAGAGTTTAAATATTTTAATTAAGGAGGGGGGACACAAACATTCCATCATAACAGTAGCTATCAGCTCTGATATTCTATAATTAACTCTAATTTCAAGATGGTTTAAAAATGGATATTGGGAAAGAACAGTAATAACCATATTACAATGTTCAGTCCTATGCAACTGAGGTATACGATTTTGTCAATAGGATAACTGTTTAGCCTAAGTTTGTCAGAAATCAGAACTGGATTTCTTCATTAGGAGGTACAATACCAAATTGCAGAGGGGAGGAAAAGAGAGAAGCAGAGGAAGAGGGTAAGCATACAATGTATCACTTGGCCTCTACCAATTGTGACTGATTGCTGGGTTCATCCTTTAAGAAGCTACATGGACTATATTTGGACAGTATGTCTAGGGGAGAAAGGAAGAAAATTTACCTACCGTCTCCATCTCTCACTCATCAAAGCCTTGTGCCAGGGTGCATCAACTCTTTCACTCTTAGGTTGCACATCTGTTGGCCTCTGGATCAACAGGGAAGCCCTTGGATGGCAGGTGAGAGGCACATAGCACGGGAATGAGGGAAGAGGACATCAGGTTATGCAAAACAGCCAAAAACTGTGCAAAAAAGGATGATATTCATTGATGGCTGGAACAAGAGATGAATGACGACAAGTTCTTATGTGGTAGTTAAAAGTTATCTAACTAGTAACTAAATACTGCGGAGAGTAGTGTAGTCAGGCATTTTTTGAGGTCTTCTGTTTGTTCATTCAGAACTATTTGTCGAGTACTTGATGGATATTTCTGACACTCTTCTAAAATCTTTGCATATATATTTCCATAACAATCTTACAAGGTAGGGACTATAATATTGTCATCATACAGACTAGAAAACTGGTGCTTTAAAAGTTGAGAACCTTAGCCAAGGTCATATGCTAGTAAGGGGTGGATCTGGGATTTGAACCCAACTCAGTCTAACTTCTAAGCCCCCTTTCATTCCATTACATCGGCACCTTGGAAAAGACCACTTATATCAGAATTTATTGGAAAGGGACCTATGTATCAGCACTTCTTGAAAATCCCCAGCTAGCTCTCATGGGCATCTAGATTTGGGAATAACTTCTCTGTTAAAAAAATCCATAGAGTAATTACCCACTGATTTCAAATGTAAATTGGCATTCGTTAGCACCTTGCTTATTTTATTAATGTAAAGATTTGTTAGACTTCAAAGTCGATGGGAAAAGAGCTTCCATGTACTTTAGGAACCTAAATAGTAGTCAATATACAAGCAGTATGTTCATTAATCTCCTAACATTCAACACTTTGTGGAGATTACATCCTTACATTTGATAACTGTCTTTTGTTGTTCTTTTATTGCTCTGTGATCTCCTGAACTATGTTCCTCCAGCTTAGAATAAAAAGAAACATCTCTGGGTTCTTTCTGGTAAAAATAAATCTTAGAAAATCAAATTCCAACTGAAGAAATCTGGTTTGGCTCAAAGTAAGTAAATCATTAATCTGGATCTTTCTCTGAAACTGGAGCCAACCCAAGTCCAAACCATGATATATATGTAAGAGGCCAGATATTTAGAGGGATATTAATTCTTTCTTATTGTTGATGTGTCGTGCTGACAGAGGAGACAGAGACCAATGGCAGAATACTGAAAGGCTGTATTTGAGTATTTTTAGCCTGATTAAAATAAGGAATGATTTAAAACTATTTCAAACAGCCTTCCCACAGAATTCTGCAAAGCTTCCAGCCTGATTTCTGGACCTGAGAAGCTTGGCCAAAGAATCTGGATGTTGAGGAACCTCTCCCGGTTGGATTGGGCCTCTAGCAGTCAGAGGCTGCACCCCATCAGTCTAAACAACATTTTTTTGTGTGTGTGTGATAGAAACACAGACCATGGATGGGAATTGTCTTTTAATACCTTAGATGAGAAACCCCAGCAGTTCTCATGGACCACTTGAAGCCTTGGCAAAGCTATTGCTTACCTTCTGAAGAACAGCCTCATGTGACAGTCAGCAATCACAAGCAGGTTCCGAATGGAGGATGCTAATGTGAACCAAACTCACACCCCTAGAAAAGCTTTGTTTCATCCCTCCGAGGCTGCTTCATTTTCAAAAGGACTGGCTTTCCTGATTCCCATAGTGGAAGGAGGGAGAGAAGGACGGTTAGTCAGGAGTTCCTGCTTTGTTACAATGCTAAGCCTGCAATTTCTCCACTGCATTCGTGAGAAAGCCTGGACTGATGAGCAATGTTGGTGTTGATATGGTAGAAACACAATCAGTCTCCTGGGCCCTTGCATCTTGCAGGGTAACTTGGACAACAGACCTCATTTCGGCACCTCTGATAGTCTGACTCACTTCCTCTACTTAGAGGAGAAGCAAGAACTGCTGGGACAAAGTGCTCACGAATGAATCCGGCAAGCCTCCAGATTCTGAGCAGCATTAGTGACAAACCCAAAAACCTACTCTCAGATGAAGTTCTTTCACTACTGACTCAAGGTATTGGCTGAGTTTCTCTTTAGTGATTTGGCTAATTCAATTCCTTATATGTAAAAAAGGATCAAAATAACCTGGGAATAAAACCAAATGAAAACAATGCTCGAGCAAAGATCTTGTCTTCTTGCCCCGGGCACAAAGAGAGCCCAGATAAAAGTCCACAGTGTTGTATCAGTGGCAGAGCATATTCGAACTTATATTCATTCAATTTCTTAACAGTCTTTTCTTGTTAATATGCACACTCTTGGCGGAGCAGGTGGAAAAGCTGAGCAGAATTCTATAGAAAGAAATTGGACCAACCCAATCCTGTACCTCATCTTAGAGCTATGCTGTCTCTGAGTCACCCAAAGGCACATTTCCGGAAGGCCTCAGCAAATGCCCCGGGCACACATGGAGCCCTTAACCAGTAACACTTCTCTGGCAAAGAATTCATATATTTGGTTTAATGGTGACACGAAATTGATCTCAAGTACCACTTACAATGGATTTTCTCCTTTCTAAATGGCACTCTAACTTGTAAACTTGTGAACCAGTCACCCACATGTAATGCTCTCTCTTCCTTTAAAAATTGAAAAGGAGTCATTTTTACTTGTGTCAGAGTGGATGACATCTCTTGGGGACAGGAAAATTCAACCAGAGATTGCCACTAGGGTAGCTGAATTGGATATTTAGAACAATCAAGCATATACCTGCCACAATTAGGCTAGTGTGATTAAGCCTGAAGATTCAGGAATCAGACTCTAGTGTTCAGGTCCCAGCTTCGCTATTTTATGTCTGGGGGCCAATTACTTAACCTTTCAAAACCTTAGTTACTTCATTTAAAGGATAATTATAAAATAGTCCCTGTTGTGAGAATTAGGTGAGATCAAGTCTGCCAAGTGCTTAGTACCCTGTGTGTGGCAAGAGGTAAGTATGGTTCAAAAATATTAGCTATTATCATTTTACCATCATTATATTTATTTAATCTTGACAAGATGCTGAAAAACTCAGTGGCATTTCCAGGATGAAATCAGATTTTAAAAAGGAAACTTCTCAGTTCTCATGATGACATTTAAGGTTGTTTCTCTGAGGTTTTGGGAAGATCTCCCAGCTTTCCTAACACAACGAAGATTTTATATATATATATATATATGTATATATATATACATATATATATATATA
>NW_024350397.1:4551492-4663832 GCF_902729225.1 Pteropus medius
CTCCCTCTTACATCAATATAGACAGAGGGTAAAAACTGGGGTTTTGTATTTTACCATAATCCATTTGGGTGGTGTCAAGAGTCTTGAGTTGAGAGGTGGGAGCAGGTGTAGTCTCTGCACACCCTGCAACTATAGCTTATGTTTCAGGCTTTTCTGACCTGCCGAGGGTCCCCCAGCTACAAATCAGTGCTTTGCGATGACTTCAACAGTTACGTAATGGTATCCTCCTCCTTCCACCAGAAGGTTGCCCGATGGGAGTTGTGAATGTCAAGGCGCTATGTTTCACAGTTAACGGACATAGGTAATAAATAGGTGGAATAAGGGAGCTTAATTGATTTTGCCCAAGTTGAGGGGGTGGGGTACTGGAAAGTGGCAAGAATGGGTTGTAGAGAAAAGTAAGCTTGAGACTATCAAAAAGAGATAAGAAATCTAAAAGATTTTCATTTTCACTAAACAAGACCTCAGCTAGGACCCCCTCTAAGAAAACAAGGAAACAAGATTAGAGGGAGGAAGGCTGAGGATAGATCTTACGAAGATAAATGAGTTAAGTCATATTGTCTCGTATTTGAAACGTTTGGGTCTTTCTTGGCAAGAAACATGCTCCCATCTTGCTATTGTCTCCTTCCCTTTTTCAGTTCTCATTTATTATAAACAAAGATTATCCCCAGACCTGAATCTGTTTTGCCGAGATCCTCTCCTAAAACATTTTGCCCTTTCCATTTTTTCCCTTCACTTTAATTTTTTAAACCACAGGAATGTAATAGAAATTTTATTTCTGAAAGTAATTGATTTATTTGTATTGACATCATCAAAGTGTCACAACATGAATTTGACTTCATGTCCAAGATGATTAAAAATACGTTTTTCTTATCCTTAAAAACAGGAAAAAAAGGAAACTATGTTTCTCTTTTAAAAAAGGAATCCGCCTCTGAAAGACTTGGGCTCTGTTTTTGAGAATCATCTAAAAGAGCTCTTTTTTTCTTTTGCCATAACATTCCCATAGGAAACACATTAAAAGCAGAAATTCCTGTATATAGGACAAAAAACCCTGGAAATTTGACACATCCTAAATGTTTAAATGTATGCAGAAAACATCTGGACCAAAGTTTTTTTTCTTCTTTTGAAAAAAATAAAAACACTCATTTGTTTATGTCTTTACATCTTAAACAAAATGAATTAATGGCTTTTAAACCCTTTGCGCTAAAAAAGGAAAGCGCTTCCAGCTTGACAACTTAAATGATAAGTTGCAGCCCAATGTGGTTTGAAATAAACCAAACATAAATCCATCTTCAATAGGGAGTTTTAATTGGAAGCCACACTGACCCTTTTCTCCAGTGGTGCTGCCACACAGCTTGCAATAATGAAGACTGACAAGTTGTCGTAGCTGGATATAGACTTTCAATATATTCTCCTCGTGGCCTTAGCCACACCAAGCACCAGAAAGGAAATGCACATTTCTCAGGTATAGAGAAGACTGCAAAGGTCTACTCTGAGCTGCTAGACTAGGACCCCCTGTGGTGGGGGCAGGCTTCTCAGTGGAGGGATGAAGGTTTAGGGGTGGGGAGATTAAACTTGTTTCAGTAGTGAGAAGCCCAGGAAACACCTCCAAAACTAAACTTAACGAGGAGGGGAAGGAAGGAAAAAAAGGCAGCATTCCTCATGGAGAATTTGTCTGTGGCCTACTTGGGAATTAGTTATAGAATTTTCTTGGGCTTCTAAGGTTGGTGTAGGAGGGGTTGAAAATCTCATCCTGAGCTCTGATGTCTGATGATTTTTTCGAAGAAAAGCAAACCAGAAAACAAGGAGAGTTTCTAGTTTAGCGTGTGCATTGAACAGAGATTGTGATGTTGAGACTATTCCAGGAAAGGAAGTTTTAAGGCCAAAATTAAAATAGCACATTTGTTCCTTACAATTTGACTTCAGAATCCCCCAAGGCTCTTTCCTTGGGAAGCCTTATTTTTCATTTAAGAGATGTTGTACACCATATGATTTTTTTTATTTTTTTGGTTTACATGCTGCATTTGCCAAGAATTTCTTATGAGACATACCACCTCATTTTCCATGGGGGTCCCAAGAGACAACAAGTATCTTCAAAGCACTGTATATTTGCTTGGTTACTGTAAACACTCAGAATAAAATAACACTATTTAGCAAATAAAATGATACTATCAAGTCATAATTACGGCAGTCTCAATAATTATTATTACTTAATGTTCAAAGAGCACCAACCTCCATTTAGAAACAAACTAAAATTGGAATACAGTCTTGATATCAGTCTACGAAGACTCAGAGCCTCAATGAAAGATATACATGTTTGAACATTTTGCCTTAATTTACAGGTGATTTCAATCAATGTGTTAGTTCCCATAAAACTTATAAGTTGACTGATTAAATTGAATAAATTGACCTATTGTATTGTCTCCTTGTAGACTTAGCTACCACATAGAAATGAAAGTGGGGAGTTAGCTGGGGGAAGATGTGACCATATAAAGGAGAATATATAAAGTAGTTGAGTGTCGTGTTATTCTCTTTGCGATTCTTCGTATCCATTGCTGGTATATTTTGGGGTATTGGCAGTTTTCAAAGGAATGAAATTCACTAGAGTGGACTTAAAATGGAATTGTAGATGTGTTGAATTTAAGGAGAACATATTCAACCTTCCACTGACAAGCTGCTCTAGACTTCTTTGGCTCCATTTCTTTATTGCTGGCAGTCTTAGAATAACAGACTGTCTCATGATCTTTCAGCATCTTCTCTTTGGCGCTTAGAATTACTGGGTATTGCAATTTGAATCTGGAAGACTCTTAGTTGTTGGGATCTTGGTTAAAGAAGAAACTGTCTTCTTTTCACTTACTAAATAGTCTTAAAGTTGAAAACAATTACTCTTACTGTCTGATTTTATCTACTGAACCGTTGAAATCTCATCTAGTACTAAACATGCTGGTAGAGACAGAACATGGAGAATGTACAGGGTCCTTGGCCATTTGAAAAATCTTGTATTTTGTTCGTGTACGGTTTTTGTTTGTTTGTTTTTGTAATTCATAATTAGAATACTCTAATCTATATGTTTCCTGAGGAATATTCCAAGAAATTTCAAATATGCATGCATATGTCCATAGAGGCATACCTCAGAGATGCCGTGGGGTCACAATAAAGTGAGTCATACAAATTTTTTGGTTTTCCAGTACATGTAAGTTATATTTACACTAAACTATAGTTTATTAAATATGCAACAGCATTAGGTCTAAAAAACAATGTACAATTTAAAAATATCTCATTGTTAAAAAATGTTAACCATCATCTGAAGATTCAGTAAGTCGAAATCTTTTGCTGGTTGAGGGTCTTGCCTCGATTTTGATGGTGCTGACCAATCAGAGTAGTGACTGCTGAAGTTTGGAATGGCTATGACAATTTCTTGAAGTAAGACAACAGTGAAGGTTTCTGCGCTGATCGAGTCTTCTTTTCACAAACAATTTCTTTATAGCATGTGATTCTATTTGATAGCATTTTACCCACAGTAGAATTTCTTTTAAAATTGAATTAAATCTTCTCAAATCCTGCTTTATTAACTAAGTTTATGTAATAATCTAAACTCTGATTGTTATTTTAACAATCTTCACAGCATCTTCACTAGGAGGAGATTCTATGTCAAAAAAACCACTTCCGTTGCTCATCTATAAGAAGCAACTCTTCACCCATGAGTTTTATCACGAGATTGCAGCAATCCAGTCACATCTTCAGGCTCCTTTGATTTGTAAAAAACATAATGCCCGTGAAGTGAAATAAAATGAGGCATACCGATACACACATATGCACATATATATACATACATAAACAACAATCTTTCTAAAATTATCTATATAAATAAAAAGTGCAATATCATTATAATACAATGATATTTACAATGCTTTGTTAAAATACTCAGAAAACAATTGTATTTGGCACAATAACTCAAAGAATTAATGGGAACAGGGAAAAGGGAGGAGAAAGTAACAAAAACCGCTTAGCCAAACAGAACATTTTAGTTTAAAAGGTCTTGCCATAGGCCATCTCCTCAATAATTTACAGTAATAGTCTTTGGCAATTCACTTCCTGTTTCTGTTTTGTTGGCTTTTGTAACTACTAGTTTTGTTTAAGCTCAGAAGAGTTTTGAAGTGGATAGATATCTAGCAAAAAGAATGGCTCAAAGTAAAGGAGTTAACAAAAGGCGGAGTTCTAGAACATAATCACAATAACTGTCACTTATCGAGTACCAGCCATATGTCAGACTCCATAACAAGTGCTTTATATATTTATCTCAATTAATCCTCACTACTTTATGTTGTTTCACAGAGTGTGGCTTTGGGGTCAGACAGAACTTGCATCCATATCTCAGCTGTGCTGTTTAACTAGCTATGTGAACATGGAAAAGCTACTAAAATCTTTCAAAGCCTTTGTCTGTTCAACTGTGATTAGGTACTGAACATTGCCTGACAAATTTTGAAGGTAACTTTAAAAATGTGCATTTATGCATGTTGAGTTTCTGCGTGTGATGTTATACACATTATGTGTGAATGCTACTCGCGCCCAGGCTTGCCTCAGCCTTCACAATCATCTTTCTAACACCTAAATATTCCTAGTCTCTTTGGTCTTCTGATGAAGTTCATTTCTGAGGCATTGAATTATCTTCACTATCTTTCTGGATCATGTCCAAGTTCTCCATTATTCATTTTAGTTCAGCTCCAAGCAAAACACAGCTCCCTAATAAAGGTCTTTCTGAAATTAAGTTAAAGAGAGGGATTAGCACGTACATTTTGCATGCCACATACCTATGGTCTAATCTCCGATATATCCCTGTGAAACGGTGTGCCTTTGATTCCAAATGGAGAAGCTGAGGCACAGAGAAGATAAATACCTTACTCTGACATCATACAAACCCAGAAGCAATTTAGCTTTCCCTTCTCCAATCTAATTTTCATTAAACACCAAACACTCTGTCTCTACTTGTTCTCTTGAGGAAACCACAGCAACGTGCTCATTGTAACATTAGAATGAGTAAGATGTTGGCTTTTTGGTTTATGAGTACATAAATAGTGTTTGAATTTTTATATAGCAAGTGGTAGATCAGCCTTGGGCAGAGTGCTTTAAGTGTAATGATTAGAACCACATTGACATAAAAATAAAGTATAGGTGATATTTTGCAAGCAAAACTACTCAGTTCAAGTTTTTGGTAAGAATGGTTTTCTGGTTCATTTGAGAATTTTATACCAATATCATCAAAACCACTTAAAACAGAATAAAATAAAATTAATTCCTTAGTCATGTTATATTAGGGACCATTTAGGTTCAGTAAAGAATGAAAAGAAAGTAGGTTAAAGGATTCTGAAAGTATCTGTCAGAATGCAGGTTCTTAATGACATATTATGTCTATCTTTTGAGTTTCAGTATTGTCCATGTTGGTGCATAATATCCTCTTATGTGGTAATTTACCTTGTAAAACCCTATGTTCATATTAGTTGGCATGTTTTTTGAATGAGAAAGATGAAAATGAAATGTATGTCATCGCATCTATAGCTAAATATCAGCAGAGGCCTTGGTCTTATAAATACCCTAAGTATGAGGAAAACATTCTAAAAATGATGATTTTATTTAGACATCAAAGAAAAGCTTCTCGTTTTGATGAACTTTCTTCTGCGTCTCTGGCAATGAGTCTTTATAAAAATTGTTTACTACCCTACAGATTGTCGTCTCAGTTACGGACTTAGCTTTGCCTTTGCAAATCGGCTTTTTCTCTCTGGTGGTGTCACTCCCTGGAAGGTAGTGCCCGCATGGTGATTTCCCTGTGAGAGTGAAAGCAGCAGTTTCTTATTTTAGAAGAACCATTTCTAGGGTTTCATCATGTCTGTCAAAGATAAAGCCCCAGAGGCCTTCTTCTATAAGCAAGCTAGTATCCTCCCATCTGTGGTATCTCCAGTGTTCCTTAGAAGATAATATAATGCAGGTCCTTGAGAAGCAGACTTGTCCTCAGAGAAGCCCAAGTACTTCAGGGGTCAGTCAAAAGGCTGAAAGTTCAGCCTCCAACTTCTCTGAGCACTTTGCCCTTGTGTCAATCCTCTCAGCTCTGGTGACAGTTAAGAGCCGGATTCTTGATGACGTGGAAACTTGATCACCACATCAGTACACAGGCCATCAAATATGTGACCCTGAGGTGAAAGTCCCCATGTTGTGTTACCTCTCCCCTCAGCCAGGCCACACCCCCAAAGCACTGCTTTTCAATTTATATTTATATTCTCCTTCCCTCCTTGTGACAGGCTCCATAAGGAGTGGACTGATTTGTTGCTTTGGGGTTGAAAGCTCAGACTTTTATGAAACAAAAATATTATATTCGGGGTAACGATTTATGGCCTTGACTCCTGTTTGATTGCAGACCATAAATACTAGCAAACGGTACTTACAGCATCTCTAGAGAACATTAGGAACATGCTCACATTTATTTTATATAGCAATTACTGATTTAGTATAAGCATGGGCATTATTTGTAAGACATTATTTTTTCCCAAATAAGTCTTTGGAGATAATGCTGTTCAAAAATGGTTTTTACACACTCTAACCTTATTTGTGTGACTATAAAGTACTCAGAGAAATCCAATGACAGATCAACTAGTGAAGCAAAAGCTAATGGCGGTCGATACTCTGACAAAGATGTCATTTTTAAAAATCCTGTAATAACTGAGCTTCCCAAACTCAAATACGTGGCCTATGACTTGCATTTTCTCATCAAAATTTAGAAACGATCAAGGCATCCAGTCAGAGTAAACTTGCTGACTGGACTCACAGCATGAACCTTGCTCAAATCACTTTGATTTTCTTGTGCCTAAATTCTTTAGTGGTAAATCAGGCACACCTGCTTTAGTGGATCATTTGGGTCTTGATCAATCCATTTCTTTTGGGTGTAGTCCTGTCACTATTCTCACCCTGGAGTGAGTTCTGATTCCTCCAGTCCATTTGACTATCCCAAGGTCTTGGGGCCATGTGAACAAGGTACCATTAGCCACTCATGACTGAAACCTGAAACAGAATGGAGAGAGTGCCTGGTGAATAGAATGCTTCATGTATATTACAAAAACCTTTCAATCCCAGGAGAAATTTATTTATACTCTCTACACTTGGTGCTCAGTGAATTAATTTATTTAAAGCAGTGAGTTATATTTTTCCATGATACACATTTAATTCCTACATGGAAAAGAAAAAAAACCTTTCTAAAAGCTTCTATTGGGTTATAGAAGTTGGATCCAATAGGTATGATTTGTAATACTGTTGAAGGACAGTCTTATGACAGCTAGGGGAGAGACTCAGAAGCTACTTTACAGTCATTATGACAGTAGGTAACCACTTTTCCTTTCCTGTCTTTTTTGAGTGACTTCCAAGAAGATATGCACCAATTAACTCTTTATTTTGGCAGTGATCATCCTAGGTGTTCTTTTAAAGGATATTATTCTTGCTAAATTATAGATGAGCTTGATAGTAAGACAAATGCCATTATCTAAGTTATTTATTCATGGGATGTCGTCTGTAACATACCCACACTAGTTTTTCTCAAAGTTTGGTATTGATCAATTGCTTTAATCGCTGTACCAAGGGATGCTAAAAGACTCAACAATCGCAGCTTTGAATATCAGCATCTCTCTCTGGATCTCTGCCAAGCTAAGAGTGAAAGCTGTGACTATTTTCAAATTCTTGGTGATGATAATGCTAAGTAGAAGTGAATGGATGGCTTCTTACCTTTTGAAGGGTGAATGTATATCCTTCCCCAAACTTCACACACATGAAGTCATCACTTTGACAATCCGGTCATATTTTTGTCCATACGTTTTGTTCGATTGTGATATTAGCAGGAAGGACTGTAGACATCTAGCTCTGCCCTCTCTAATGATACCACATATCTTTTCTGACTTTGCTTTCAAAGCAGGGAACAAACTCTGCTGGCTCCCCAGAAACACATGGCCAAGACCTCAGCAGATAATCAACATTCTGTCTAAAGGCAATTAAAGATGATATAGTTAGGACTCTATTTTTATTTATACTGTGTAATGAGGCTCCAAATTAAAAAAGTTATATTCTAATCTCCATTAATGTAAGGAGTTGCTGTCTTGTGAGTGCAGTGGTCCATATTAGGGGACAAATTTATCATTTTTACACTTTCTTTCAGTGCCAAGATTCAGCATTTCCCGAGGACAAGTGCTGATGCGAATAGCAGGAGATCTACCCCCTCTCTTTCATCCTACCATGGAAGTGGGTTGCATTTGAGCAATAAGACCTGACAGACTGTGCATTTGTGGGCAATTATGGCACACCTTAGGTGGTATTAGAAAGCATAAGGTCAAAGAGGGGGGCTTTAACTTCCTAAGAAGTGCAATAATGACCCTGAAATGCACAGCTTGGGCACCTTATTACAATTGTAAGATGGAATACATTAAAATGAAGAAAACAAGGAACAAAGACATGAGTGGAAATTGGTAGTTGGCAGTATGAAATCAATGTCAACCAATCATAACTCCTATATTTGGGTTTCTAAAGGCATTTCTAAATGGTTATTCCTTTACAAAGCTCTGCTGCTTTCTCATGCACAACCAGAGATGGATTGTCCATGAAGAGCTTCTGAGCAGTTTTTCTACATTTTTTAATGAAGTTGGGAAAAACTAGAAATGCTTTGTTGGAGAAGGGGACTTTGCTGAGGCCAGTGGCCAGTGGGGCCCTGCATTGGTTTCTAGACTTGGGCCAAAGGCCCGAATAAAATACTTGGAGAGAGACAGGCCCCTTTGGGTCAGTAGAGAACCACTGAGTATCTGCAGAGAAATTCAAGACAGTCTGCATAAGGATAAGTCCTGGGGTAGGCTGAAAAATGGCCCTCCAAAAGATACCCATGTCTTACTCCCTGGGAACTGTGAATGTTATCTTATACAGCAAAAAAGAGGCTTTGAAGATGTGATTAATTAGGGATCTTGAGATGGAGAGATTGTCCTGGATTGACTACATGGGTCCTAAGTGCAATCATACATTTCCTTATCAGAGTGAGGTAAAGGGAGATTCTATACACAGACACACAGAGAAGAAAGCGATGTGACTCTAAGGCAGAGATTAGAGTAATACAGCCACGAGTCAAGGAATGCTGGCAACCCCTAGAAGCTGGAAGAGGCAAGGAACCAATTTATCCCTAGGACCTCAGCGGGGAGCACAGCCCTGCCAACACCATGATTTCAACCTAGTGATGCCGATTTCAGATTCATAGCCTCTGTAACTAAGAGAGAATCAATTTGTTTTAAGCCTCCTCCTTTTTTGTGGTAATTTGTTAAGGTAGCCACATAAACCACCCTCAACATCTCAATGTCAAGCCACCAGAGCTTTGAATTCTATCTGTGAGCATCTGTGTTTTATTTTCGTTTATTATGTGCATCCTTTAACAAGATGTGTCCTAAAGAAATTGCTTCTTTGCTTTATGCCATCTCGGCTTAGGAAAGGTTTCATTGGAAGGCTCTACTTTCAGATAGTGGGGGAAAGTTGTGCTCCTTTTATAAGTCCAGGCCTGCTCTTACCCTTACTAATCCCTGATCACACAGCCAAACTTTGCTTCTCTTTCCAGGCCCACTTCTTTCAGAGTCTTCCTTGAGGCTCTTCCCTGGGAGTCTCCTCCTCTCTCAAATGACCTATATCTATTTCAATCCTCTGTGTCATTTGCCACAGAAATTCCTGGTTGTAGAGCCATCTCCCTGGTGAGGCCATAAACCCTACAGAGGAAAGAACCTTTTGTATCTTTGAGGTGACTGGATTGGACTTCACACCGTGAGGGGTAGTACTTCTTTGAATACATTTTCTTTGATGGAAGACATAAAAAATGTCCAGATGCAGGTGAGCTGGCCCTGTGTTCCCCTAAACCTAGCGTATCAGGAGTATCCTATATGATGGGGATATGAGAGCTTAGGTAGCTTGATAGGTCAAAAATGTGAGACATCAAGCCATAATACTTTCGACAGGCACAAAGTAGGATAAGCTAAGAGAATGGAACAAAGTGGGAAATAAATTAAAGAGGGTCTGACTTGTGTAAGCAGAGTTGGGGACCCCATGGTTTGTATGACTGGAATAGGCCACCTAAAGAAGTAAGGTCAAAAAGGCCACGAATGGATATACATTAATGAACATATGGCATGACCTGTTGCGTGGATTGGGGTGGTGCACCTTTTCCCACCTCTGTCCACGTGCATCACATCTACTCAGGAAAGCCACAGCCACCAGGCACAGAACCCATTAGGTTCCCACTGACTTAGAGATTAGGGGCTAAATCTGGACTGTGACATACTGAGGACAGTCTACAGTTCCCACAGGTTGGCTCAGGCAGTTCATTAGACAAATCAGTTGATTATTTCATTCACGACAATTATCTATTATCATTGCAATTCAAAGATATGGGAGTTTCACAAATAGTCCTTTCAGTGCAACTCAGAGATAAAAGTTCATAGATTCCTACCCCGAATGAACACTGAATTTCCATAGAATTAAAGTTGGCTAATCTCAAAGCACTCCATATGTGTCATTTATAAGAAAAAATTTTCCTTCCTCCTCTATCTATCATTTGTTCCAAGAACCTGATGAGCCACTGGATCCTTGGGTATCAGAAATTTGACTAATTCCCATTTGTTGGGAGACTACAGAGCAAGCTAGATTTCTACACACGTAGCTGGCATTCCTACTTGGCAGTAGGGAGGTGCTGCCCCTACTCAGGATTCAAGCAGTTAGCTATTTAAGATCTAGAGAAAATCCCTTTCTCCCAGGAACACTTTCCTGAAGGTGTTTTGTTTCACATGCAATTTAGTAGTCTCCTTGGGGCCACAGAAAAGAGAGAGTTTTGTTTATTTGTTTATTTTTTAAGTTTATGGTGAAAAAATATCCATGAATAACTAGGGCTGTGACTTAAAACAATTGGGGGGGGGTATAGATTTCTCCTTCACATTTAGGTAACAACTGGGACAAGTTAAAGAAATATGTGAGATATAAAACTGAAAGGAACAAATAAACATGGCAAACAAGCAAAAACTCATGGACACCGACAATAGTTTATTGGTTACCAGAAAGAAGGTGGGGGAGGTAGATAAGGGTAAAGAGGGTCAAGTATATGATGACGGAAGGAAATTTAACTTTGTATGGTTAACAATACAATACACATATGACTTATTGAATTGTATACTTGAAACCTGTATGATTTTATTAACCAATGTCACCCTGATAAATTTAATAAAACAAGAAAAGAACTAAATGATATTAATAATGATTATAATAGCTGATAATTATTGAGCCTCTGTTCTGGACCAAAGATACAGATGATCTTGTTTTATCCTTGCAACAGCCATGTGAATTTGGTGCTGTTATTAATTCCAGTTTTACAGATGAGGAAACTGAGGTCAGTGAGGTTAAGAGAATTGCTAAGGTCACACATAGCTATTTAGTGATGGAGCTGGAGCCAGAATCCAGCCATCTGTCTCAGGAGCTTGTGCTCTCCGGGATACATGAGATAAAAAGATATATGTTTTTGTAGCAAGTATAAATCTTAGTCTATAAACTCAGGTGGTTTGCCATACATAAATCAATTTAGTATCATCTTGAAGCCCTTTCCCCCTGGGCTGGAGGAAATAAAAGCTCAGACTACTCTTGAGGCTTCCTCACCATCACCATCAGCAGGTTTGAACAGGGTTTAGAGAGCTGACCCATAGTTCAAGACATTGGGTGAACCTCGTTTCCTCTGACTATTTGGTGGCTGCTGAGAAGTGCATAGTTCCAGGCCACATGATGATCTCCACCTTCTTGAGTTCCCAGTCTTCTCATTGATCTTAGCATTTTGATTTTTGCTTTCTCCCCAGCTGTAAACTCCCAGCAGGCACAGCTCTTGACATCAACTTTAACAGGTGAAGGTAAAGGTTGAATATTGAGGGAAAACTTAAGTAAATATTGCAAATATGCTCCTGCCACATCTCCCTTCACTGATTTTCACATTAGTGGCATATGCCCCATTCCTCACTCTCACGTTCACACTCACACACAAGCATACTCATGAATACACAGTTTCCCATTCTTTTGATAGTAATAATATTTTTCTTCTTCTATCAGGTAAAGCTTATGTTTTCTAGGCTTTCTCTCTGACAATACTGATGTTGTTAATGGAAAGACATTAAATATTCTTTTATTAAAGTTTCTGACAAATTTTACATCACGGCTGATGTCCACGAGGTAGCAGGCAATATAGAGGTGATTTGACTTTTTTCTATATGTCAATTTCTGCACCAGCACTTTTTAATATATCTTATAATTTATATTTTAATTTATGAATTATCTTCAAGGATTTGATTGTTTTGGAATTCACACTAATCTATTCCAGTTATTTGAATTTTTATAAAGATTATGAAAAGAATATTTAAGTGTCTCATTTCATGGAAATTAGGAACAGAGGGTTACAATGTAAATATATTTATTCAGAAAGTTGGGGGAAAAAAGCCTCTAGGGAAGATATAGTAGTTATTATACACATCATTTTCAATACTGTCATGTGTGAGTTTTTTTTAACATATTGCTGATATTTTATCCACCATCAGTAAATCCCTGGACTATTCGTGCCTACAGGACACATGTAGGAATGTTTTCTTAGTAGACCTCATCTTCGGGGATCATTTTATTTCCACAGTTTAGTGCCTTTTTACTAGAATAGAGCACTCCATAATTTTTCCTAAAGATTCTATCAGTCTTGATCCAATGTGCTAGGTGATAAATGACTGAAAGTTGGCCACAGAGGGGATGTAAGCAATGAGTCATGCTGTCTCCTAGTAACCAGTCAGTAAATAGCTTCCAGCAAGTATTTTAAACCCCAAAGCACACTTACCTTCGGTATTATCCTTAGACAAACTATCCTAATCTATATCTGTGCTCTCAACCCTCTTTCAGAACTTCCAAGAGGAGAGAAAAAAATGGGATCGAGTTTGCATATGCCTATTACCTCCTTCCAGACCCAGATGAAGATGTACCTACGTATGGGACTCTTTTCCAACAAACCTTTGTCCTTGATTTGTTTTTCTTTATTGTGCTTGCCCTCAAATGTTATAAAGCAATTTTTACTGTACATTATTTTTGCTTACGGATAAGTTCCTCCGCATAACTGTTAAACCAGAAGATATTAATATGAGGTTCCATAATTTAGAACAAAGGTCAGCAAAACTTCAGAATGGAATATCTTTCTTAAACATCCCATTCACTAGAGATTGCATCAGACTAATTAATTTAAATTTATTAAGATTATTTAAAACACAAATTCTCCCTAAACGAGAAACAAGAAAGGCAAGAATTAAGCCTATTAACTTTATTCACTGATTAGACCATTTTCTTCAAACATTAAGGGTCAAATCATGTACAGTGGAAAGGATATGGAGGAAAACAAGAGAATTAGATTTGGAGCATGGGGCACAGCAGATGTGCCCACGGAAGCTGTTGTAGAAGGGTGCATTAGACAGACAGGCAGTGACAAGAGAGCTTCAGGAACCAGCAAAGTCAGGGAATTAAGGGAAGTAAGTAGGCAGGAGCACAAAGGACCACTGTGAATCACACATTAGAAGAACCTCTAATGTGTGGTTGTGGTTGCAAGTGTTGCAAGTGTCTGAACTAAACTGTAAGCTCTGTAAAGGTATAATTTATTTTGTTTCCTCATTTTCCTCTAAACCTCTATACAGAGTAAGTATGCAGGAAATGTTTGCTTAACAAATATATTTTCACTTTAGGTAAAAAGAATTGACAATGCTTAGACAAAAAACAAAAACAAAAACAAACAATGTTTGGCACAGTTATAAGAGGTAGCTCTGGGATTTCGCCAAGCAAGTTTTTGGCTTTTGGGAAAGTTGTGCCCATCGCTAGGCTCTCTTGAATAAACCAAACCTCTGTCTTTCTTAAAGGTATCTCTTTACGTTGTAGTTTCATTCTATTAATGAGGAAAAGTCTTAAAATGGCTGGGGACTTTGGTTAAGGTCACACAAAAAGGTCAGTGGGGATGCTGGAGGCCGATATCAATGTCGTCAGATTTCTTCCTCCAGATGGACTTGTCTTATTGCAAGCTCTGGAAGGTAATTATATTGTTTTTGGCTTCTAATTTTCATTACCAGTGGTAAGAAATTATTGCTATGTGGAAGAGACTGCTTGGTTTGGTTTTATTTGGACTTTTTAATAATAAAGCAGCTACCTAGTTGAGTATTTATTTCACATTTCAAACATAATGTGAACTTTTCAATAAATGATCTACATAGTCTTCCCTAAAATTCCATGAGGTGGGTATTTGTTCTAAATCTACTTTCTAAGGCTTAGAGAGGCTAAGCAAATCACCCAGCATCACAAAACTAATAAGACACAGAGCTGAGACTTGAACTCAGGCCTTCCTTTCTGGTTCTGAAGTTCGTATTCTTACCACTGTGCTGAGTAGTTTCACTTTTATAAACCTCAAGCCTAAAACAGGTTGAAAGAGAAAGTTTTCATGTTTATTCATGTGCCAAATTTCTCAGAGGCCGCCCACGGGGAGGTGCCGGTGGCTTGGGAGCGGGAAGGCGGAGGGCCAGAAGTCAGGAATTTCAATCCTGTTTTCGAGAGACAGAAGCTTCGGTCTACATTTTTTTTTTTTTTACATTGAACTTTTATGTACAATTTTATATAGGAGGAAAAAAGGTTTACCATTCTGAAAAAAAAAAAAAATGGTGGACAATCGCTGAGTGGTCTAAATCTTTCATTTTATAGATGAGAAAACAGAGACCTAAACAGTAATTTAGCTAAAGTCACTCTGTTAAAATTATAGCATCTCTGAGCCAGGAACACCCTGAGGGTCATTTGGTTCAACCCTCTGCCAGCGTGGCCCCCCTAACCTGTGTTTCCCCACACAGGGCCCAAATGCCTTCATAACAAGAGGCTCATAGTCTACCAAATCTTCCCGTTTTTCTAGTTCTTAGGAAATATTGTTTGCTAATAAGCTAAAATTCATCCTTCCACATTACTAGGGGCCAAGCAGAATGATTAGAGTCATTCTACCACATGAAAATGCTATTTGAAGACACCTAACATATTCCCATTGAGTTTGACATCTCTATTTCCTTAACTATTCCCCAGACAACATGGCTTCTTTCAAGTCTGGTTGCCCCATTTCAAAAAGCATCAAATTATTTATATCTTCTTTAAGGAGTCGAGTGCAGAATTGAATGTAATACTTCAATAGTACCTTAATTCATCCATTAAGTCTTCTTTTAAACTTTCATTCTTTACACAATGTCATGTTAACTCCCTTAAGGTAGGGAGAATTGATAGGCAAGAGAAATAATGTGGAGATATTATTATCTACAGCTTGGGTTCACCCACACATACAAACACTCATGTATACACTTTCCTCTGTTTCTTAAAAGGAATTCCTACACTAGTCAAAATCGCTCCAGTGGACTGGCAGTGAAAGTTTGTTCCCAAAGCAAGCCTTTACTCTTTGCCATTAGTTATATATGCTCTGAAGAAAGATTTATAAAGTTGAAACAAATAGTCAGCTGACTATGGGGATATGTTGAATAAGATGTAGATCACTCCACTCAAGACTCATTTATGATGGAAGTAACCTGTCTATGTAATAAATATCAAGATCGAGCATAGCAAGTTCATATAAAAGTGTGAACCAACTTTAAGTGTCTTTGCAGATATACTTGTAAGTGAGGGAATAAAGGAGAAAATAGTTATAATACACAAAGAGCATTTTCTGATTTTTATAAAATATATTATAACTGGCCCTCCCTTACCTCTGCTAATGGAAGAAATTGTTATGTAAATAATCCAAAACAGCAAGCAAAGTGCCATTAAAGCATTGTTCTGGAAGTACACATTTCAAAGAAATAACAAATTACCTTTTTAATAGTAGCTCATTTTGTTAAATATCAAAAATGGCTAATGTTTTCTTGAGTTCCTGACTAATCCTGATGCGTGCTGAGTGGTGGGGAAGTCAACCTGAAATTGAACATTAGCTAGAAATAATTGTCCAACCGGTAACAATCCATATGACTCAATCTAGAGTCAATTATATTTTAGAGTTACTGCTATTTTTGAGCTGTTATAAGTGGTTTATTGTTCATTCTCACATTGCTTTTTATTCAAGGAATTAAATGTGCTTTCTTATTTACTTTCACCACTGTCCTGATAAATACAATTAGCTCTGTTTTGTATTTGGGGAAATTAAAGGTTGAGGATTGTTAAGGAGCAATATTTCAGGTGAGGAAAAGGGTATACTTCACAGAGAATATTCTGCAAGATTTAGAATTCTTGAGTATTCCAGCTGCAGAAGACTTAAGAATCGTCTACCTCGCATTTTAAAAATGAGGACAGTGACATTAGAATCATTTCAATATTCTATTTAGTGAACTTAAACACTTTTCAATTTGTTTCCATTTCTTGAGTTTGAATGAGAATACTTAAACTAGCCTTTTTCTAATAATATAATTCTCAAAACCACTGATGGGAATGTGCCAAGATGAATGGAACTGTCTGTCTGTCTGATGTTTAGTTAATGCGTACATCAGCAGTATGGCATGAGGAATGCTGGGCCGGGGCTAGAAGCCTGGGACCCACTGCTTCTGTGACATTAACCTCATTTTCCGTAACCAGCTCTAAGACATGTTTTTAGACCTCAGTGTCTTCATCTCTAAAATTAGGGGTTGGACTAAATCTTTTAAATGTTCTTGAAGTTTTAATGTGCCACGATTCTCACTTTCTTTATATAATTTTTTCAAATGCATAATATATACATATGTCACAGAGATGCAAATTCACAAACCCTATGAAGACAGGAAGGAAGCAGAAATTTAAAATGGCAGATTAGACTATATTTGACTATATTTCAAAGCTAAGTGATCTCTAAAGAGAAAGATGTTGATTTGATATTTCTGATAGACAATAGATTCTGGTTCCTCATGGGGTACGTTCATTTCCTGTTTTCTTCATCAAGTTTTGGTAGTTGGTGTTTTCAAATAAGCATCAAGTTCTCTTAGTTTGATATGCTGTGGCTCTCCTCACTCATGAGACTGCCTGGACACACTGACTCTTGCAAGTAAAGGATGGAAAGGGTGGGGTATGTCTCTTTGAATGAGTCTCTTTCTGTTTGCTTGGAGTCTGAAGCTGTAATTCTCAGCTGGCAGTACCACCACATTTCTCTAGTAACTGATTATGTCATCATGAACAGAGATTTATGAACCCTGACTCTGAAGAAACAGAAGGCAGGATGAATTATAAGAAGTTCCAGGTCTGCAAACACTTTCTCCAATAATTAGGCGAAGGTGGGGAGAAGGGAGAAATTAACCTCACTAAACTCCCATTTTACACAACCCAAATAATACATTGCTAACATCTGACTGAGCACAGAAATTTATCTTGAGGTGATCCAGTTTAAAGCTCATTTGTAAATTTAGTCTGAAGGGCTTCAAGTGAAAGAGATGAAGGTGCTGGAAAATGCACAATGGGGAGCAGGCCGCCCGCTTCTGTGGGGCAGCCTGCATGACTTAATAGGGCCTTTCCAGCGTTGATGGATACATCTCTGAGATGGCCCACAGGTAAATACAAAACGGTTTTGTGTTCCAAGTGGGAAAGGGATAGTTCATCACCACAGGCACAAGCTTTTGTGCTTCTCTGAAGCAAACACAGAAGAGCCAATGTGCAGAGGCAGTGGTTCCTCCATAACCACTCACCAGGGCAGGTGAGTTTGCAGGACACCAAAGGCAGAGACAGTATCCATTACTTAGGCTGACTTTATTCAAAGACATCCCATTAGCTGTAAAATTGCAACCAAATATTCATGTACATGTGTTCCCTCTGGTAAAGAAGCTACAGGAAAAAGTGTCTTGGGAAAAAAAGTAATAGGAATCCATTAATCTACCAATGAATATTTATTGTGCATCCACCATATGAGAGAGATTATTATGAGATCTGATAGGAAATAAAAACTAAATAATATATAGGGTGGTTCCAGGTCCCAAGAATTTTCCTGTCTAGCTCAGGAGGTATGCACACAAAGAGAACCAATAACACCAGGCAAAGGATGGCAAGCTAATAAGAGTGTTGGAGACAGGAAGTCTGATGGGAGCTCAAAGGGGAAAGAGAGTGAGGGCTGGAAGAATCAAGAAATGCTTCCAGAAGTTGCCTTTGAAAAAGAAGATTCTGGTAGAGAGATGAAAATGAAAGCCTGAGGAGAGCTATAAGTAGAACTGTGGATTCACCATTAAGAGAAATAGGGAGAAAGACAGACTAGAAGGAAAGAAAGAATAAGGATGATGGTTTCTTGGGAGAGTCACTTAAGAGAAAAGTGTTGGGGAGAGAACAAGGAGAAATTCAAAGACGAGGTGGGGGAAAGTACTAAGAAAAGAGAAAGGAGGTGAATAGTTACTAAGAACCTACTATATACCAGTCACTGTGCTAGGCACTCAATGCATGGTATCTCATTTACTCCTCCAAAAGTTCGTATGATGATATCACTTTATAGATGAGTCACTAAGGCTCCGAGACATTAAGTAATGGAACCATTCATTCTGACTTCAAAACGCAAGCTTTTCCATTATTTTCTTCTATGTTCCTGTATCCTCTTTAGTTTCAGTTTCACCATCTATCAAAATAGAGGATGAGGCTAGATCAGCTCTGAGGTCCATGTTAACTTCAAAGTGCCAGGAGTCTATCATTCTAAACATACAGAGAAGAAAAAAAAAAAAAACACACAGAAAATCTTCTTCATGAGGAACTGAGAAGCTAGCAAGTTCCATGGAGATCTGAAAGATAATGTTGATGAGAAATTCTGACAGAATAAATCAGCTCAGACTCTCTTCCTCGCCGACTTCCACATCCTTTTCTCTAACTGGAGTCCAAGAAGTCCTAGTCAGAACTATCTCAGAAAAAGATCTCTGGAAGTTAGTGCCCCTATCAGTCAGAAGAGTGTTTAGGTCAGTTTTCCAGGATACTTCAGGAAGCAGAGTTTTTCCTGCCTAGGTCTGCTGCCAACCTCTACCTCACAGCCTCCGAGAACTGCTGGAACCAAGTGGCCTTTCCAAAACAGAGACAACTGGAAGTCACTGAGGCCTGGCTTCAACTGTGTTTCATCTCCCTGGCAGATGACTGAAAAGAGTAAGAAATTCTAGAGGAAAGAAAGGTGTGAAATGGAGAGTGAAGTTGAATCTTGATTGAACATAAAAAGAAAAAAAAAGATAAAAAAGAAAGCATCTCATTACTAGACAAAGTGTAAAACAACAAAAAACTACAAATCTATAAATTTTTATCAATGTGCAAATTTGTTCACGGTAAAAGTGGTTAGTGTCAGAAGTGAGAGCTGGAGGTAAAGCTAAGGAAAAGTGACAAAATACTCTACTTTTGGTAGGGAAATCCTCACCATGGCCTTGTCTTCGACACATCATGTTTCATAAACTGAAAGAAAATGAATTTGTATGTTTGTATACAGTTTGTATATGTGTTCTGAGGAACGTCTGGCCACTTGAGCAACAAGAACTAGAGAAATTACTCTGTAGCCCTGGGTCATTCTCCACTCCACCTGCCACAAGTCAAATATTTCTTTCTTTTTGAAATGTCTGAATTCTATTGAGAGGGAAACCTAGAAAAATCCAGGAATACAAGCTACTCAAGCCTTGCTATTATAGTGCTGAGATGGACTACTCAAGCCTCTGAAAAGGATATATCAATTAAGACTAGCAAATCAGAATGAAGAACTAATCCATAATTTATTCTTTAAATGTTTTAAACTGCTGGTGAAATGAAACTTGAGATAACAGTTCTTCACCTGGCATGGGTTCAGTGCTATATTTGTTTTCTCATCTTCATTCAGTAACTTGGAAGTTGAGTACTAATGGCTGAGGTGCACAGTGAGATGGAACCACATTCAACCAGGATATAATGAACTCTTTGAGGACATGGCCTCAGTTCATTTGTGCAAATACATGCAGGAAACCATGTGAAATGCCCTGGTGCAAATTTCTTTTCTTTTTTTCTTTTTCCATAATGGACATTTGCTTTGTCAGGCTTGCATTACAGAGGAGTTATAAATATAGAAATGAAATATTGATTACTTGTCTCGACTCCTCCACAACTTGTGTGAGATCACATACCACATAGCAGCAGAGGTGAAGTGGGTGGGGGTTGTGAGTGTTTTCAGGAACCGAACTCTCTTGAATGGCTCTTAGGACAAAACTTATTTTCAAAAAGCATTTTCTCACTGACTATTTTGAGAACCAGAAGTAAGGTTTAGGATTGAGTTTTTCCCATGAAAATTAGGGCCTTGTCATCCTGCAAATCTTTTCCTTCCCACCCACAAAGCTGGTCAGTTTCCATTCATTTGGGCACCACAAGCATGCAGAATTATGGGTGGTTGCCCAGATGGTGGCTGGGAGAGACCCACTGCCACCCAGGCATCCACACAGCTCTCAAATGGAAATAGCAAGCAAGCAGCAAAAGAGTAACCAGAGCTTATTTTGATTCCAGGCAGAATGCAAATAATGTGTTCCCTAAATGTTAGGTCAAGACAACCACCAACCTAAACAATGCAAGGGAAAGACATTTCACAAGAGCAAGCCTCCACTGGTTCCCTTAAACTTGCTCTGGGGCAGAAACTCTATTAGTTTTTTATGGGTAAGCCTGGTAGATGCCACCTTAACCAGGTTATAAAAAACAATATTTGGACAAACTTGCAGCAAGAAGCTCCCGATAAGATTCATTGAGAAGGACATGACATCCTTAATATGGTATTCCTGCTAAAAATTTATAACCTGAATCTAAGTATGTGGAAATATCAGCAAACCCAAAAGGAAGGATGTCAACAAAATAATGCACTTGCATTCTTCAAAATATCCAGGTCAAGAAAGACATAAAAAGGGCTAAGAAACAGTGGTTATGTCAGAGAATGTTCTCTGTTCTTAAGAAATATAAAATGAAATAGTTATAGAATAAACATGTCTCCAACTTAGTCTTCAATGATTTAGGAAAAAATTATCTATCTATATGTATCTAACTAGACAGAAAGAAGAAAAGAGAATGCTATAACAGATGGGACAAAATGTAAAAAATTAGTAAATCTGAGTAAAAAGTATGAGACTTTCTTGTATTATACGTGCAACTTTTCTTGAAGTTTGAAAATATATCGAAATAGAATTTTCAAAAAAGTGTTCCCAATATTGACTCTATTATGTTCAGGGTTATAGTTACCAGCTTCTCCTTCAAGAATAAGACTTAAAAATCTACTAGCAAGGTTTCAGATCCTCTGAGATAAAGGAAGCACTCTCCACTATCTCATAACTTGGCAGAATGCATGGAACAGTTATTTGAGAACTCCGAAAAGTAAATATCAGCTGACAAATTGACGATTATATCTGAATACCAAGTGCCACTGCCCAGGTGGCGAATTTGCCATTCTGCCTCTTTGGTATAGTTCCTGGCCTGAACTCAGTGAAACCTGAAACTGGAAGTGGACCTCAGGAGGCAGACACAGAGAGCTCCAAAAGTTCTCCTATTCTGGCTCTAGGAGCATGAAGAACTCTTAACTCTCAGAGAACTGGGGGAAATTCTGTTATTCTTTTTATCTTATTTGTTTTATTTTTTATTTTTTTCTGTTTCATCACACCTTAGTCTTAAAGCCATCTTATGTTTGCAATGGTGGCTATGGAAACAGAGAGGGTCATGTAAGAATTTAAAACTCTGAGAGAGGGGAGTGATCCTAAGAGGGTAGAGGCAATCCTGATTCCATTTTTCATCTCTGTGTTCCCACTGCTTGGGCTGTGATGCAGGCATAGTCACAGGAAGTGTATAGTAGAGTAAGATAACTTAACACTTCCTGCCGCCACCCCTCTCCTCCCCACTGGCTACACACACACCCCTCTTGCTTGAGGAATGAAAAGTAGAGCCCAAGGAACTGGAAAGTACTGATGATCATGGAGAGGAAAAGCTTAGGAAAACGACAGTTTAAAATTGTTTGTGAATGCCCAGGCTCCTCCTTAAGCTGCTCATGGATAGATCTATACCTAAATAGTATATGCAGGTAGACCCTGAGAGGTGAGAGCTGAACTAAGTGATAGACAACCATCCATGTCCTAAACTGACCTCGGATGTTACACATGTGTGAGGCGTGAGTGGCGCTGCAGAAGTTTTGAAATCCAAAATGATGTTGGAATGAAAATCTAAATAGGAGTCATAACTGAATCAAATTAGATGTTTGTCTGCTAAAACAAAAACATCAAAATGCTTCATAGAATTTAATTATGATCGGGCTTCATGATATACTATTCAGACTATTCATGATACAATTCAAAATTGTGTCACATAGAAAGAACCAGGAAAATATCAATTCACATGGAAAAGGGCAATCAGTAGATACCTACAATGAAGTGACACAAATGTTGGATTCTCTGACAGATTTTAAATCAGCTACTATAAAATGTTTGAACAAGCAATTATAAATATTCTTGAAAAAAAGTTAAAATCGAAAGTGCCCTCAAAAAAAGAGAAGATATAAAGGACAGGATGAAAACGTTAGAACTGTTAAATATAATGGCCAAATTTTTAAAAAATCACTAGATGTGCTCAGAGTAAAAATTGAATGCACTCGATGATAGAAGAATAGATATCCAATCTTAACAACAGATAATAAAAAGATTGAAAAGATGAGTGAGGGTCGGGGTCATGAAACAATGCCAAAAAGTCCAATATGCATATCATTAGAATTCCAGAAGAAGAAAAGTGAGATTTGGAAAAAAATATTTGGAGAAATAATAGTTAAAAACTTCCAAAATTTGGTGAAAATCATAAATAAATAAATTCAAGGAACTCAGTGACTCCTAAACATATAGCAAAAGAATTTCACACGGAGATACAAATATTCAAACTCCTGAGAAATAAAGACAAAGAAAAAAATGGAAAACAATCACAAAAATCAATAAATTACTTATAGTGGAACAATAATGCAAATGACTGCAGATTTCTTATGAGAAATCATGAAGGACAGATTGGAAAAAAAGAAATAGAACTGTCTCTATTCACGAATAATATAACTTTTTTTAATATAGATAATCCCAAGAGATTCACAAAAATACTTCTAGAACTAATAAATAAGTTTGTCGAAATTTCAGGATACAAGGTCAACTCATAAAAATTAATTATATTTTTACAAAAACAACAGACAAGTGGAAACTGAAATAAATAAAATATATAATTTATAATATTTCTAAAAATGAGAAGTATTAGATATAAATCTAACAAAGCATATATAAAATTTATATGCAAAAAAACATAAAATGGCATTGAGAGAAATCAAAGACCTAAATAAGTGAAGAGAAATATCATGGTCATGGATTGGAAGATTCAACATAGTAAAGATAAAGTGATTAACAAATTTAATGCAATTCCTATCAAAATCCCAGGAGTATATTGTGTAAACATGGACAACTTGATTCTAAAATTTATATGGAAATAAAAAGGAAGTAGAATAGTCAACATGTTATTTAAAAAGAAAGACAAAATTGAAGAAATCATACCACTTGATTTTAAGATTGATTTTATAAAGTCACAGTAATTAAGACAGCATGGTATAGATGAAAGGATAGATGCATTGATTAATAGAACAGAATTGAGAGTCCAGAAATAGACACACAGAAATAGGACTTGCTGATTTTTGACAAAGGTGCAAAGGCAATTCAATCGGGGAAGGACAATCTTTTCAATAAATATATTTGGAACAATTGGACATTCACTTATAAAAATAAAAATGAACTCTGACCTAACTCTTAGACTATATAAAATTTAACCCAAAATTGATCTAGAAGAATGATTCAGAAGAGAATGTAGGAGAGAATCTTTAAGATCTGGAGCTAGGAAAAGAGTTTTTACACATGACAACATACCTGGATTCATTGAATAAAAATATAATAATTGGACTTTGTCAAAATTAAAAATATTTGAAACAAACACCCTAATTTTAAGAATGGGCAAAATACTTAAACACTTCACCGAAGAGGATTTTAGGAAGGCAAGTAAGCACACAGAAAAGTCATTCCATGTCATTAGTCGTTAGGAAAATGCAAATTAAAACCACAATGAGATAGCATTATATACTTAATAGAATGTTTAAAATAATACCAAGGGCTGACAAGGATACTAAGCTACTGGAACTCTCATACATCACTAATGAAAGATGGCCCAGTCACTCTGGAAAACACTTTGGCAGTTTCTTATAAAGTAAACATACACTTACCATATGATTCAGGAAAAGTGAAAACATATTCACTCAAAACTTGTATGCAAATTTATAGTATTTCTGTTTATGACTGCCATATACTAGAAAGAACTTAAATTTCCTTCAACAGGTGAATGGATAAATAAACCCTGGTACATACATACAATGGAACATTACTCAGCATGAAAAGGAACAAACTACTAATACATGCAACAACTTAGATGAATATTAAAGGTATTATGTTAAGTGAAAGAGCCCAGTCTCAAAGGTATTATTTAATTGATATAACATTCTTGAAAAGACAAACTCTAGTGAGACTGAATCAGTGGTTGCCAGAGGTTGCGGGTATAACTACAAAATGACAGTATGAGGGAGTTTAGAGAAACAAATGTAACTGTTTCCTGATTGTAGTAGGAGTTACATGATTCTATACATGTGTTCAAACTCATAGAACTGTCCATAATCAACTTTACTGTATGTAATTTTGAAATTAAACAAAAAAATCAACTATAATTCACTTAAGAATAAATTTACCTTCTAAATGGAAAGGGAAAATTCAAAAGAACCACTGACAGGATTAGCCACTATGACATGGGTGCAATTCATTTTGCTATCATAATGCTTTGGGTAGTTTGAAGAAAAACATTCACCGCCAAGAATTCAGCCATTTTGGATTCAACAACTGCCACCACTCCACTTCCCAGCTGACTGCTGGAAACAATCATCCTAGCAGTTCCTTAAGGAGAAAGCTATCCTGCTCAGCTTGTATGGGTATTCTGTTGGCTTCGGATAGCAATTCCCACAGAAGCAAGGGCTTCCTTGTTTCATAGAGATTGGAGATGTTTTAAGTGGAGGTAGGTGATGAGGATGGGGGATTGCCTAGAAGGACCAGCTGCCAAGTTTTCAAGTGTCCTCACAAGATGATATATTTTTAATGCGTTTGCCGTGGTACAGAGCATGACCCCTAACCTTTCAAGGTCAGAGATTTGTTCTTATTACTGCCTCTGAGCTGACTCGATGCAGAATGTAGTAAAGATTCTTCGTAGCCTCTATGTACACTTATAATTGTGAGCTGACACTTTCTTAGAACCATCCAACTCCCTTTGCTGGATTCCTCCTCAACAAGCAGCCTTTGGTAGTTCATTCATTTATTCATTCATTCACCATACATTTTCCCAGCACTTTCAATGTGACAAACATTACATTAGGTGCTGGGTGTACAAAGATAAATAATGCATGTACTCTGCTTAGAGCAGCTCATGGATTTTCCCTAAGGCTAGAGAATGCGATAACCAGCTGACAGGTATTCCAGGCCCCATGGCAATGATTTTCCACCTTACGATTTAACATGATAAAGTTAGGTGCAGTCAGTCATTGTCTTGTAAATTTGCTTAACAAAAATCATTATCCCTGAATTTTACTACACAGGAAAAAATTTGAAACTCCAGGACTGCACCTCAAACTTCAATGGGAGAATTGGCCACCTGCGAGGTTCCAGCCTATATCATAACACCAGTGATCCACTTTAGAACCTAAAGGGTAGTTACTTTCATACTCGACCCACACTCAGCAATTTTCTCCAACTCTTCTCTCCTTGTTTACCACCTTCTATCATCTGTGACACAACACCCATCCTCTCACCAGGCTCCAAACTGCTTGAGGTCAGGAACTGAGTGTCAGTCACGCTTTTGTTCTATCACTCCTCATCCGCAGTGGCTAGTTCAGTGCTTTGAAAATGATATTGCAAAGAAATTGTAATTAATGTAATTTATGTTCATGGGAAAGAGAGGAGGGAGGGAATAAGGGAGGGAGAGGAGAGGAGAGAAGTGGATAGGCCTAATCTACTTGGAATTTAGAGTGTAAGTGCCTCTTAAGTAAAGCATATTTTCAGTAGACTAGTATGAGAAATACACTTTTCAATGGAAAAAGATGGGTTCTAATTTTGGCGGCCACTCGTTAGCTATGTTATCTTTATAAGCTAATTATCATCTCTAGCCTCGGTTTTCTCAGGCATAAAATGAAATGATTGAGGAAAAGAATTTCTAAATGATTTCAGTATCTGTTGATTTCAGTATTTCTCCAGACAAAATCCTCTCCTCAGATCCTTCACTGTTTTCATTTGTAATCTGTTTTACCATTTTCTCTTGATACTTAAAAGGACTTTGTGAAAACTATTGGTATGAAAAAGATTTCCCATAAATATCATATCATATATGTTTCCTATTAGGGCTTCTGACATTCCACATGTTTTTAAAGGTAATTGGAAATACTGGAGACAATTTAAGGGTCATTATTGGGTTAGCCAAGAAAATAGCTAGTAACGACTTTAGCTGCAGGACTTTTCAGCTGATCATAGAACCCATCAACTCAATTAAGTAAATCATATAGGAAAAAAACATTTAGACTTAAAAAGCCACCCACCACTACCTACTATTTGCCTGTGGTCTTCTTCTTCACTGTAAAATCAAACTGTCTGTTCTTCTATGAAAAAAATGACCAGATCATCTGATTTAGCAAATGTAGTAATTCAAGACTATTTGGCATATAAAATTACAAATCAAAAATTACATTAAATAGCAATTTTAAGAAAGCAAGTAAGACTAGACACTTTCTGTGTAAACAGGGTTTGAGCTGCTTTTCTGAAATGGTTTATTTCACTGTACTGAGGCAGATGTACAGCACGTGGTCTTTTTTTCCAGTAAGGGACTTTTTTTCAAACCTAGGATGGTCTGTAGGTTCAGATTTGCAGGAAGACAAAAGACTAGCATTGAGGTGAACATTTAAGATCTCGAACATTTTGATTCTAGTTGTTTACAGCATTCGGATATTGAGTGGGCACTTAAGCTTTCAAAGACCAAGCCCTCAGGATAATGCTGACTTTAACTTGTAGTTTTTTGTTATTCAAGTGGTCAGTTCACAAGATGTCTGAGGTGACTCATGGAGAAAAAAAAATACCACTATCCATATTATTTAATATTTAATAAGTGTGGTTATTACATTCAGACCATGCCATTGCTGGAAAGAGTTGGTCCATAGAATGAATGTTCAAAATTGATGCAGTGAATATTTCATCCAATTATAAATTTAGCAACTGATGTAATCAGTGGTTTGCTGGTAAATGTATGACAACAGGCTTTCCAGCACTGAATTTCATAGTGTAGACCCTCCTCTCACAGCCGATGATATCAAACAACCAATGTGATGTTTTCTGACTTGCACAGATGGAACTGCTGGAAATTCAACAATCATGTCTATCAAGCTGGAACAAAGAGCTCCAGCACACTGCTGGAGGTGACTTAATGTAAGGGATAAAGAAAAGAATGGCCTACCTAAAACTAGAATTCCAGGAAAATTATTCTTAGACGCACACTTAAATGCTTACTTTGTTGCCACCCTTTATCTCAAATTGATAGAGGGTGTTGGGCCATGTTTTCAGAAGACACTTCTGAGGAAGCCCTTTGGAAAAAGGTTGGACTTCAGGAAATCTTTATTTTAAATATTCACTATTATTCATTTACTGTGTGAGCATGGGCAAGCCATTCCATTTCCCCGAGATTCACATGTAAAATAAGCAGATTTCATGTCTGAAAGTTGTAAGGTTTCTTCTATTTCCTCTGCTGATTGTTAAACTGGGTGTCATAGCCAGAGGGTCCTGACATCTGTGCTCACCACCCAGATGAGAGGTAGGAAGTCGCTAATGCCACCCCACGGTCTTACTAGGATCTTGATCTCTCCCTAAGAGAGGGTTCTTAATGACCCTGCACATGGGTAGGGTTAGATCTGCTTTCTCCAAGGCCCTATCCTCCCTCCTCAACTCAGCCCATGCAGTGCTGTGTTTAATTCTACCTTTGCTGTTATGGTCTAGGAAAGGTGACTTTTTTCCCTATCCTTGCTTTTCTTTTTGCCCTTATGTCCTGAAGTAGTCACGTACATATTCTTTCATATTCATGCTGAACTACTCATTGCTGGAAGCAACACAAGAATATCAAATTTGTAAAAACAATACATATGATTTAGGTTCTCTAATTTAATAATGTAATATAATGAAATTAGTCACTTATTGTTGCCTATTCAATTGTACCTTAATGTTCATTATTTTTATTGATACTTATCTATTTAAATATCAGTTCTGTGCATAGTCTAGTCAGTAAATATCTGTTGAATGAATAAATGAATGAATGGCTGACATTATATCTGTCTGAATGGATGAGATGGTCTTTCTAGTTCATTTTCAGGCCTCTGATGCTGAATACATTTTTTCCTATTTCCATATTTTCTTTATGTTCTCTGTTTATCTCTAGGGAATGGCAAATAGCTTCTTGCACTGTGGAGGGGGGTGGATTTTGGCAAGAAAATCATACTCTTTACCTGTCAGCCACCTTTCAGAAATGCATGAACTGAGAGACGAGAAAGTGGAAAACATGCCATGCAATTGCTAGCAGTTGGTAGAGCAGCAAGTGCACTAGAGTGGGTGGCATTTGTCCCTGTTCCTACGCTCTGATCTGAAGCTTGTATGACAGATGTACTGGGGGCAGGAGAACAGTGGTGCTCATTTGTGGAGGTGAAAATGCTAGGAAAATGAGAGGCCATGACTATCAGTGGCAGCGCAGCGCCTCAGGCTGATGAACCTGTTGGTCCAGCTGGGTGATTTTCCCCACAGCAACATTTTTAACCATTTGCAAAGCTAGAAGCAATGGCAAACATTGCTAATTTAACATTTATTGATCAGGCTAGAGCACCAGATATAGATAGTATAGAACTTCTTGTCATTTTATGTTTATTTTTGAGTAAAATTTAACCACCCACTTTATAAAATTAGCATCCCAGACTTTTTGTGTTGTTGCTGTTAATCATAAAAATGGCATGAGAGTATTATAATTCTTCCGTTACTTACTTGTTTTTTCTGCAATCAATCTGATGTCTTTTTTATATATGTAGTATTTACCATTTTTTCTTATGCTTGCTTTTATTTTTATTTCTTTATTTTATTTTCATTCTCCTTTCTTTCACATAAGCCCACATGTTATATTGTAGCTTTCATATTTCTCTAGATTAAAAAAAAATCTTAGGAAGTTATAGGAATAACCATCTATTTAATATATAAATACAGTCTTCCCAAGACCTTATGGTATATTTCTACAATACAGTAAAGAAATAAAAATTCCTAAGAAAGTGGTAGTTTAGTTACAAGGATTAAATCTAAGTTAATGCTTAATTTAGTTTAAATGGGTTTTCTGGTCTTTATTTGACAAATAGAACGTTGAAATTACATAGATTGTTTTTTTTAGTCCCCCCAAATTAAAAAATAATGGGAAGCTATAGAAGATTAAACATTCTGACTTTTTAAAAATTTGAGAGAGAGAAACAGAGAGCGAGAGAGAAAGAGAGAGACAGAGATGGAGGGAGAAAGAGGATGTCTGTTTCTAATTACACAAACTGTTTTAAAAAAATTTAAGTTAGCTGATATTTTTCCTTTTATTTTAGTGATTTAGACAAGGTCACGTTTTTCCTTTCATTATTTACATTTGAAATTACAATGAAATTAACATTATTTACATTATTTCATCATTTACATGACATCTAATAACTGTTTGAATTTAAACATTTGCAATGGGTTGCTTTTGGCTTTGTGTATGTAGAACCAGTGTCTAGAAAAGTCATAAGTTTCACCAACAGGAGTTTTATACTTTCCATGAACTATCGTACTATGAAAAGCAGTTTCTCTATTTCCTCTATTTTGATTCTCTGCTTACTCCCACAAATAATGCAAATTAGGTCATCAGTTATTGATAATATTGTCAATTAAGAGACTAAAACTCAGAAATAAACTATACAGGCCTGACCTCAAATTATATATTTTATTTTAGAGAAATGTTTCATTAATGACAAACCCAATATTTCTACTCAACTTAGGATCTAAATCCCCTGAAAGAATTATTGTATAGAATCTTTTGTTTAATTGAACTTAAAAAAATTATCATCATATCTAATATCTGCTATTGCTTAAATGGTCTCAAAAGCCTTAGCACTATAGCCACTACAGAACAAATCTCTAAAGACACAGCCTTTGTACCTGCAAAGCAAGTCCTTACCTCTCTTTATGCAGTGAGTTTACTTAGAACAGAGTAATGCTATAGACAGAGTGATTAAAAAACCCTTTATGATTGTGAAACTGAACAGAAATTAGGCTAACAACAATCAGAAACAGCTTTTTGGGGTTTAGCCTTAGAGCATGACCTTCTCCTTCATCTGCACACAAATTTATTAACTGTGAGGACAGGAGATTGGAGTTGCCTCTACCTCGCATTCCAATGTAGCCATGAATTAATTTCCAAATGCCAATGTGAGTCTGTTTTCCTTTTCATGCATCATATTTGAAGAAAAGCTGACAATATTGCTTCGTGTGCTACATGCACCCACTCAGCACAATCTCATGTTCACAAATTGGAATAAATGAGTAAAAAAGAATAGTTCATCCATCTTTTACTTATCTTGGTATGTGGATAATAAATTGTCTCAATATTAGTACAGATTACTACATTAATGAGAACAAAAAAAAATGGACAGAAAATAATAAAGTCTGCGACTTTTTAAAAAAACCACACTTTTCTATCAGTCGGTAATTATAGAATTCTTAAAACTGAAAAGAATGTTAGAGATCTTAAAATAAATGCAAGAGAGAAGATGACCTGCTTTGGTATAAAATAAAAACACTGAATTTGGAGCCAGAAGATATGAGCAGATCAAATGGTTTATGAACAAGGAAAGTTCATAAAACTTTGGATTATATGACATCTATAGGTCATTTTGCCTAATGTCAAAATGATACCTTATAATGAATATCCAGTTGGAATCAACCTTTCAGAATAAGGACAGGAATCTCCAAGTTCTTGAGAGTTATAAATATCCAAGATTTTTAGATGTCTTTCACATACCTAGAAAGACTTTTCGACACATTTAAAAATTTTAAACTGGATTTAAATGAAATATATATATAATAAAAGAAACGCTTTGGAACTGAGAGAGGAAGTTAAGGGAAATTTTTTACTCTGATTATGGAGTATGAATTTTTTTATGGTAAGCCTATATTGAAGTATAATAAGAGTAATAAAAGCACTATTTAAAAGAAGAAAGTGGGGGCTTGCAGGCAAGATGGCAGAGTAGAAAAACCCTGTGCTCGCCTCCTCCCATGACCACAACAAAATTACAGCTAAACTATAGACAACCATTGTTGAGAATCGCCTGAAGTCTAGCTGAACGGAGTCTTATAACTAAGGACATACAGAGAATGAATGTAGAGACTGGTAGGCGGGGCAAAGATGTGAAATAAGCTGGTCCCCCACACACATGTGGCAGTTAAAAAATTGGGAGGGATATCCTGACTGTGGAGGTCTTCCTTGAGGAGCAAGGGGTTCTGGCCCCACACCGGCTCCCCAGCCCAGGGTTCCAGTGCTGGGAAGAGAAGTTCCCACAACTTCTGGCTGTGAAAACCAGTGGAGATTGTAGCTGAGTGAGATGGAGGGTTGTTGGAGTTTTGGCATTCCTCTTAAAGGGGCCCCACAGGAATTTACTCATTGATTATCTCACTCACTCTGAACACTGGCCCTGGGGCAGCAGCTTGAAAGCCACCAGAAACATACAGGGAGGAACTGAATTATTTAGCTTCAGGGAGAGGGCTGGAAGGGTAGCTTTATCTCAGACAAAAGTGCTGGCAGAAACCAATATTCCTTTGTTGAGCCTTCCCTTGTCCAGCCTACATTCACAGGCAGCATTATCTGAGTCTCTATCAACCTGGCTAACATCACTTTTCCCACTCTGGTGATTCCCCACGATTCTGAAGGCCCACCCGAGCCCCTTTCAGTGGTTTTTCCATACAAATGTCCTATATTGGCCCATGCTGTATACTAACCTAAAATCTCTCAAAAGTTCACATACCCCAAACAAGTACCTTCTGGCCTTGGCATGCCTTATATTTTTTGCTAAGCAGCCCTGAGTCCAGCACTAGTGACAGCTGGCCTTGGTTCACAGTTTACCCTCTGCTAGCAACTGTAAGCACAGCACAAGTGGAAACTGCCTTGAGATCACTTGCCCCAGACAGGGCATAGGCAGCAGCTAAACTCAGCCTATACAAGAGGCCTCAGAACCAGTACACTCAACTACCTTTACAAATGACAGACTAAAAGGGCAGACTCAGCAGACATCAGAGCAATGCTAAAGCAAATCCGGCTCTATAAGATCAGCCCTTGCACAACAGCTCCTCCACTGGAGGCATGGCCAGTCTTCACAACCAATCAGTCTGAGAGCCAGTTTCTTCTATTGATGTAGCAAAAGCACTCAAGGTTCAACCACACACAATCCACACAAGGGATATACCTGTAGCACCAAGCTCAAGTGACCAGGGACCTGTGCCACTGGGCCCCACAAGACACCTACTACATAAGACCATTCTACCAAGACCAGGAGACAAAGCAGCTCTACCTAATACATAGAAACAAACACAGGGAGGCAGCCAACCTGAGGAGACAAAGAAACATTTCCCAATGAAAGAACAGAACAAAACTCCAAAAAAAAAGAAGTAATCTAAATGGAGACAAGCAATCTACCAGACACAGAGCTCAAAACACTGGTTATAAGAATGCTTAATGGTTTCAGTGAGAACTTCAACAAAGAGATAGGAAACATAAAAATGGAGATAGAAAACATAAAAAAAATTCAGAAATGAAGAATATAATAACTGAAATGAAGACTACATTGGTGAGAATTAACATTAGATTAGATGAAGCAGAAGACAGAATCAGTGATTTGGAAGATAAGGTAACAGGAAACACTCAATCAGAACACAAAAATGAAGGTAGTTTAAGGGGTCTCTGGGACAACATCAAATGTTAACAATCATTTCGGAGGAGTACCAGAAAGAAAAGAGAGAAAGCAAAGAATTAAAAATCTATTTGAAGAAATAATAACAGGAAACCTCCTTAACCCGATGAAGGAAATAGACATATAAGCCCAGGAAGTGCAGAAAGTCCCAAACAAGACGAACCCAAAGAGGCCCATACTAAGACACATCATAAGTAAAGTGCCAAAGGTTAGACACAAAGAGAAAATCTTAAAGGCAGCAAGAAAAAAGCAGTTAGTTACCTACAGGGGAGCTCCCATAAGAATGTCAGTTGATTTCTCAACAGAAATTTTTCAGGCCAGAAGGGATTGGCATGAAATATTCAAAGTGATGAAAAGGACCTACAACCAAGATCACTCTACCCAACAAAGCTATCATTTAGAATTGAAGGAGAGAGAAAGAGCTTCCCAGTCAAGAAAAAGCTAAAGGAATTAGTCACCACCAAATGAACATATTACAAGATATGTTAAAGGGACTTCTTTAAGAAGAAGAAAAAAAGATATAAAATATAAATAATAAAATGGCAATAACCATATACCTATCAACAATTACCTTAAATATAAATGGACTAAATGTACTAATCAAAAGACATGGGGTGGCCAAATAGATAAGAAAATAAGGCCTTTATATAAGCTGCCTACAAGAGATACATTTCAGACAAAAACACACAGAGACTGAAATTAAAAGGATGGAAAAAAGATATTTCATGAAAACGGAAATGAAAAATAAAAGCTGAGGTCAATACTTATATCAGGCAAAATAAATTTTAAAAATGTCTATTAGAGACAAAGAAAAGCCCAGTAATTTCACTTATGAGTATTTATCCAAAGAAACACAAAACACTAATCTGAAAAGGCATATGCTCACTGCATATGTTCACTGCAGCATTACTTACAATAGCCAAAATGTAGAAGCAATTTAAGTGTCCATTAATAAATAAATGGATAAAAAGTTGGTACATCTATACAGTTCAACATAACTCAGCCATAAAAAAGAATAAAGTCTTACTATCTACAACAACGTGGATGAACCTAGAGGATATTATGCTGAGTGAAATAAATCAGACAGAGAAGGACAAATACCATATAATTTTACTTATTCGTGTAATCTATAGAACAAAATAAACGAGCAAACAAAACAGCAACATACTCAAAGGTACAAAGAACAAACATGTTTACCAGATAGGTGGTGGGTTGAAGAACTGAGTGAAAAAGATGAAGGGATTAAAAAGTACAAAATAGTCATGGGGATGTAAAGTATAGCATAGGGAAAACAGTCAATAATATTATAATAATTACATATGTTGTCAGATGGGTACTAGATTCATCAAGTTGATCACTTTGTAAGTTATATAAATGTCTAATCTCTGTTTTATACCTGAAACTAACATAATATTGTATGTCTACTGGAATTGACAAATTAAAAATTGTTTTTTAAAATGTAAAAAGTAATCTGTTGTGTGATAAAATACTATAATATTTATATACTTTTACCTCTATCACTATACATTGTTTTAAATTAATAGTATAAAAAATACAGAAGCAGAATAAAGAAAAAAACACATTAATGTGTTATCTCAACCCTACAAATTAATATTGTATTAAGAATTTTATATTGTGCCTTAGACAATTAGATCCATCCTGAGATGTTTTCAAACAAACAAAACCTGAAAATCTCTGCTATAGAAAAAACTTAAAATAAAAATACAGAGTATGTCTAAACAAAGGAGATTTCTGATTGCACAGAAAAATTCTGAACTTTTTTTTCTCTTGTATAGACTTCCCAAGAGTACTCTTGATTGGTATAAACTATTTAACTGGTTGTTCACAAGGTTTCTCAGTAAGACACTAAAATACCTGTTTTGATCGGGTAGGCCAGAGACCAGAAGACATCCAATGTAACTGTCATTACTTTTGCTCATAAGAAGATGGTAGAATTTTGTGGAAACTTTAGACCTGTCATGGTGGTAAAGATAAATCTGGGAGTTTAAAAAAATATGACACCCCAAAAGATATTAATATTTTGGGGTTCCAAGCACCTAGTCAACTATTCATAAGTATTTGTTGTAGGAGAATAAATGAGAGGGAAGGGGAAAGTAAGAAAATGAAGGAAGGATGGAAGGAAGGAAGGAAGGAAGGAAGGAAGGAAGGAAGGGAGGAACGAAGGAAGAAAGGAAGGGAGGAAGGGAGAGAGGGAGAGAAGGAGGGAGGAAAGTAGATGGATGCCAATATTTACACTATATTGCTTTGAATGGAAATGACAATTTAGAAGTAGCCTTATTACCACTCTGAAAGTAAACAAAGTTCTTAGGAAAGGCTTTTCTATTTTATACCTTAAAAATATGTTTTGTGCTTAGTGTAGACCCAAGAAGAACTCAAAGAAATATCAATAAACGTAAATAATACAATACAGAGAGATGAAAAACCATATACGATATACTCTAGATGTTTTAAAGGAATGTTGTAATTGAGTTCATTTTTTGCCTCGACATGTCATTTTTTAGGTCTAAAAGTCATATATGTCTACCCTAGACTAAACAATCTCATAATTTTTCAGACAGTAAGTAAGAAAAGGGGAAAATACAGAGAAAGCTTATGAGAGTAAAGGCTTGTGGTTGAAGGAATGGTCAGTGACAACTCAAAGCAATAGATAAAATAATACAGCTAATCTTGCAATTACAGAAAGATCAAAGAACTCTATACATCTTGATATGTCATCAGATTACATTTAAGAATCCTAAACCAGGAAAGTTTGCTTCTGTCCATGATACAGTAAACGATACCAAACTAACTCTCCCATTGTAAATGACTATAAAACTGGATGAAATATATGAGGCAATTGTTTCAAGTATTGAAGAACAGCACAAACCTGCTATCAAGGAAAGAAGATAAGCTTACAAGTATGTAAGCTTTCTGCTAGGAAAAATTTCCTGACTGTGCCATGGGGAGCTGGAGCCCACACAGAACATGGTGATAAAGAACTTCCCAGACAAGAAAAAGCTAAAGAAATTCATTCCCGCCAAACCAGTATTACAAGAAATGTTAAAGAGAATTTTACTAAAAAAAAAAAAGAAAAAAAAAAGCGAAGGGGAAAACATAAGAACAAATAATAAAATAGTAATAATTATGTACCTATTGATAATCCATTAAATGTAAATCGATTAAATGTTTCAATCAAAAGACATAGGGTAGTTTAATAGGTAAAAAAACAAGACCTATACATATACGTTTTACGAGAGATCCACTTCAGATTAAAAGACACGCAGACTGAAAGTAAAAGGATAGAAAAAGATATTTCATGCAAATGAAAACAAAAAAAGAACTGGGGTAGCAATACGTATATCAGACAAAATAGATTTTAAGCAAAGGCTATAATAAGAGACAATGAATATTTCTTAATGATAAAGGGATCAATCCAACAAGAGGATATAGCCCTTGTAAATACTCATGCACCAAACATAGGAGCACCTAAATACTTAGAGCAAATATTAACCACCACAAAGGGAGAGAGTCACAACGATACAGTCATACTGGAGGACTTTAACATCCCACTGACATCAAGGGATAGACTTTCCAGACAGAAAATCAACAAGGAAACAGTGGCCTTAAATGACACATTATGTCAGAGGGATTTAATGAATATTTTCAGAGTATTTCACCCCAGAGCAGCAGAATTTATATTCTTTTCAAGTGCACATGAAATACTTTCCAAAATAGAACACATTATAGGCCACAAAACAAGTCTCAATAAATTTAAGAAGACTGAAATCATACCAAGCATCTTCTCCAATCACAATGGTTTAAAACTGGAAATCAGTTACAAAAAAAATGAAAAACACACAAACAAGTGAAGGCTAGATAACATGCTACTAAACAATAAATTGGTTAACAATGAGATCAAAGAAGAGCTCAAAGATACCTTGAGACAAATGAAAATAAAAACACAATGACTCAAAATCTATGGGACACAATGAAAGCAGTTTAAAAGGAAAACCCATAGCAAAATGGGCCTACTTCAAGAATCAAGAAATATCTCAAATAAGCAATTTAACTTTACACCTAAAAGAACTAGGAAAAAAAAAAACAGCAAAAAAAGCCCAAGTAAGTGGAAGGAAGGAAATAATAAAGATCAGAGCGGAAATAAAAAAAGAGACTAAAAAAACAAAAACAAAACAAAACAAAACAAAAGATCAATGAAACCAAGAGCTGGTTCTTTAAAATGATAAATAAAAGTGATAAACTTTTATCCCTGCTTACTAAGACAAAAAGAGAAAGGACTCAAATGAATAAAATCAGAAATGAAAGAGGATATGTGACAACTAACACCGCAGAAATACAAAATATTATAAGAAAATGCTATGAACAATTATATGCCAATAAATTCAACAATCTGGAAGAAACGGATACATTTCTAGAAACATAGAATCTTCCAAGACTGATTCAAGAAGAAACAGAAAATCCAAACAGACCAATTACTATTAACAAAATCAAATCACTAATCAAAAAACTCCCAATAAACAAAAGTTCTGGACCAGATGGACTTCACAGGTAAATTTTATCAAACATTCAAGGAAGAATTAACATCCATTCTCAAACTATTCCAAAAAAATTGAGGAGAATGAAAGTCTCCTAAATTCATTTTATAAGGCCATCATTACCCTGATCCCAAACAGACATTAAAAAAAAAAAAAATTATAGGTAAATATCCTTGATGAACATAGATGCAAAAATCCTCAACAAAATATTAGCAAACTGAATGCAGTAAGACATTAAAAAGATTATACACCTTGATCAAGTGACATTTATCACTGGGATGCAAGGTTGGTTCAATATCCATAAATCAGTTAGCGAGATACATCGCTTAAGCAAAATGAAAAATAAAAATCATATTATCATATCAATAAGTGCAGAAAAAGCACTTGACAAAATTCAGCTTTCGTTTATGATAAAAATTCTCAGTAATGTGGGAATATAGAGAACATACATAAACATAATAAAGGCCATATATGACAAACATACAGCTAATCTCATACTAACGGGGCAAAAGTGTTTTCCTTGTGATCAGAAACAAGACAAGGATGACCACTTTCACCACTATATTCAAAGTCCTAGCCACAGCAATCAGATAAGAAAAAGAAATAAAAGGCATCAAAATTGGGAAGGAAGTAAAACTGTCATTATTTCCAGATAACATATAGAGAGAACTCTAAAGATTCCACCAAAAAACTATTAGAACTGATAGATGGATTCAGTAAAGTAGCAGGACACAAAATTAATATTCAGAAATCAGTTGCATTTCTATATACCAATAATGAATTAACAGAAAGAAAAATTAAGAAAATAATCCCATTTACAATTGCATACAAAATTACCTAGGAATAAATGTAACCAAAAAATTAAAAGACTTTGACTTGGAAAATCATAAGACATTGAAGAAAGAAATCAAAAAAGATCCAAATAAATGGAAGCCTCTATACCATGCTTATGAATAGGAAGAATTAACATCATTAAAATGTTCATACTACCCAAAGCAATCTGTAGTTTCAATGCAATTCCTATCAAAATACAAATGACATTTCTCACAGAACTCAAACAAATAATCCTAAAATTCATGTGGAACCATAAAAGACTCTGAGTAGCCACAGCAATCTTGACAAAGAAGAACAAAGTTGGAGGTATCACACTATCTGATATCAAACTATACTGCAAGACTATAGTAATCAAAACTGAATGGTACTGGCATTAAAACAGACCCATAGGTCAATGGAACAGAATAGAAAACCAGAAATAAACCCACATCTATATGGTCAATTAATCTATGACAAAGGAAGAAAGAATACACACTCAGGTAAAGACAGTCTATTCAATAAATGGTGTTGGGAAAACTTGACAGATACATGCAAAAAAATATAAACTAATAAAACTAGACCACCTCCTTACCATATACAGGAACAAATTCAAAATGAATTGAAGACTTAAAACCAAAAAACTTCTAGAAAAAAAACATTGGCAGCAAATTCTCTGACATTGCTCTTAGTAATATTTTTTCTTATATGTTGCTTTCAGCAAGGGAAACAAAAGAAAAAATAAACAAATGAGACTACATTAAACTGAAAAGTTTTTGCACAACAAAGGAAGCCATCAACAAATAGGAAAGACAACCTACTGACTGGGAGAAGATATTCGACAGTGACGCATCAGATATGGGGTTATTATGATATTATATTATTATACATTATTATATAATAATATTATATATTATTATAAATTGTGATGCCTATAATTTATAAAGAATTCATGGAACTTAACACCAAAAATCTAAGAATTTAATTTAAAAATAGGCCGAGGACCTGAATAGACATTTCCAAAGAGGATATACAGATGGTTAATAGACACATGAAAAGATATTCAATGTCACTAATCATCAGAGAAATGCAAATTGAAACCACAATGAGATATCACCTCAAACTTGTCATCATCAATAAATAACAAACAACAAGTGTTGGCAGGGATGTGAAGAAAAAACAACTCTTGTGCACTGTTAGTGGAATTGCAAATTGTTGCAATCACTATGGAAAACAATTTGGAGGTGCTTTAAAAAATAAAAAATAGAACAACCATATGATCCAAAATTTCCACTTCTGGGTATTTATCGAAAGAAATTCAAAACAATAATTTGAAAAATTATGTGTACCACTATGTTCATTGCAGTATTATTTATAATAGTCAAGATATGGAAGCAACCTAAGTGCCCATCAATAGACAATTGAATAAAGAAAAGGTGGTACTTATATACAAAGGAATATTACTCATCCATAAAAAAGAATGGAATCTTACTATTGGGGATGACATAGATATGTCTGGAAGGTATTATGCTAAGTGAGATAAGTCAGCCAGAGAAGGACAAATACCATATGATCTCATTTATATGTGGAATCTAGAAAACAAAATAAATAAGTAAAACAGAAACAGACTCATAGGTGCAGGGAACAAGCTGATGGTTGCCAGATGAGAGGGGAATTGTAGGGCAGGGTGAAAAAAGTGAAGGTTTTAAGAAGTACAAATTGGTAGTCACAAAATTGTCACGGGGATGTAAAGTACAGCATAGGGAATATAGTCAGTGATATGGTAATAACTATATATAGTGCCAGGTGGGTACTAGACTATTCAGGGGGATCATTTCATAAATTATATGTTATATCATTATTTAAATGTCTAACCACTATGCTGTATACCTGAAACTAATATAATATAATGTTGAATGTCAACTGTAATTGAAACATTTTTTAAAGGGGGAAAATATTAAAGGGAAATAAGTGATTCAAATTTTCAGGTATAAAACAAGTCATGAGGTTGTGATGTACAGCATAGGGCATATAGTCAATAATATTATGATTGTATTGTATGGTGTCTCTCTGGGGAACGGTACAGCAGGAAAACTCAAAATCAAGTGGGGAATAGACATTGAGAGAAAAATTGAGGGGCAAATTAGCCCCTACTCTAAACACAAGGCATTGCTAAAGGGTTTTGAGGCTATGGTGTACTGAAGATAACCAAAACAACAATGAACTTCAAACCTAGTCTCACAAAATCCTACACTAAAGTTCTAGTATGAACAATTATACTCCAGCAAATTGTATAACCAGATGAAATGGATAAATTTCTAGAAACATGCAGCCTACCAAGAATGATTCATGAAGAAATAGAAAATCTGAACAGACTGATAATGAATAAAGAGATTGAATCAGTAATCAGAAACTTCCCAACAAAAAAAAGCCCAGGACCACATGGTTTCACAGTGAATAACGATTTTATATATGACATTGAATAGCTACAATGTGTGCATTAATAATTATATACAAATTATTTCTCAAATAACCTTAGTTGAAAGAAGAACTCACTACCAAAATAAAAGCCATGATATCCTTTAATTTCCTACACCCCTGCTGACAACAAATCTGTAAATTTATTCGCACCCAAATTTGAAGTGTTAGTCTGATGGGCCTTGGCCACACTGATATTTTCTAAATAATATGTCCATACCCTTATGATACAAAGATCATGTCTCTTATAAAATATGAAAATAAATAATAATAATAGATAAATCTAAAATTTTGTGTTATTGTGATATATCATATAGGAAGCCTGGCTGGCAGAAATGCTGTTTGCAATTCAGAGATAAACATATGTTTGAAGTTTTCTAAATACAATGGTTTATATTGAGATTTTATGACTTTTCAGCATTTATTACCCAGTTCTCTAATAATTTCATCTTAATGATTATAAGTAAATTATGTCTCTACAATCAACAAAAACTTTCCAAAAATTTGTTTTATCAATTTTTTATACATTAAACACCACTTGTTGTCTTTGTGTCTTTGAAACTTTGTTTCAAAATTTATTTCCGATAGGTAAACCCTTCAAAGTTTTCATAACTTAAGGGGGAGAAAATGAAATATAGACTGTGTACCTTCTCTGAAAGACCAACTGAAGATGCAAAACTAGCATATATGGTGCCTTGGGAACCAAATCTAATGTACCTGTACTCTCTGAAGTCCAAGGAGGATGCTTTGTCCCGAGGACAAACGTTTGTGAAAGGAGCCAAGTCATTGAAACTCTGTTCTTTCATGGATCTCATCAAAATTTTCTCCTTTAATGCATTTCTTTTCATTCCTTTGGCACAAGAATGAAAGGTCAGGAAGATCAAGCAGAGTCGAGCAGACTCTGAGTAGAAGGTAGCAAGGAGGGGAAGTTGATTCTGGCTTTGGCATACAGCTAAAATATTCTGAAGTTATCTATTTTATTCCCCAACCTCATCTCTCCAGAAATGAGATAGATATCCCCTGTGTATCATCTCCCAAGAGGCACCACGAAGTGCGGTGAAAGTTTCCTAGAGTGGGATTCAAAATTTGGGGATTCTGGTTCAATAAGACTATGGTGGGCCAATGTTAAATGCTGCAATGCAGACTATACCAAAGACTTCTACATTCAGGGGAGGGAGAGCTGCCTGGGGAAGAGAGGAGTTCTGGAAGGCTTTGGGAGCGGGTAGGACTTGCATCCAGAAGTTGCTTAGTTACAGGCAGTTAGATTGAGGGGGAAGATTGTGAAATACTGGAATAGGACCCAGGGTGTTTGACTTTGCCTAAAATTTCAATTCTACTATACATTTCGGTGGCTGCTGACCCTGTATCATCCAGTTGGAATGTGTTTGTCAGCATTGCAGACTCTTTTCTATTTGCTGCTAGAGGGGCTAGAGGTCTGAACATTGTTATTCAAGTCATCTCTGCTATTTGATCCCTTGTCTGAAGCCCCTGAATTATTTTAAATCTACTTCATTCATGGCAATTTTGGAGGCAGTTGCTCTAATTCTTACCTGAAGGTACAGCCTATCCTTTTGTTAAATGTATTTTCCTGATATTTATGGAACAATTTATATTGCCTAATCAAACAAATTAAAACATTTATTTTTGCTTTCCCCAATTCAGTCAATTGTTAATAATCGTGTTGTCATTTTTTCCCCAGACTTGGCACCAAAACTTTATTCATTCTCCTTAGAAATTCTGTCACCAACCTACTATAAAAACTGTCATTATCTCTCAAAGTCACAGTCCTGACATCTGCTAAGTAAAGGTTTATTTTACACTTCAAAAGTCAATCTGCACAGCTGACTAAACTCCTTCAGAATTGTGCAGCTTGCTCTTGTCAAATATTTGGGAAAATAAAATTTGCTTTTAGAAAAATATTTGGTTTTCATAGAAAAGAAAATACTCTTTATTAAAAAATTCTTTTGTATCTTTCCCTGAAAAAGAAAAAAAAATCTTTTTAGATAAAAATGGAAAAATAATAGAATAAAATAATTTCTGTGTGTTTTATTTCAAGCGACGTGCCTATTTCTTTCTTCTAACACCCCTGAAGGTTGAATAGGTCATCTAAGTTCCAGGTAAATTAGAAAGAAAATCCCAGCCAGGAGGGAAGAGATGGCTGCTGCCTCCTCTCTGTCCTTCTGGGTGCCTCTCTGGCCTTTCTTCATAGCCCCTGACTGATAGACTTGAGTTCAAACTGTGATCCTCTGTGCTAAGATTTTCTCTGAAAATCTAGGGGATAAATACCTGTTTGCCCTTTAACGTCTCTGGAAACAAAATAAAGCAACGAACATCTAATAGAGCATCTGCCCTAAATTGAGCTTTGTGCTAAGAACTTTCCATGGGCTACTAAGTTTAATTCTTACAAGATAAGTGTTGTCTCTGAATCTCAAGTCGAATCTTATGGTTTGACTCTCAACCATTGCTGCTTCCCAGCAGGCTACATGATACTATGCTCGATCATTTTACCAACATACCATCTTTGCTGTCATTTGGCATCTTACAATTCTAAGATTTAAATTTTTCTCTAACAAGAGTGCATGTCTCTGTAGCTACACAAATATGTCAACCTATAAGTTCTCAATGGCGGCTTTGTGCTGTGGAAGGATCTACAGGCAGACTGTGTTCTGGTGATGACACTTTCTTTCTCATGTGGCTCTGCCATCTAATATAAATGGTGGTGTGTATGAGTACAGAGTTAACAAGAATTTCTGTAGGAGAGTTCATGTATAGAGCTAAAACAATTTGCTACTTCTGAGACAGAAGCCATGAAATCTGCTCTCTTGCTTCTTAAGTCCCAGGGTACTCACTGCGTGAGGTGATAGAAGAAGCAATGTACAAGAAATCAGAAGACTTGGTCTCTGGTACATGTTCTGCCAGGAATTAGCTGTTTCATATTGGGGGAAAAAAAATCACTTGAATTTTCCCAACAATAGTCTCTTGTTTGTACAAAAAGGAGAGATGATACTACCTGCCTCTCTGGTTGCTTATAAAAACCGAATGAGTTGTGAAAGTAGTTTGAAAGCTATAAAGGACTTTTACTGATGTTCAAATTCAAATTCATTTTTGTTACATCTTAGATAGAACCCTTGAAAGTTTCTGTTGTCTTTAAGTTAATCCACCTCTTTGTCACTGTTTATCAGTCAAGGTTCTGGGTTGCAAGCAAATGGAATTAGTTCTGAAGAACTTAGCCAGACAGAGGGAGCTTTTTGGAAGATGATATCAGGCTCACAGAATCCCTGGGTGGCTTGGGAAATGTGAACAGAGTGAGCTCTGGAGGCCGGATTGAAGGAATGGTCTGAAAGGACTAAGTACCCTATAGTGCTGCTGCCACTGTTAGATGCCACAGAATGCCACTGCCATGAATGAATTCTTATTCTTCCTCTGACTTTACATTCTCTAGTCTCTAGAGACCTAGGGTGATCCAGGGTGAGTGATTAGATGAACATAGGACTCATGACTATGCCTTGGATGCCAGAAGATGGGAGAAGAAGGATCTCCCTCTTTCCTCCTCTGTAACAGGAAACTATAGCTGTGAATATCACAGATGTTATGCACATTAAATTAAAAGAGGGGTAGATGCTAGATGGTGAAACCAAGACAAAAACAACTCAAACCCACACCCATGACCCCTTGCAAGATGCAGCTCTGCTTTGCTTGGTAGCCTCATCTGGCACCACCAAAATCCCACCCCTATGTTCTACTCACTAGAGTTATTTCAGCTCCTCTTTTATGCCAAACTCTTTCCACCTCAAGGCCACTCAACTGCTATACCTGGAATTCTCTACCATCTTCTTCCTCCTCCCTCAGCTAACCCCTCCCTAGCCTTTGAATCTCAGCTTAAAAAAAAAACTTATATGGGAAATGCTTTGCTGGCTGACCACCACTCTTAGCCAAATCTAGGTTAGTTTCTCCCATCCCCACTACTTTATATACTTCTTCATTCCACTTATACTTAAATAATCATAGACATTGTTTTATAAATGTCTGTCTCACCCACTAGGTGACAAGTTTAATGAGTACAAGGTCTTTATCGATCTTATTCACACATATATCCCTGATACATTCAGTAAACATTTATTGGATAAATGAATGAGTTAATAGAGAAGTGTGTGGGAAAATGGTTACTGTCATCTTGAGACCCTTAAGCATTTCCATTTTCCCTTTGAATGCTAGCAGGCATGACTCTCCTCCTTCCTATGGTGCTGTGAGGTCCCAAAGGACATGATTACATAGTTATTCTTCTTTGTACTCTTGCTGGCACAATTCTAGGAACATTGAATAAATGGATCAATACATGGATGGATGCATGGATGAAGTGGCTGGAGTTGTAGTGAAAAAGCTCTTTTTAGTATTCTCTTGTAAGCCCCTCTGGTATGTCTTAGATTAAATTTCTTTTGTTACTTCAAGCTAGAAGAAAGAATGAGCACAAGCATATTTATCAACGGATAGATATGGGCTAAGCTTTCTGTTAGGTGTACAGGGGTTAAAAGTAAAATAAATAAAACTTCATTTTCCTCTCTCAAAGAGCTTTCTATATAGCTAGAAAGACAAGTCAATAATACATGAGGAGTTAAACAATAAAAGTTAAAGATGGTAATACAAGACAGTAAAGAGATGTTATGTGGTGGTGCATTATTAATTGCCAATAGAATATAGACATGAAGACCATTCATTCTGAAGAGAATGAGGATTTAGCTTTTAGAGTGGTCCCTCTTTCTATACATGACTACCATTCATACAGATACATAAAGTCTTCCCAAAGGAATTGCACCTTTTAAATAACACTTCTCTCTACTCTCCTTCTTCCATTCCCTCCTTGCCCTCCCCACTTTCCCAAGCACTCTTTGAGCTGTGCATCCTGAAAACAATTATCTCCCTGTGCTCTGGGTTTCGGGCTATAACTCTGTTTTTCCCAAGAAACTCTAAATATAAACCATTGTCAACCCAGAGGCCCATAGCTGTTACCTGTGTAAGATAAGATAAAAGGAGGTGTAGACATAAAGGGAGAGCAGTTAAAAGGACACATTATTTGGTTCAGCTAGATGATACAGTTATAACAAATTTTAGAAGTTGCGTTTTTTCATCTAGTTTTGTTACCTAGAAATAAACCTATAATTAAAAATCTTTGATTCTCTCTGTGCACATTGAACACTCAGCTTGGGGGGGCTCGGTTAGGACCTTAGGTCAAATCTGAAGCCAGACTGCCCAGTTTGAATTCCGGCCCTGACATTTTCTAGCTATATGTCTTTAATCTCTTTAATCCAGCTATATGTCTTTAATCTCTTTAATCCTCAGCTTTCTCATTTTTAAAATGGACACTATAAAAGGACCTACCTTATAGGCTTATAAATGTTGAATAAGAGCATGGACGTGAAGGCGTAGCACTGTACCTGGCACAGAGGCAGCCCTCAGTAAATTTTAATTGTCATTATTACGGTAGCCAAAAGCTCTCTGGCTGCCTTAGTGGGGTGTGAGTAAGAATATATTTTCCCCAGCTTCTTCCTGTCCTCTACTCTTTCCAAGCACATATTTTGTAGAGAAAATTTGCAATTAGACAGAAGAGTGCCGTGAAATTGTCCCTTTGCACTGAAGTCTTCATGGGAATAAGCCAATGTAAATCTTTCGCAGCCAGCTATGGCATGATGCCTGCCGATTTAGGCTCACTTGTTTAGCCTGACTTGCTGGTGGAATGTGTGTGCTGTTAGGAGTAACCTTGGGGCCAGGAAACATCAGGAGTCAGAATAAGAAGTGTAAATATTGCAGAGTGAGCAACCCTTACAGCTTTAAGATTGCTGGTGTGGGGGGCACTTAAAATCATGTGACAGAAACTGGCCATGCCTACTCCTTCCCTGTTTCATCACATGGGGTTCTGGTTATTGAGAGAAGCCATTCTCTCTCCTTGGTGCTCTTGCCAATCCAGGATCATGGCAATCGTCTAGAACGATTACTCTGTTGCTTCAGTAATCAGCAGCCTGAACTGTGCTCATCTCAGTAAGATTAGAAAAAAACTCTCAGCTGTACAGTGGACTGCAGCAGAGTCTGTGTGAACATGCTGACCAGGAAAACCATTTCCACCTGGGCAAAGAGCACTCGAGACAACAAACACTATGTCATTTTCGGGCGATTAGAGATGGTCGCTCTCCTTTCTCCATGCATGTTAAATTGTGTGTGTGTACAGCATAGGGCAGAAACATTGAGTGGAAAGAAAAAAGACCTGAGATCCTGCTTTTAATTAGCTTCTCCTCTGACATTAGTCGTGTCTTTCTGTATCCACCCATCTTAGGTCCTCTAATCATTTTTTACTACAGGCAATGAACATATATCCCTCCGTTCTGATAATAGGTACCTGTCTGCACAAGGAAGTGGATCAACACCATCCTCTCCCTGCCCCCGCAACTCCCTTCCTGCTGATCAAGATGTTTAAGCTTCAAATTTCTATTCGGCCCCTGGGTCTTAGGCCCAATTTCGAACAAGCTGGCATGGGGTGGGATCTGGTGGTGTACTTTTTAATTGCATTATCCTGGGTGATGCAAATCTTTTCATTTTCCATGCATAAAGCACATACTGCACAGGGCACACGCTTCCCACCGTGACTTTGAGCTAGGGCCCAGTTCCCTCCCAGGGCCATTTTGTCAGCTGTTCTAAGATCTTTTGTCATCTCAGTGCTATTAATTGCCCTTGAGCAGCATCAGGCTTTTTAATTCAGATTTTCTTAGAACAGCAGGAGGAAAAATGGAATGATTGTAAAAGGGAGTTAATGTTAATTGCTAATGTAGGTAGGGGTTTTTGTTGTTGTTTAAGACAAGCCCTTTAAATTTAGTAATCTTGACAGAAAAAGGCAGAGACTGGATAAAGAATCGCAGTCCAAGGACCTTCTCCATGAGCCTTAGGAGAAGGAATGAATGTGTTTCCCTTTTGTTTCTCGTTGTATGGAATCTGATTGTCCCACAATCAACCTTCCAAAAGATCTAGCTTGAGTCAGAAATAAAAGTGATGCCTGTGAGGGCCACATGGCACATGTCCTAATTTTAGGGACTCATGGGTGGGAAAGAAACAAAAATTCAACCTGCGGAATATAAATTTTATAGAGACACCTTAGGAGATTTTGAATCCAATCAATATTACTGATGGTAGGTGAAAAAATAAAGTATTAAAGAAAAATGCCCGCCCTTTTGGAAGATGGGAAAAAAGAATTGAAGAATCGGGCCCTTGACATAACTTAAGAAGAATCAGACTAGACTTTTAGTTTCACCAGGTAAATTAATCCACCATCTTGATACCAAGAGAAGAAAGTTTTTTTTCTTTTTTAGACAGAATTATCATTTGAACCGTTTCCACCATTAAAATGGTGTTTTAATTATGTTCGTAAATGTATTCTTACACAAATTGTTGGTATAAAATTTCTTTTAGGTAATGTTAAAAAAAAAACAAAGCTAAAACAAAACTCTTTGTATATTCATATAGACAAATATCCCACTTTTCTTAAACAGCTACATATATTTAAAAAGTGTGCCTTTGTTCTCACTGAACTTCCATTCTTGGCTCTTCTGCCCCAGTCCCAACCCCACTTCACTCTCCAGATGAGAAGGCGTGAGTCCCTCAAGTGTTTGATGGCTCTTGTCACCATTTTGGAGGCCACAGTAGTTCCCTCTGAGAAACCCTCACTATTTCGGCTCTGACTTCACTGTAAGCTCTGAGGGAAGTCCACTTCCACGGTGGAGACTTCGGAAATGACGAGCCATGTCACTGTAGTTAAACTGTGTAGTTAAATTTCAGAATGATTTCGAATGGTAAAAGAGGTATGTTGACCGCAAATCCACTCTGGGTTTACCATTTCAGTGATGCTCCTCTCTGAGTGTTCATTTAAATTTCAGGAAGAGAATGTGGCAAGTGCAGACTTGGCTTAAAACCCCAAGTACAAAATGCTGAGACATCACTGAGGACCAATGGGGCATACCTAGAGATTCTCTAAGCAAGGGTCTTTCTGATGAGAGTGAAAATAAAAGTTTCCCCCAAGCCAATCCCTAATGGTAATAAATGTCCTCACTGAAGTTAGATTCAAAGGTCAACACTTAATCCAAAAACTTTTTTGCACCAAAGCTATCTTCTCCCAGCTCAGTTCTCTGATGCAGTTAAAGACCTGTTTACATTGCAGTTGCTTAAAAGTCACAACAAATGGGCAACCTAAGGAGTAATTTTTTATAATTCTTTGCAATTATTAAAAACTCATATATTGTTACACACATTGGGTACCTACTCTGAGAAGGCACGGCTCTGCGGCACTGTGGGAAATGTAAATATTTAAATCTAAGGTGTCACTTAATAGTCCTTTACCACTCAAAGTTAGAGGGGTTTGCATTTTGTGGTCCAGCCTGGCATAACATTGACATACCAATAAAGACAAGTTATGTCTGGTCACTGTAACCTCTTTCCAAACTAGGTGGGAAGACCTTAACCATCATCACAGGCGTGGAAACCCTGAGAAACTGTTCTTTCCTGGAAAAGTCAGCCAACAAGCTAAGAATGAAAATGGACCTCAGATTCTCCCATCCACGTAGAACGCTATAAAGACCCAGGAACAGACCACAGTCACAGCCAGCCATTTAGGCTGTGTGGTGGGAACTCACTGCAACACCAAGATCTTATCTTGAGGACAGCTGTGACAGTTGCACAGTGGCGAGAACCTGCACACAAAGTGAGATAGAGTTAGGTTTGAGTTCTAACTTTGCCACTTCCCTATTGGGTGACTCTAGGCAAGTGATGTACTCACTCTAATTCTCAGTGCCTTCATTTGTATAATAGGAAGAAAAATTCTGCAAGGTAGGACTGATTTAAAGATTAAAGTAAGATGAAAGCATTTGGAGTTATGCATGGCACAGATTCTATTATTGCACAATCTTTGTCAGGACATTGCAACATCTTAAGGTACAGTGTCATATCTAAAATTAGAGTGACACTTTGGAGAGTGAGAGAGAACACTATTCACAAGTATTCCAGGACAAAGGTGTGAACTGAGATCATCCCAGACCTGGGTCATTATCACTGAAATCAAGTCCTGCTTCTTTAGCATGGGTCTCACCTGAAACTTGCAGAAGTGTTCTTTTCAAATGAGGGTTGCTTTCAACGTGACCGTCCCTCTTTTGGCTCAGATGAGCCTAGTGAAAATTCATCTATTCTCCATCCTTTTTCCCTGGATCCCACCTAAGAAAGCCCAGTGACTCTGGCTAGCTGACAGGCCAGCAGGCTCTAAATGCTCCAATGTCTTGTAGCTAATGCAAAGGACAAAACAATTCATGGTGTCTGGCCCTGGCTCCTTTCATCAAGATAAGGCCCTCTGCAGCAGAGAATTCTAGCCATAGAAGCACTCCTGGCTGCCCATACACTCCAGCCCCTCTCCATCATCCATCAGCCACTGCAGCGTTTAAAGCTGCAAATGACAAAGACACTTCACAGAGGGGATCGATGTTGGATTAGAGCAGAACCACTTGAGAGCAGACAGGAACAAAGCTGCTCCTGTGTTCAGAAACTGGTCTCCCCGCCAGGGAAAGGTAAGCAGACATTTTGCTCGGGAAAGTCTCCTATATGCTTGCCTACCAGCTGCTCCCAAATACACACTCTTCATTTTCCTTAAAGTTGTTTTTCACTGGAAAAAAAAAAAAAATCGGCAGTTTGCTTTAATGCTGCTTTGTTTTCAGTGATAGCCATACCAAAATTACTATTTATAAGATGAAGGATAAAGGAAAAAACATCTCTTTCTGACAATTCTCTCAGAAAAAAATCTTAGAACCTTAGAAAAAATAAAGTTAAATCAAACCGTATTATTTAAACTTGAAATAGTTGGATTAGAAAACGTTTTACAAACATTTTCTAATCCAACTGTCTTATTTTCTTTCTTCCATAAAGATAACCATCTTTAGCTTTTCATAGTCTGTACATTTTCTTCCCTGTCCTCTGTGTTCCTTCAACTGGAAAATTCACGTTAATAACACATGCCTCACCTGCCTCACGGGATTTTCAGTGTGGATTAGTGATAATAAAATAACACAAGTGATCAGTGTTGATATGGTACTTTACAGCATATTATAAAGGAAGCGCTTTCATACAATCCTCACAACAACTAGTGAGTGGGTAATATGAACTATAGCGTATCAATGTGGGTGGAGAGGATCTCACAGTACTACATGCTATTGATGGCATAACTGTAAGGAATGATGACGAGTGTCCATGTGTCAGGTTCTTTCAGGAGGAGGAACAGAGACAAGGATGGCTGAAATCTCCTATCAGTGGCCTGAATACTTCTCTCGGATTCCTCTGAGGCTCTGACAGCCTCAACATTTTGGCTTCCCAAAGCAGTTGGGTAAACTGAGGAGCTGTGTTGGGGCTGGAGGAAGGAGCATTGGGACAAAATGACTGTGTTTGCTCATTGCTCAATGACCTGCCTGTATCATCTCTCTCCTAGAGAGGCTGTGAACGTAGCCAGCTTTATACCTCCTACTCCAATTTGGCCTCACTACTGCCCTCCTGTCACGTTCACTGCCTTCCACAGCGAGGATTTAGTTGTCAGGTGTGTCTGTGGCCTGTGACAGAGTATAGAAACCCACGTCCTCCATCAGGCTAGAGAGCCGACAATAACACAATCTCTTCTCCTTGGAAAGCTCGGCACTGAGACTCACTCAGAGTTAGTCAGCCGGCACAAACAACCTCTCTTTCGTCTCTGACTACACAACAGAGAATACGTTTCTGAAATTAAATAGATTTACTTTCTTGAGTGTTAGATTAAATTTCCAATCTAGAATTCCACTCTTTCATGACTGCCAGCCCCCTTCCCTCTGGAGCCATTCTTCTCTTTGTCCTCAGATGTTACTAATTCCAGAAGACCTCGGTGTTCTCCATGCTGGGTACTCTTCCTGGGGGCTCCAATGCACCCATGGGTCACCCTACCACAGCAGTGAAATCACTCATTTCCTATCTCCTCAGGAGACCGTGAGCTTCTTGGAGTTAAGGACCATGACCTTTTTATTTCAGACACCGCGCACGAGGCTAATAAATATTTTTAGAATAAGTTGCTAAGTGTGATAGATTAATCAAAGCAGCCTAGAGAGTAGCGAATGTAGAGCTGAGCACACTCCTGGCTTGCAATAACACCATGACTCACCACTGCCCATTCAGATGACTATGCTTGCCTGAATCGAAGTGTTTAAAATTAATCACCAACCCTCAATGGTATTTCTTCTTCATTTCATCTTTACATTACAAAAGCATCATCCCTTAAACAACAATCTTGAAAGACTATTTGAAAAGGGATTTGGGGAGGGTACATGTGAATTTTTTATAAAATTCTTGTTTAAGGAAAAAAGATTAAAATAATCACCAAAGAATGAGTTAACTTTTTATAATGCTCATGACCCCAATTTCTTTGGGCCCACGACTGCAGAACTGGGCACACTGTTTTTTCTGGCTGGAACTTATGGCTCACACTGACAATCAGGCTACTCAAGTTGATATGACTGTTGAAGGACACAAGTGGACCCCATGCTGTCAGGACACAGTGCAGAGTCTCAGGGTATGACTCTTTATCAACCAGTGCCAGCTATTAATGAGTAATCTCCTGGCTTGATAACCAGAATCTGCTGCTATGCATTCCTAGCACTCATCTTCTATTGCATTTCAGTTATTTTAGACAAGTCCCACTTTGCATGATTGATCATTATTTTTACTTTCACGAGGTTTAGGTGGCTGGGAAGAAAACCACAGCAAAAGAGCATGGCAGGAAGTTTCTTTGCAAAAGATTCACATATTACCTTTGGGTTATGGCTTCTTAAAACCCAAATTCTTAAGTGTTCTGAGGTTAAAAGCTTCCTATTTGCCACAAAGTTGAAGGATGATGATTTAGCTGGTGTTTCTTTTACAAGCATAGTTTTACATTTGGCTGTCTACAGATTAATAAGTCTTTTTCACCAGGGAAAGTCATTATTAGAGAAGTAGATTCTGAATCCTGACAGAGCTCATTTGGGAAATGAAGCTGAAGAATTATACTTAAAATGTACAGTCTACCTCCTTCCCAGAATCATTCTTGATTGGAGCTGGAGTGGGAAGGGGACTGGCTGAATCATCCAATCTGAAGTTAAATTAGGCTGCTTCTGGATCTTTTGAGAAAAATGGAAGAGAAAATAAGGGTGTGGCCATAACATAAATATTTCCCCTTGTTTCCTCTATTTTTTTTTCTCTTAATAAATAGATAAAGATAGAAAAGAACTTTGAATTCAGTTAAGCTCATCACACTATCTTATTAATTTAATAATTACAGCTACCATTTACTGAATACTTATTATATATCAGTCATAGTTTGTAAAGCCCCATGAGATGAATACTACAATTATCTCTATTTTACGATGAAGAAGCTGCAGCTCAGAGATGGGATTACAATCCGCCTAAAGTCGCACTGCTAGGATCAAAACTGAGGTCTGTCTGTTGCCAAAGACAGCACTGTATCTTGCATTTTCTCTTTCATTTGGAGGATAAGAGAGAGGATATCCACAGGTGTGAAAGTACTTCTTCTAAGTCACACATCGTGTTAGTGGCAATGCTGTGATGAAAATACAGGTCTCTGGACCCAAGGCTATCACTTCCTGGGGTTAAGGCATCATATCACCAATTAAAGCAGATGTATTATAGTATTTATTGTCTATAAATATTTCACTTCATTGCATTGAACCAGATGGCCAGAAGTTGAAGGGATGGGCCACAGGGGAGGCAGGTGTCAGTGTAAAAAGAAAAATTCAGGAAAGATTCAAAGCAGAGGAACCCAATTCCCGGCAACGGTCATTCCAGGTAAAACAATTCCTAAGAGGGCACTTGGAGTTGTGGCAAGTAAATATTGAAAGAACAGAGTTTGCCAGGGGAAAAAAAGTAATGATTCTCTTGCTAGTTAAGGTACTTTTAGGAAACATGCATAAACAGTTTGGGTAGTCGGTAGTTGACATAATACCAAAGACTCAAGGTAGAGAACCTGAGAAAGGGGAGAGAAGTCCAAAATGGGAGAAAAATTTAATTTAAAAATTAAATAGAAAATAGCAGGGCTTGGAGATGAATCCTGAAAATAAGTTCATGAAATCTGACATTGACCCCAGGTTAGGGTTCCTTGAAAGGGCAACCTGGTGCCTATCACACATGCTCCAGAAGAATTCAGACCATGAGAATGGCAGTGGGCATTGAGCCACTGACCCACTGAGTCTGCAAAGGACAATCAACGCTCTGGGTCTCAGCTTCCTCCCACATCCTCCCAGAGGAATATCCGTCACAGCATTCTACAACTCTCTTCCTGCTGCTTGTCCTGGCATTGCCACACTGTTCATTGGTTACCTAGAAGGGCTGGTGGGTACTTCAGAGGAAGGCAGATGAAGAGGGTCATAGATGTCACCATATTCCAACGTTCACATCTGCCATCACTACATTCATCCTTCACTTGAGATTTACCCGGCCACACAACAAATAACTATGCATTCCCACCAGCTGAGTCTTCATGTATTCTAGGTTGTGGAGAAACACAATTCAAACCAGAAATTAGGTCCCAAGAGTGCCTTGCTGCTAAATTGGTTGGAGAAGTGGCAAGCAGTGCAAATCAGCCTGTAGTGAACTTAGAATTTGAGAATCATTGTGATTATCGCTTGATGAGAGAAGAAGGAGAGGATGAGATAGGAAACCCAGTACCCCATCCCTGACCTCCTACTGCTGAGTAATCAAGACTGGCCATAGACTCTTGTTGTACAGAAGAAGGTTCTGCTAATCATGGCGTGCAAAAATTATATTTTGGGGAAGGAAAACCTCTTTAGCACATGTTTTGCCTACTGTGTGGGTTTGCAGGGGCGGGGGGGATTATGTAATAAGAAGTGTTGTTCACAGGAAGTGAAGGGCAGCCTCTGCACCCTTCACCCTCCCATCTCAGACTCCAGAAAGCTCTTCTCTTAGGTCTGTCAGGAGCAGGTAGCAGGCACAGTCACCTCTTCCCTTGAGTGAGCCTGGACAGTCAGCCTTCACAGGGCCATCCTGGATGGTATTTGCCCCTTAGACAACCATATAGTGCTCCCTAATGGCTCGCATTCCACTTGGTGGAAGTGTGTTCAGGAGCATTTCCCTGAACCTTAGTTTCACTCTCAAGCCAGAGGCTATTTCTAAAGCCCAAAGGGTATGTGACTCTCTCGGCATCAAACAGCATTTGGTTGTCTTTGTCAGCAGCTCCCAGTGAAACATTCAACTCTTGACCCTCTATGGGAGGATTTACCCCCAGAATATGGCAGATCCTGGACAGTTTCTTTTTCTACTTTCTGGTTCACTACCTATGCTTGCCTGCTGCCCTACTGACACAGGCACAGGAAACTCAGACTAAGTTTAATAGTAGCTTAACTTCAAAAGATAATTACAAAAGTTTTTTTTTTAAAAGTGACACTAAAAATAAACATACATTTAATGACATTTTGAAGTCAAACATCTTATGAAATTAAACACAGTACTCGTTTTTTAAGGTAGCTCGTGTTATTGAAGATCCCCTGTTTAGATGATGGAAATTGGTTTGTTCTCATCTATAGTAGGATAGAATGGAGTAAAAAAGAATTGTGTAGCTTTCTTCAAGCTGTCTTTCTTCTCTGGGTGGGAGGTTGGATTGAAATAAGGAGAGGAAATCAGTGAGAAAGAAATCAGTGAGAAAGAAGCCCAAGTACAGGCTCCGCCACGCCTCTCTCCCTGGCATCTTTGTTCAGCCCTATGTGAGACAAGTGATGTCCAGGAATTCAGTGTGAAAGACAGCATCCATTCCTGATCACCCCTGAACCTTCCCTAGGAAAGGACTTTATTAGCACCAGACTCTCGGCCTTTCTCTTCCCACTCCTTCACTCATTTTTCTATAGAGATAAGCAGCGAATTACCAAGAACAAAGCAAGAATGATTCAGTCTCAATTTTAGAGGTTGCACAGGTCACTGGATTAAGAATTAATGATGTACTTCCAAACTACTCCCCTAAATTTTTTCATGTCAAGGATGATGGGATATAGTTCTTTGTGATCTTCTCCCAACCTTCGCTCTTTTGTGTAACAAAGGTAGTTTTTTGGAAAATGTTAGCTTACTTTCCTCTTTTGCTTTTCTGTGTATTCCTTCAACATAAGACAGCCTGGGCCCAGGTAAGAAGAGGAAGCATCATGGTTCAGAGAAGTGGTGCTCCAAGCCTCAGCTTCCTACTGAATTGAGAGCTGGTGGCCTGCTGAGGGAGCTGGGAGACAGGCAGGCTGGGCCAGAGGACAGACGGAAGACATGTCAGACACTCAGCAGTATCTACAGCACCATCAATTTCTGGGAAAAGGCCAAATTCCCAGAGCCCCAACCAAGCTAAGCAGGAATAGGCCGCAAGTTCATTAGCCATAGTGACAAAGAGCATTACTGGAATATGGATCTGAACTGCTTGCCAGAGCAGAATCAACACCCAAGTCCCAGGTCAGAGGCTTCGTCCCTTCAGTGACACAGTCCAGCCAGCCACTCCCTGTGCCGTGAATAACATCTCAGAAACCAGCCAGGAGACAAGAGAACAATCTGAAAGACTGAGTAATTCTACCAAAAAGACTGAGTTAAACCTCAAAAGAAAGTGTTCTTTACTGTTTCTCTCCAAGATTTAAACTGAACTCAAGTTTTTCTCTCTACCATCTAGCGGCTGGGCTCCCTGCTCCGAAGAAAGGTGAGGTTAGTTATAGACTCAACAAACAATTTATATCTTCTTCAAGTGTCCCAGTTGGAGTCAAAGTAATTTTGTAATAACACTATTTCATTTATTTATTCATTCATTCATTCATTCATTCATTCATTCAACAAATAATTATTAAACCTACTCTACTCTGAGAATTGGGCTGGGTACTCTGGATATCAGTTAAACTTGGGAGTAATGACAGGTGTTTTTGGTCGGGGAGTAATGACAGGTGTTTTTGGTCGGGGAGCACTGGCTGCTCAGACTACCACCATAACACAGAGGACTATGAATAAGGGTATGTCCTGTGCTGGGAAAGATGAGCCCTGCTGCTATAGTTATGCCCCTTAAATAGCTGAATACTTCTAATTTTGCTTCTCCGGTAAAATGTTTTTATTCCGCTTAGAAAAACTGGCTTGAGGCTATTTCTACTGACAACTTTCTTCACAGTAGGATGGACCCCACCAACAACTGGCCCAAATATTTGTTTAATAATATATGAAGTCAAAAATATCATTATGAAGCCATTCCTCAAGGTAATGGAAGAAACAGGTAGATTATGAAGACCTAATCAGTTGTGCAGGTTCTCTAGACCCCATTATAAAACTGATGGATTCAGTGCATAGCAGAAATTACAAAATATGTCACTCTGATAATTGCTACAAGAGGAAATATAAATAACAAACAAATACATGGAAATAATTTACATTTTCACAACGATAACTAAAGTAGTACATACTAAAGCAAACCTGAGGAACTATTTTCATCTGAATTAGCAAAAAACATTCTGACAAGAATTTACTTAAAATATTATTTTATACATTTACTGTTATATTACTATTGGCATTGTAAATTGATATAAACTATTTTGGGAATGCAATATAACACAGCATAGACAGAGCAACAAAGACGGTCATAAATTTGGCCTAGAAATTTTATGCCTAAGACTTCATCCTAAGAAAATAATTCGGTAGAAGCAAAACCTCTATGATGGCAGAGTATTCTCTATAACATTATCAACAGAAGGGTAAAAAAGGACACAATCCAAATGTTCAACAATAGGAAAATGTGGGCACATCACACAATGAATTAACACCCAGTCACTGAGAGAAATAGATAAGAAAATATGTGGCAATGTGAAAAATGTGATGAAGTGTTATTTAAAAAAAGCAGAGTTAAAAAAGATACTATGATTGCCACTATGTAAAACATGACCATGTATAAGCAAAAAGGGTAGCAACCGTGTTAAAATGACTTGATTACATTATTTTTCAATTGTTTTTAAACATTGTTCCAAATGATTTTTAATGAAAAAGTATTCTCGAGCAAAATCTAAGGTCTCTATCAAATAGAATGTGGTCATGTATCATCTCATAAAGTCTCAGAAACAAACGGTCCCAAGAATGATAGCTGCACTTCAGGAGCTGGGAAATGGCTTTTAACCCAGATCTATAAGGAGTCTGTTGAGTGGTTTGAGGTGTGTCAGAATAGAAGCAGCACGGAGAGAAAGGCATTGCTTCTTCCAGGAACCACATTAGCCAGCTCCCTATCACTCAGCACATCGGACCCGCTGCAGGATTCCCAGAACTCCAGCATTCTGGTGGAAGGACTCTACGGAAAACATGGAAAAGCCAAAGCCGCAAAGCCAGACTGAAAGGTTTTTAATTACATCAAAAGAGTTGAGCTGTGGTCTGTGTTTCACATGAAGCCTTTTTTTCATCTATTTTCTTACTCAAATACTATTGTTGTTAGTGTCTTTAAGATACATCCTGCCAGGTTTTATACAATTTAACATTATTTTGTTACTTTGTTTTATTTTTTATGAGATCAGTGTGACTTGTTGTTTCCTGGGAGTTTGACAAGGAATCTGTCAGGGTCTTTCACCTAAGCTTACTCACAAAACGTCCCCAATCTCTGTATTCAAGAAAAGAAAGACACAGAACTGAAAAGGGCAGGAAGCTGGGCCACCCTTTTGTTTGTGCTCAGCACGTTTGATCCCAAGACTTCCGGAGAGGAAAGGCCTTGCAAACCACCCAAGCAGCAGGCAGAGTGAAGCCGGTGTTTACTTTGCTCCCAGTTTCCTCCTCGAGGAGGACCCCAGAGTGTAACCTCTCCATTTGCCACAAGAAACTTGGGGACTCTGACACCATTATTTTAATAAAGAGATGGTAGCAAATGCCTTCTGATAGCATTTTATAAAACCTCCCTTCCGGGAGAGGAGGGTTTCCCTGACCTTCCCGGGGGCCCCCAGGGCCTCAGGTAACCTCTGTACCCAGGGGATGTTTAGCAGCTCCATCCACTGCAGGTTTCTTGGTCCCTTCCAGAGCATGTGTGAGCAGAGAAGAAGCAAAGTTGCTTCCTTTGAGTGCTAGCTCATTATTCAGAATGAACAGTTTTCCTTCTAAGAGCTTTTCTCTGCTTCTTTGTTACTAAACAAAATATTAATGAAGTTATCACATTTATTATAATACAGAGGACATCAAAATTAGACCCCAAATTCATAACACTAAACTTCCCTTGTCATCTATACTTTGCCTTCTGATGATCATGTGAAAATCCCAAGGATGTCAGATTTCATGCATCTATTATTAGGCCTGGGTATGATTTTTGTAGTGGAATTACACTCTGCTTTGAGGAGAGGCATCAGTAATGCAGTTTCAAAAGTGTGTAGCAAAGATGCAAAAGAAAATGCTGTAACTAACCAATCTGCTCTTTGCTGCAAAACAAGCATCATGTTTTCTGAGCATTTCCTGAGTTCTGAAATCAGGCCAATGTTACTCTCAGGGTGAAAAACCCAAAACTTGGAAAACCATAGCCCTTTTCAGGGCAATATACATCCATTTCCTTAGCTCTAGAGTAAATTCCATCAGTATATATTTCCACTCTGTTTCTTATAAATGACCAGCATGTGTTTCTTCAACAACTTAAAAAATGTGAATTACTTTGTAAACCACCATAAAATTTCAATATAATTCCTATGCATCAGAATGAAAGGGCTGGAAGCTTTTAGGGGCATAACGTAAACAGAGAAAGGCAGGTACAGTAACAAGGGGAGGAAATTCTGGCACTCTAGCCCTTCTCGTGCAATGTGGCTTAGATTGGCACCGTAAGTGCCTTCCGTGGAGCCCACATTTCTGAGTGAGCCCTAAGATGGCCACAATCCAGGGCATCCTATGAAACTTCATTCTTTACAAAATATTTCCTTCTCAAATTCACAGCTACTTATCCACAGCTACGATTCCTCAATGGCTGAGAAGAGCTTTTACCATTTGAGCTGTTTCATATCAAGACCAAATAAAATAAACGAGTACAGAATTTTCAGCCATAGTTGCCTGTGATTCTTTCATCCTGTGACCCCTTCTTCATCACTAATATCAGCTATGCTTAGAAAGAAGTTCCCATACAGTTCTAAATAGGATTCTCAATCTATAAAAGAATCTCTAATAATCATGATTTTTTAAAAAAGGCTGTTATTTGTGTACTGGAATACTAAAATAACTATTGGAGTCTTTCTGCAGTCTCCCATCTTGAGGAGTCAGAAATTCAAAAGCAACAGTGGTTGTTGGCAAGAGATTTTATTGGGTATGATTTCACTATCAAAGTTTAAATGTGACTTTTCACGTGTTCCTATGCATTTACCCCTTTCTCCCATATATAATTCCAATTTTTTCTCTGCGTCTTTTTATGGTCTTCTAAGGAACTGATAAAACTCTGACTTCCAGTTTCATTTCTAGAGCTTCATTTCTAGTTATTATATCTCTTAGATGTTCAACAAAGCAGAGTCAGCCAAATTCTCTAGGGCAATATGTTAGAGTGAGAGAACTGAGGGCAGTCTTTCTCACAGTGTTGTCTATTATTATTACTGCATGCATAGAATGCTTAATATTGTAATTCTGAGTAAAACAGAATTTTGTAAAAAGTCAGTGCTCTGGGATGAGGGGGATAAGGAAGGGGGTGAGGAAAAGAACTCATCAGTACTTACTGAAGACACAAGAACTGGAAATTTGGGCTAAAAATAAGGAATAGAGAATAGCCCAATAAGACTACAAAACTTACAACTAAAAGAGAAATCTTCTGTTAGTTATGACAAGAACATTTCACGTGCTGTCCCTCAATGAAGCTGCAGCCACTGTTAAAGTCACATCAAAAAAAAAAAAAAGCCACATCATGATTAGTAGAATCAGGCCCAGATGCTAACTTTCAGAAACAGGTTTTAAAAAAAAAAAAGTTCAGCTTCTCAAACCTTCTAATGTGATTATTCATAAGGGAGAATGGTAACTGCACATGCCCAGGATTGTCGAGGCTCCAGATTGAAATTATCTGCTATAAAGCAGAAGTTTCTTCCCAGTTTCTTGTTTTCATTTAAAGAAACTTTATGAACTGTGCATTCCACCCCATGTCATACCCATGTTTATTTTAATACAAAAATAATGTTTTAAATTGCCATTTGTGCATCCCTGACACACTGCAGGCATAAGTGCCACCATTTAGTAAAGACCAAGAGTAGTACATACTTTTGACCTGTACAAAGCACTCAGAAACCTTGTTGAAATATAGATTCTGATTCTGTTTGTCCAGGGTGGAATCCCACGTTCTGCATACCTAAAAATCTCTCAGGTTATTGCTCTGTGTTTTGACTGGTGAGGCTAGAGATCAGCTGATTGTACAATGTAGTCTCTAACCAGCAGCTTCAGCGTCTTCTGGGAACTTGCTAGAAATGCAGACTTTTGGCCCCCATTCAGATTTACTGAATCAGAAACTCTAGGGCTGGAGCTCAGGCATCTGTGTTTTTTAACAAGCCCTCCAAGAGATTCTGATTTAGACTAATTAACCAGGGCAGTAAGAGTTAGGTCAGCCAAGAGTAGACATAGGTGTTTAAGTCCTTCAGGGTCCAGGCAGATGGCTTACAATCAAAAAAAGGGATTTTCTGGACTTGACTCAGGAAAGGAGACTGGAAGAAAGTGCTAGGAGGAAACGAAAGTTCACCGGAACAATCCCATCCATGTGAGGCTCGGCCTTTTGATACCTGAGTTTAATATTCAAGCTCAAGAAGGGGGAGGTGAGGTAGGGAGGCGTTGGAGGATATTCCCGCTGAACTAATGTGCCATCATACTGTAATTAACCTGAGACAGAAAACATTAATTTCTACGAGTTAGCAGTCATTTTTTGGAAAATCTTTGTTTTATGTACTTTAGAGTCTTCATCTGTTTCCTTAGGAAAATTCCCAACTTTGTCCTTTATTGCTTTCTAGAGAATTTGTATGAACTTTTGCTGCTAAGGGAAAAAGAGATATGTCCAAGTCTAGATAGAAATAGCTATAGAGAGAGTCCCAGAAGTGAGGTCTAGGGGAGCCACAGCTCCGGAGGGAGCAGTGGGGGGGCCTGTGGTGGTGGACAATTGGGAAACCACTGAGCCACCTGGGACCGCTGTTCCCCTCCTTGCCTGAGATGCCCGCAAACGGGCACTGTGCCGCGGAAGCCGAGCTGCCTCACTGCAAGAAAAAGCTTGGAATTTCCTTCCCCTGGGCCAAAACCCAAGCCTGGAGTCTCAAAACGAACTTGGTATTGCTGCTCACAGATGAGGTGTTTTGCGTAGGGATATGAAGTGCGGCTTATGATTTGATCGTCATGCCTCATATGAAAGAGTAAGTGATAGAGTTATTGATCCAGGAAAAGACTGATTTTTGGGCTGTTCTTTTTGGTGTTTTATTTTCTTAATATTTGGGAACAGCCTTTAATTCATAAGCAGTCTCTATGCAGCATGAGCTTGGAGGGTACCCAGGTGTCCGCCTTTCCAACCAACCGCCCCCCCCTGCCTCCCGGAAATACACACACACCAATGGCCTGCTGTGTGGCTACAGCTCTTCCTCTGCTCTGCCTGTAGGTTGTCCCTCCTGCTCCTCCAGAGGGTGTCAGCCAGCCCTGGCCAACCAGCAGGCTTAAATGATCTGATGCACTGTATGAGTAGCCCTGGCCTTAGGAGGTGTCACTTGAGGGGGCAGGACATAGACAGGAGGTTGTGGGGCTGTCATAGGCCCTGTGAGCTACAAGGATCAGGGGCTTTCTTCTCGTCTTGGCCCCATTTCTCCTCTTCATCCTCTCTCTAGGGTCTTCTAGCTTCTTCACTGACTCCACCCCCCTTAAATACTTTTGGAAAAGAAAGGTGAAGGTAAAGACAATTACTCTAAGCGAATTTGGACACAAAAGTATTTGTATATAAACAAACATATAAATAGGTGCGTAATCATCCTGACCCTGTCATATCAAATTTTGCTCCATTCAAAGAATATAAAGATTTCAGTTAAAAAGATTAACACCTAAGATCCAACAGCATATTCAGAATAAGACCATTCAATAATTAAACATATATCTATCAAGTTAACAGGCACTAGATACTATAGTCTATAAGAAAAACAGTGCATGTGCACATAAGTGCCCTCAAAGTCAGTTTCTTAGCAGCTGTTTTTAGTTATGCTATTATTCTGTACACTTGGTTACTTAGAGGAGCTGACCTGGTTTGCCAAATACAAATATTATGAAGACTAAACTTGAACTACACAATTCATTTTATTGTTGTATTTTCAAAAAGAAAAACTCATTCACCAGAATAGAATGTTTCCTAATAACCACAATATGATATATAACATTTATTGAACAATTACTAAGGGAAAGGCACTGTGCTAGTTGCTTTAGCTACCTAATATAATTCAATCCTTGCAAGGTACTACATGGCAGAGGTGGAAACAGGACACCTTGGATGTCAGTCAATTCCACTTGATGAATGAACAAAAACAAGCTGATGTCCAATTTTGACTTACCCCACTGCATCGCCACAGTGTTTCTGATTAGATGAGGCTAGGGTATGTGCCTGTTCCTTGGCTATGCCATGGTGGGGAGAAAGAGTTGGGAGGAGTCCCCAGGGACACAGCTGTTTTTCTCACCAGAGGGCAGTTCTACTGATCTGTGACACCAAAGCTGTGCCCAATGGTGAAGAGGTCACTCCCCAGAGAAAACCAGAACAATGCTAAATAGGCAAAATGTTGCTCAGGAAAGTAAACTGTCCACTTCAGAAACACTGAAACATACTCAAAGAGGTGAAATGAGTTTTCCAAGTTCACATGACTAAACAATGTTCACCCGTGGACAGGAAGACAGAACATCTGAAGCGCAGTGTGCTTTCTATTACTTGCAACTTTGAAACGACTTCGAAATTACTGCACAGAAACAGAAAGGAATAGAAAGGAACAGAAAGCAACATCAACTGTTTTAGGAGCCAAATCAATTAATTTCAAACAAACTGGCTCCCTCACCCCACCTCATTAAGACAGAAAATATTATAGACAAGCCAGAACCCCCAAATGACAAGCCTGTGTCAAGAAAGTAATCAGTAAATAAATAATTAATGTGAAGACTTTGAAAGGCTCTTACAGATCTCATACTCTGCTACATAGCACCTTTTGAGTTTGAATCATATTACACAGCAAGAACATCCAGCATTTTCCCTTAAGAATTGTTCAATAAATGTTATGTATTATAATGTTATTATTTGGAAACATATTCTATTTGGATGAATGAGGTTTTTTTTTTTCTTTTGATAATGCAGGAACTGAAAATGATATCCATGACTTTTAGGTAAGCAAAACTTTCCTAAAATTTCTTAAATAGAACACATCAGCACCCATCATCAAATAATATAATAATTGCAATACATGAAAGATTAAGAACTTATGCTTATCAAAAGAATCAATGAGCAAAAAAACCATGAAAGGGAGAAGATGCTTAGAGTACATGTAAGTGGAAAAAGACTCATCTAGGATATACGAAGAACTCTTTTTATTATTTATCTATTGCTACAAAACAAATTACCTCAAAACTTAGTGACTTAAAACAACAAACATTTATTATCTCAGTTTCTGTGGGTCAGGAATCCATGCATGGTTTAGCTGAGCACCTCTGGCTCAGAGTCTCCCATGAGACTGCGGTGGAGTTGTCAGATGGGGTTATAGTCATCTCAAGGCCTGACTAGGAGAGAATCTGTTTCCAGAAGCACTGTGCTCACTGGCTACTGCCTGGACTCATCAGTGGGCCTTCCTGTAGGGCAGTTTACAACATAGCAGCTGGCTTCCCCTAAGCAAAGTTTGGGGTGGGATGTGGGAGGGGGATGGTGAGAATGAGCAAGACAAAAGTCACTGTCTTTTTATAAACCTAATGTCAGAGGTGACATCTCATTACATTTGCCATATTCTATTCATTAGATATTCGTTAGAAGTGAGTCAGTAGATTCAGTCTACACTCAAGAAAGAGATACACTAGGGCATGTATACAGGAGCTGAGAATCACTGTAGGAAATTTTAGAGGCTGGCTACCACACTCTAACAAATCAATGAGAAAAGATAAACAGCATGATAGAGAAACGATCAAAGATTGAGCAAATACTTTACAAAAAAGAAATCTAAATTTTCAATAAGCATAAGAAAACGTGCTCATTAGTCATGAGGGAAATAAAAATTAAAACCAAGATGAAATCTTTCTGTACACCCAACAGAATAGCTAATGACAAAAAGACAATACAAGTATTGGCAAGGATGAGGAACAATTGAAATTCTCTGTACTTCTGGTAGGGTTGTAAATCTGTACAACCACCTTAAAAAACTGTTTGGCAGTATTTATTAAAACTAAACTACACATATTAGAATATGACTTAGCATTTCCATTTCTAGATAAATGCCTAACAAAATTGCATATATGTTTGCACCAAAAGACATGTATAAGAACACTCAAAGCAACTTTATTTATAATAACCGAAAACCTGGAAACCGCCCAAATATCTATCAACAATAGAATGGATAAATAAGTTGTGATGTATTTATACAATTGACTACAACAAAGCTTTGAGAAGGGGACAAACTACTGCTATACCTTAACAATATGAATGGATCTCACGAAATAATGTTAGGTAAAAGGAGTGGGTCAGAAAAACATATATATTGAGCAATATTATTAATCTAAAATTCAGAAACTGGTCAAACTAATCAATGGCAAGAGGATTTCAGAGAGTTGTTCCTTTTAGTGGGACTTAATAACTGGCAAGGGGCAAGTTGGGGAGTCTAGGGCCTGATAATGTCCTATGCTCTTGATCTGGTGATAAGAATCATTAACTTTGAGAAAATTCAGGATGCTATACCCTTATGATTCATGCACTCTTCTGTATGTGTATTGTATTATATTTCCATAAATGTTTTACTTAAAAAACAATAACAAACTTTTTTCCTGCAATGCTATTCAGAATGGCAACTGTGAATAAAACTTCCTAATAAATAAAACTATTGAAATTTGAAATTCTTTGTCTGTTGGTGCTATATCCTGAGTCCTAGTCTCTAAGGTCTTAAAATATCAAGAATTTGTTTTTAATTTAGTTCCTGAAAACTAGAAATTTACTAACATTGTTGACTTCTCTGTTTCCTTTCTTCCCCAAAGGGAGCTTTAGAAATGTTCTCCAGTTTGGAGGACACCAAAAAACAATCTGTCCCTCCCATCCTTAATGAATCCACAGAGCCTTGCTCAAATACCTCAGCCTTAAAGTGAGGAATGGAAAGAGGAGAAATGAAGCAAAGGAAGGGTAGAGGGATAAGCAAAATGCCAAAGGAAAGAGAATAGATGGATTGTGGGGTGGGGTGTATGTGAGTGTGTTTGATTGGGAGACCAGAAGAAACTGGAGGAGTATGAAAATAGGGATAGATAGAGAAAAAGACAAGAAAAGCCAGAAAAAGAGAGAATTAGGAAAGAGGGAGAGAGTTGAGAGATCTATATGTTGAAATTTCAAATACACTATCTTGTTCATACCACCATTCAGAACACGTGTCTTAATCCTTCAAGTGTGGAAAATATGGTCCTCTCATGTAATAAATGTTGATAGAGAAAATGAAAGCATGTTAGTCTTTGATAATTTTTTTTTCTTTAAAAAAAAAAGTGGCATAAAGAGATATGGCAGCGAAGAGTGCAACAAAAATTTGGCCATACGCAGCATTTTTATGGCTTCATAAGACCTAGGATTTGGAATAGACCTTAAACTTTATATAGCCTTACCCCAAAGTTGAATCTTAAGCTACTCCTTCATAACTTACAAATGGAAGAATTATGGTGGAGAAACAGTGCAATTTGCAAGCTGGATGAATTCATACATGTATGAAAGGACACTCAGTCCCTCGAGAGTCTGTAACGTGGCCACTTCCATCTACTGCTTCATTTCTCTAACACAATAAGACTAGTTTTTCCATGAGATTTGAGCAACCATGCTACTTTATTGCCTCAACACTGAATAGCTGTAAACAAACATGTGTGCATAGTGAATAGCTGGATTCAATAGATTTAGGACTATAAATACTTTGTTTTTAAGCAAGTTTAAGTTATAGCCATTGAAGAGTAAACATCCCATTGGCCAAGCCTGGGAGGCTAAAGCTCTGTTAGAAAGCAAACTTTAGAAAAGGCCTTTTGCCAACAGTGGTGATTGGCCTATCACCATCTCTTCCCTAACCCCTGCCCACTCTCCCCACCTAAGAGTAAATGTTTACCCTAAACTCCCAAACCATGGTAACACACAAATGATGGGGAGAGAAGCTAAATTGTTATTTTTACCTTTGTTCTCCTTTTCTCCACTTAGTAGAAAATTCTGCTTCAGAATGGAAGTTTTCTGCATGCATCCAATGTAAGAAATTACTTAAAAATCTGTCACTTAAATAGCCCTTAGTGAGAAGGTTCTTTTGTTGAAGGTTTGAAATCATTAGTTTTAAATTAAAATTGATGTTTGACATTGAGTAGTAGGCATTCATGGCATAAAATTAATCTGGGAAAATACTAAATGGTGAAATAAATACATACATGCTATATTGTACACACTATGTATTACATAGTACATCTTATGTATGTTTCTTAGGACTTGTATTTAGATGATTAAAAGCAAGGGTCTTTTCACAGACTACCCTGTGCCAAGGACTTGCTTTCTACAAATGTGAAATGTGTACATGCATGAATGCCATATTTGAATGTAAATCTCACAGACTAGTAGACTGTGCTGGATTCACAGTGGTATATTTGGAAAATATTCAGTTGGTTGGACCTTTTCTAATAGTTTCCATTTTTATCAAAAACAAAGTCAAAGCTATTTTCAGTGCTAAACCAAATTCTAAACAACACCCACTAGAATTAGCAAAGCAACTTTTCATCAGAAAATCACCTGCAGAATTTAGGAGGCAATTTAAAATTACTAATTGGTGTGTTAAATAGATATATTCAGAAAGTGCTGAGGGAATGAGTCAACACTTCTGAAAGAACCTTAATTTCAGGATTTCCTGAGCGAGTGCTCCAAATTATAAGCCTACCTACACATTAGTGCATGGGTTAGAGAAGTCAGTTCACCCAGACATTTGTCGTGTGCATAATTTTAAAAAGAATAAATACTATTTTGGAAATTGCTCTGGTTCAATTTGCCAAAAGTAACACCCTTTCTGGGCTCACAGCCACTGGATATTTGCTCTGCTTTCTTTATGACTGTGGGACCCTGAAACATTGTTTGCAATTTTGTCAAAGGATTCATTGAGTCAGAAGATAATCAGGGAGAACATATTGGCTATTAAAATGTAGAAACATAGTCCTGAGATTTCTTAGAAGAAAGTTAGCTTTTATTTTAATACTATTTATTTGAACTTGAATCCTATCTTCTCACTATCTCTAGTGCCACACAACCATCATTTCTTATCAACTCTTATCTGGGCTACTGCCACAGCCCCCTTATTCAACCTTGCTCAATATCTGTTGTCCACAGCAGCCAGCATGAGTTTTCGAGAGCTGTTTAAACACCTTAGGCTCTGCAGCAGGGGAGGCAAATCCATTCCTAGAGCAGCTATCTACCCCTCTGAGGACAAACCTCTGGCCCTATAGTCCACTCTCCACCACAGGACCTGTTGGTCTCTCTCTGCCTTGTCAGGGGCTCAAGCCTGAGGGTCTATTGGTAACAAGTTGGACATTCAAAGCCAGTAGTAGTGAGACAGGCTTTGGAAGTGGGAGTTCAATGTGATAGAACACTTAGCATTTAGTGTGAGGCATTTGAAAGATATTTTCCATTGACTTCAGACTTGGATAAACCCAGCTCATAATGGGAAGTTCTGGATTCATGGCTACTTAGAGTTCCATTGTTAAGCGTTCCATCTCTATCAAGGTTCAGTGATGTCCCAAGAGTGTCATTCTCTGATAAGGATGGCCTGGCTTGACTCCAGACTCATAGAAGCCTATGTCATGATTCTCCTATCGGAGCTTGTCACAAGCTTCATATTGCATCATCTTTCCCCCACTGACTAAAACATAGGAGCTGCTTGATCAGATGATGCCAGTGGCAGAGCTGAGAGCATCATGGCCTGGCCCGGATGCAGTGCTCTTTCCTGTTCTGGTTGCTATTCAAAGCTGGCAACCCTCTTTGTCACCTAGTTCGTGGGCAGCAGCAGTTTTCCCAGGTGTGAAATGTGTGGCGGCCAGAACCCAAAAAATCCTACGAGGCAACATGCTTCTTTTGGGGGGGTGAAGGATTCACGTGGTTGTAATTTGCATTTTTCTTTGAAAGGGATATCCCATGATACTCCTAGCAATGGATCCTTAAAAACTTCACTGAATTGTCCAACGAATCTTCAGAGGATTTCTCTCCCACTCTCTAGAGCACATGTGACATATCCAGCTCTCCAGTGTACTGCTGCCTCTTGCTCATCTTGCCCCAGCAGCAAGATGATGATTTGACAGCGTGATTTGTGGAGCACCAGGATGGTCCAGACTTCTTTGAACTATATTATGACTGAGAGCAGGAGGATTAAAATAGCCTTAAAGAAACACTGTACTTGAATATAGCCCTTCTCACATGAACAAGAAGTGTTTCTGATCCTTTTTCCTAATTGTAATGAAAAGAACACATCTCTAAACTAATGGCTGCATTTCACATATTTGAGGCCTTATTTGTCTGCTTTATCAGTATAGTCATTCCTTGGTATCTATAGGGACTGGTTCCAAGATCCACTGGATATCAAAATCCACAGATGCTCAAGTCCCTTATAACCATTGGCATAATATTTGCATATAACGTGTGCACATCCTCCTGTATACTTTAAATTATCTCTAGAATACTTATAATTTCTAATACAATGTAAATATTATATATATAGTTTTTATATTGTAGTGTCTAGGTAATAATGACAAGAGAAATGTCCATATATGTTCAATACAGAGGCAACCATCATAGGCAGTAACTGCACAGTACACATCAGTAACAATGTAACATCTTTTTATATTTCATTTTTATTTTATATTATTTTTATTTTAATTTTTGGTCCAAGGTTGGTTGAATCCACAGTTGCGGAACCCACAGATTTGAAGGGTTGACTGTAATGTCATAATTGGCATAGCAGCTGCAATGAGGCTGCTACTCAGTGAAGTCTTTGGTAGTATAAGTCATTCTCCAGGATCTGTCTGGTTTCTGCAGACTGATGAATTAAGATATGATAGGGAACTACAGATATTTATTCAGTTGACTATACACTGGAAAGGGGGAAAAACAGAAATTTCTAGAACTAAGTCTGAGTTTACATTGATACCCAGAGACTCAAAGCATCATCATAGCCCCCCATTAGAGTGGGGACCTGAGGGAGCCATGTAATAATAAAAAGCCCTGGCTAAATTCCAGCTCACGGTGGATCCCCAGGATCCACAGATCTGCCTCATATCACTCCCCAGTTCCTGATGCATAGTTGGAATCGATACGTTTAGCACTTGGAGTAAGCTCACATTGTATCCCAGGTCAGTAGAGCAAAACTTTTTTCTAATGAGGTTGGCCAAATAGAATTCTTTAATACTGTGGGTAGATGGTAGAGATTTGCAATAAAAAAACTGCAGGGTGGTGGTCCGCATCTGTGGATTCAACCAACCTCCATTCTTACTTTTTTTTTCTTTTGAAATTATAGATGTCAAGCAGCACTTTGGTTGGCTGCTGTCTAGGACTATGGTCTGCAAACTATAGTCAAATCCACTTCTGGGCTACTGTCTTTTTTTCTGAATAAAGTTTTATAGGAACGTAGTCCTGTTTAAGCTTTTTTTCTTTCCCCTATCACCTGTCAGGGAAGCTCAGGCATTTCTATTTTACTAAGAGTCATCCACCATTTTGTTCAGGCTTTTAAAAGCCATACCAGCATGAGTTTGTCCCATCCCCTGGGTCTTTGCCAGGGTGATAAATCTCACATTCTGAGAAAATGCCCCCAAATCAATGAATTCTTGCTTATCTAGCTTTATACATTCGAGCATCCTTGACTGAGTATCCTCAAAATCTGACCCTAGGAGTTCTTCCCTGGTTCTTGTCAGTACTGGGGGTAGTTGTTTTGATTTTTTCAGTGTATAAACTTTCTCTTGTCTCGTCAAATCATTAAAAAATGACCACAGCTGGATCGTCCCGGGATATAACCCTAATTACCTGTCTGGCAGCAGGAGCAATGATGAGGGCAGCACTTAAGGGGAACACTTGTCTTATGGAGAGGAGGATTCTGCAGCATCTTTCAGCCTGGCAAAGTGTTAGCCCTTGCTAGGAAGAGGTGGGACCCTGTGTGTGCCCAGAGGGTTGGGGTGAGAGTGCTTTAGAGTCAGCATTATCAGGGACATTCATCCAGTTTTCTCTGCTTTGAAGGAGTATTTGAATATCTCTGGACCTCTGCCATTCTCACAGTTAGCTCTAAGTTTGCTTTTAGATTGTGTCTGCCTTTCAGCTGTAGGTGATAAGGACCCCTTTGTATGCTACCACCTTTACCACAGGAGGCTCTATGGTTCTCATACTTGGCTTTTAAGCTATTAGTCCCTCATTATCCTTAGCAGGGAGTCAGTACACCTAGTGTTGGCCAGCCAATCAGGTTCTTTTTGCAGGCACTATTCTCCTTGTATTTTTAATTATACCCACCACGGCATTTGCTTCTACCGGAACATATTCAAGGGTCAACCACCAGTGAAATATTTATCAATTGGACTGCATCTTGTACCAAGGACCTTACATGTGCTCTCTACCTGCCAAGAAGTAGGTGAACTAATTCTTTGCCCTCGTCTTGCTGCCTGCTTTCTCAGACCACTCTTGGTACCACTTGTGTTAATCCAGGCCCTCTGAGGAACAGCCATAAAGACAGGGTTAAATATGCAAGGCTTTTATTAAGGAAAATGCCTGAGAGGAAAAGATTAGGGGGAGAGTGAGAAAAGGCTGAGAATGATGCCAGACTATGACGCAAGTAGTGTGAACCCAAGTGAAAGAGAGAGAGAGAATGTTGGGTGGACTGTCCTTGGGTCTCATTCAATCTAAAGAAGTTTCAACAAAGAGGGACTTCCCAGTAATGAATCTCCTTTAGTATTTCCAGTCCTTGACTGGGGAGCAGCCTGTGGGAGGTGTGATCTTGGCCCAAATGAAGCAATGGATTTCAGAAGACAGCATCTGGGGCCCTGGGTCAATTAACTTTCCTGTAGCAGGAGGTCCATAAAGCATATTTTCATGTCTGACATAGAGATTCAATGTGATTTCAATCAAAATCTCATAAGAATTTGTTTTTTTTTTGTTGTTGTTCAAATCGATGAACTGACTCTAAAATGTACATGGAAAAATGTAAAGGACTTAGAATACCTAAAGTAATTTGAAAAAAAAAGTTGGAGGACATGCACAATCTAACTCCAATACTTGGTATAAGGCTACAGCAACCACATGTACATATAAGTCATTGAAATGGCATAGACTCCAGAAATAAATGCACACATATATGGTCTATTGGTTTTTATTAAAGTACAAAGATAATGGGGAAAATATATTTCTTTCAATAAATGATGCTGGAACAATTGAATACTGATGTGCAAAAAGTGAACTTGGACCCTCACTTCACGGCACATACCAAAATTAACTCAAAATGGGTCATAGATCTAAATATAAAATCAAAAACTATAACATTTCTAGAAGAGAATATAAGACAATTTTACAATGGATTAGGCAAAGATTTCTTAGGATATAAAAATCATGAACATAAAATAATTATATAAATTGGACTTTATCAAAATTAAAAACTTTGCTTTTGAAAATACATTGTTAAGGATGTGAAAAGGCAAGAAACAGACTGAGAGAAGATATTTGCAAAGCATATATCCAGAATAGATGCAAAACATATAAAGAACTCTTAAAATTTAATAAAAAAATGATAGCTCAATTTAAAAGATGAGAGCAAAAATTTTGACCAGACACTTCACCAAAGAAGATATATGGATGACAACATGAAAATATGCTTAACATCAATAATCATTAAAAAATACAAATTAAAACCCCAATAATATACAACTACATATGCATTAGAATATCTAAAATGAAAAAGACTGACAATACCATGTGTTGCCAAGAATACAGAACCACCAGAATGCTCATAGATTGCTGATGAAATGCAAAATGGTACAACCAACTTGGAAAACAAATAGGTAGTTTCTTATTCAGTTAAACATATGAGCCAATAGTCTTACTCCTACGTATTTATCCAATATAATGGAAAATATATGTTTGCACAAAGACGTATAAATTAATATTCATAATAGCTTTATATAATAGTCCCAAATTGAAATCAATCTATATTTTAGCACATCTGTATCTTCACACAATGGAATTAGCGTTTAGCAATAGAAAGGAATGAACTGCTAATATACCCAACAACATAATTCTCAAAAAGATTATGCTAAGTGAAAGAGGCCAGAAAGACTGTGATTCTATTTATATAAAATTCTAGAAAAAGCAAAACTGTAGTAGCAGATCAGTGGTTTCTAAGGCCTAAAGATGGAGAATCAAGATTGATGGAAAATAGGTACTAGAGAAGATTTCTGGGGTGATGGAAATGTTCTAGTAACCATTAGCATGGGTGGTAGTAATTACGCACTCTACACATTTGTCAAAGCTCATGGAATTTTGCTCTTAAAACTGGTGAATTTTTTGTATAGAAATCATACCTCAATGTGGCTGATTTTTAAAATTTAGAGAAAATAAAATAATGGCAATGTAATAAAATGGAACCTGGAATAAGATTAGGAAAAACTGACTTTTATTGAATGGACCATGCATTTGGTTCTAAGGTTTGTTATTGCCACCTTGAAAATGAAAATCTAATCACTGACAAAATTTACTGTTCTTGATTCCAAGACCAAATAAAAATTTTCCTCTGTGCATAAAGTGGACATTTGTCACTAGAACAATATTATTATAGCAAACTATTATGACTATCGAGACTTCCACTGGACTGTTTCTATTACACAAGCGATTCGGTGAAGCAAGTTTTGGGGCCAGTTATTAAAATACTGTATAAATTAACAGTTCTTTATTGAGTTGTCTTAATCTACGGTAAGATTTTAGAATATCTGAGATGTGAATTACTGTGTGATCTTCAATCATTTTTTCCTAAAAGGTTGTTTTTCTCAATATGGCATTTAACAAACACTGGCGATGAGTTGCATTTCTTGGTATGGGAAATGATACAAGCTACTCAGTGGTGCTAATGACCAGCCTCCTCTTGGCCAACGCTTGAACATGTCATTGAGCTGGAGGTAGAAGTAACCTGTTTGTCAAAGGCTCTAACAAGAGAGGACTCTGCTAACCTTATCCTTTAAGCAGTATTCTTTTCTGTATTTCCACATGCAAAATATACAAGAGCTAGTGGCTTTTAGCTGTTACTTTTCCTGCAGCCTCTTGGGGATTAAGAAGCTTGAGCCAATTGTATGTTTTTATGAGGTTCAAGTATATTAAAAAAATAGATTGCCAAAAAACTCTCTAAATATTGTGATTAATTTAAATGTTAATGATTAATAACTTATTATGAATTACAATAATTCATAATTTTTTCAGTGTGTATGTGACTGCATGTTTACCTTCATTTTGGGGTAATGTCAAAAATTTACACTAAAACTCTTTTTAAACATGAAGCGCTGGGCAAATGTCCCTCTTGCAGCCATCTAACCCACCCTACATAGGCTCTCTGTAATTGAGGTTAACATATGTAATTGAGGCCAGCAAAATCCTATGAAAAGGGAATAAATAATGATCTTTATATGCCAAGAATTCTTTTAAGTGCTTTATATGTATTAATTCATTCATTTTTCACAAATGTTGCGAGAATGAAATTATAGTTATGAGAGCGATACTATTGAGATGAGGAAAGAAAGGCCTAGAGTAGGTAGTAATTTGCCAAAGATCACAGCTAGTAAGTGGCAGAGCCAGCTCCAAAGTCTACGTTCTTAACCATTATGTTATAGGTTGAATCATGTAAAGTTGCCAGTTATCAATCATTTGTGACTTACAAAATTAACAGTTTCATATAGTTCAAATTAATATGCTGAGATTGACTCAAGCTATGTTCATATGAGCATGCATATATGGGACACATTTGTTCCTATCGCTATTGAAGAATACATATGAACCTTTTATCTGTATTTGGTAAATATGGTATTTATATCTGAGTGCTTTCTGCTCCAAGGCAAAAACATTTTAAAATTTCTCTCTCCTTTGTGAAGAGTTGGGAGTCATAGTGAAGCCTCTGAGGGCTTAACAGAAAGAAAAACTTTCTAAAGACTATGGCCATCAAAGGTGGGCCGATGCCCTCTGTGGACTGTTGTGGGAGCATCTTCCCTGAGAGGCACACTCAGAGGTGGGACACACTATTCATCCAAAATGTTTATTGCGGTTTGCTTCCTCATTACAGCTCAGCCAGAGCAGGCGTCAGACATTCTCGCCCTGCTGGCCAGTGTACTACAGATGCTCTAACTTTCATCCCAGATGCCAACATTTAGAAATCAAAGGCAAGGGAATTCTACTGAAAAATGGGGAGGTTGCTTTGCTCCATTTGAAAAAAATTTAGTTTGTGCAAAATTTAGAGAGAAATAATGATATGTCTTTTAAAAGCCCACATTGAGAGTCTTTAAATTCTGTAGCCTGTTCTCAAAAAGACAAGTTCTTTTTGCCTCCAACAGTTTGCTAAACAGCCCTGATTTCTTTCTTCTGGGTAGAGCCCATGAAGTTATTTAGATGTTTAGCATTGGGATTTAGTAGCACCATTTTGGCTTAAATTGACTCTGGAGGGTAATCAGATCATGACTGCTCCCTTGATCAGCGTTTTATTGATGCGCAATGCTTACCTGTGTTCACCTTGATAACAGGGACAAATGCAGACCTGATCTCAACAGGCAGTCAAATCCGCACAGCCCTGGCTTTAGCTGAAAGCCAAAAGCTATAGCCAAGTTTCCCAAAACTGGCTCAGTTAGCTCATCTTCACTAGCAGGACCACCAGTACAAACAGTGCCTAGGAAAACAAAATCAAACTGTCCATGAGTCTGCACAGAAAAAGATGAAGCATTTTTGCAAGATTGAATTCTTTTCTTCCTTCCACATCATGTCCACAACACAGCTCTCCTGAGCTGGGTGGGAATACCAAGTGTCCCATTTGCTGTGAAATTTGGTTTTACTGATTACAGCCCATAATGATCATTCAGCTCAGTGGATCAGATCTTACTTTCCCAAAAGCCATTTTATGTAGACACTAATGTGTTTGTCCCTTGCTTATCCTGATCAGTGGGGAATTCCATTATAAGGATCAGGATGAAAGTAATTTCTTTGATTTTCCTTTGATGTTTCCAAAGGGGGAAGAGATTTTCTGCATCCCTCTGAGGCTACCTCATGGTGTGGAGAGCCCTGGGACAGCTGTGGTGGAGACGTCGTATTTTCAACCACAATCACTCGACTAGTCAGCCAGGACACTCTGTATGCCCAGGTCTCTGGAAATGTGTTTCAGACACAAGTCGTACGACCCCCCGCCTCCCTCCACCATCCCCCCAAGTCATCCTGTTTACCTGCTGCTTTTGGATCTGGAGTTGGGATCAGAGTAAGGGCTAACCACCACCTCCCTAGACCACTCCTATCAGGGGCTTATGCACCTTTCACTTCCTGCCCATTACCTTTTCTCTCTGTGCTTATCCTGAACAAAAGCAACAGCCAAGAGACTCCACCCTGGGCCTCCTTCCTTCAGGTGGTCTGCCTGGCTTGCTAGCCCTGCTCTCTTTCCCCAGAGGCTGGGGAAGGGCTGCTCCCCTTGCCCTTCGGTCCCAGCCCACAGGCACACACAAAGTGTCTCCATTTCCCTTGTGTCACGTTAGCCTCTGCCCACAGGGTTTAGAATAATGATTTCTAGTTCTCTGGATTCGCTACCCTTGTTCAATGTATTGTTCACTCTGTTCTTCTTTAAGTCCATGCTCAAGGCTGCCATATGGGTCTTTACTTCAGGAGAATTTTCAAGTATTTGGCAACTGAGAGAAAGAAAGACCTATGGAAAATTCCTTTCCCTGCTTCTGGTCAAGTCAAACAGAGTTCTTGAGATAAAACAATAAATATTAAACTGATGCCAGCCATCATCTTAGAATTAGTTCTTTGTGCTGGTACATGTATATATTTCAGTCAACAAAAGTAACTTTATGCCCCCTCACAGCTCACTTTTGTGTGTAAGTGGCTGGTCCGCACTGCAGGATGGACCTGAGATTACATTCTGAGATATCTCACCAATTCTTTCAATAACTACATCTTTTTTTTTTCACATCAGATCACAGTAGAAAACCATTTATTTTATTCAAAAAACTGTAAGATATTCAGTTCTGTGTCTTCAGTTATTGGCATTTGTACATGACCGAGCATAGTAACTTAAGCCTCTGCTCCTGTCATCACACATTTATGAACATTTTGAACTGGGATTTTTACTTTTCAACCTGAGGCTCTTCAACTTTCCTAAAGGAAAAAATCCAGATGATACCACCAGACCTCATGCTATCATATTAGCTATATAAAGGAAACAATAGGGAATGAGAATAAATGAAATAACAAAAGCCAGGTGAGGTAATTAAAACTATCTTAATTCCTTCAAACTGGGAAAGAGATGTAAGCCTACTTCCTTCTCTTCCTTTCTTAACTGTGTAAGCTTCAAGTCTTATTTCATTTCAAACAGCTCTCCCCACCAATGCTTGTTTTACAAATGTGAATCCATGGAATAAATTAAGTTTTGCTCAAGGCATTTAGTACAGTTATTATCTGCTTCTCAGAGGAGCGGAAGTACAGGCAGAGAAAATCCACGAAGAGCATCCACTCTGCAATGCCAGATCTGCAATAACATCTGAAGATGCTGAGTGGAAATCACTCTCTGACCAAGGCAGGTCTATTTATAACCAATTTTTAACATTTCCACTGAACCCTACTGGAAAGGGGTAGGAAAAACCACTGGAAGTGTAAAAATGAAATGGAAGTTGTCTTTTAACTAGTCTTCTTTAATGTGGATGGGGAGTAGAAGAGTAAAGTACAGTCATTAAGAGAAACCAATCGAGGGAGCCGCATAAGATGTGAGATCCCAGTCACGTCACACGGTGGAAGACCCACCGTGAAGAAAGGAGTTACAAAGCTTAGAGTCCCGGGTGAACAACAGTTTGTTTATCTTTAACAGCCCCATCATGTAGTGGCAGGAGCAACCAAATTAAATATGGGCTCCATCACCCTGATGCCATCTTTTTCCTCATTTATAGAACAAGAAGAGTTAGAGTTGCCCCAGGTGTCTCAGAGCATCGTGCCACACAGCCAACAAGACAAAGAATCTGAGTCGACTTTGCAAAGGATAAAGGACGAAAATAGTGAGTGCTGAGGTGGCTTGAAGTCGCATCTAAGCAATTATGATTTTACATTAAGTTTGGACAGTCTTTCTTGGCACACACTTTAAGAGCAGAAAGTAGAAGACAAAACTGTGTTTTATTGGGGAGTGGCAGAGGATGGAGAAAAGAGATTTTTTGTTTTGTTTTGTGTTGGTTCTTACCAATTTCAGAACACTTTCGTTACGGTTTGGGAGCGATTTGAACTTCGCTGTTGCTCAGTGGCATGGGGTGGGGGTAACGATGCAGAAGTGCAATTAGCATTTTTCCTCAGTTCTTCCCTGCAGATGCAGCAAAGAATCACAGGTCAGTGAGATTTTTAAAAAGATTTATTAAAGGCGTATTTTAGAAGGAGACAGGCCACAGTAAGGAAGGCTGCAGCCCTATGGAATTTGGGAGGTGGCAAGATAAAAGAAATAAAAGACAGAGTCGGTTTTAAGGGCGGAGAAGATTTTCAGCCAAGAGATCCATAACAATGCAGAAGTGGGAAGGTCTGTATTATATTTGGGCCATGGTGGGTGTTTACAAGGGTGTTCCTAGGTGATTAGCATGTGAGGTCATTTTAATTGATGCTTGGTTGCTATATAACTCAGCCTGGTGCACATGTGTTTACCTAGAATTCAGTCTATTACAATTAGATTCATGAACTTCCGGGCATACACATGGTACAATAATGATGTTATAATGAGGCTAAGATTGTGGGCATGTTAGGGTAGTACCTTCTGTGCAAACTCCTGTGGCCAGATTAAACCAGCTATAGGTTATGGCTCTCCCGTTCTTTGTCTCCCAGGATGCAGGAGAGGTTCTCTATCAATGGGGTATTCTTTGGTTGGTCTCTGGGCTGGGCCTCCATTCTTTTATTTCCCCTGCCACTCATATTTGACTAGCTTCCTAGCACTTTGATAGACTGAGATTTTTAATAATGGAAAGTTCAAAGAGAAGCACCTAGAGTCATTTTTCTGAGGACATCTAGTCACATTATTCCTCTATTTTAAATCCCACGGCAGTTTCCTAAAACTTTCAGGAAAAAAAATCAAATTCTTTAATATGGTACACATGGCACAAAGTAGATATCCTACCCTGATTAAATAAGTAAGTGAAAAGCTAGTACCACTGGCCACCAATACATGGTAACAATAATGAATATGAAAAATAAAAGAACATTGATAATATTGACATCTTTCTATGTTCAAATGGGAAATTAACATGGGTTACAGAGGTGGTAATGATTCTCCAGAACTAAAATGAGAATTTCTCTTTGATTAATTAAAAGGATTGAAAGAAAATTACAAAGACTAGCTTCCACACTCAGTGGCTTAGTGTTATTCCACACACAGTCACTTGAAAATCTTAGGTCTTTCTCTAGGTTTGAGAAATGTCATCTTATGTCTTCTCTTCCACTTCTTACTCTTTTTCTACAAAAGATGACCAATTCTGAGTTCCAGCCAGTTAGGAGACTAAAACAAATTTGATAAACTTATTTAAATGAAGGTGTTAATGGATGATAATGACTAAATTAGTGTGAAGAAATCCCAAAGAGGAGCATTCTGTGTATATTAATCAAGACCCACTGCACAAAAAAAGACAATTGCTCAAAGGCACTTTGACAGCCAGGGAGGATAGAATGTGCATAATTCTCTCCTTTAAGTTGAAAAAAGGGAAAGATTCAGGATGGTCTATCCTCAGAAACACAAGTGAACAGCAAAAGAAAAACAGAAACCATGCAAGACCCTGTAAGAACCGTAACTATGAAATGAAAACCCTTGCTTGTCTTCTCATTTGCTATTTTTATATCATGTTCTCCCCAATTTGTTTCTCCTGATGGCTAACAAAAACTTAAATTTTAAAAGGCCTATGCTTCTAGCCATAATATATGTCACCTCTAAACATATGAAAACAGAGACACACGGAGGGAGAATCATGAGGTAGGGAAGTGTGGGAAGTGGCTCATCAAGAAGGCCTTACTGTCTCCTAAAATTTCATCTTCCCTGGGTGTCATGTCTTCCTTCTGTAACATAAGGCCTCAAGCACGAGCACAAAAACGTTTCTTTTGGCTGTCCTTTATATAGCTGAAAAAAGCCTTGACTATACTAAGGGAGAGAAAAAGGAAATTAATATTTCTATTATAAGAATACTAGTCAAGAAACCTAAAAAACAACCTAACACATAAAATGTGTGAAACAGCTACCCAGAGCAGCACGACCTTCTAGAAAGATTTAGTGGAATTGGGCAGGAAGCGGGGAAGGTTGTAGTTACCTACAATGAGTACATATATTTACAAAACAACAAAATCCTTGAAAACACTGTTCTATCTTCAAATAATCAGCTTCATTTCCTTAAATCTGGGACAAAGAAATGCTTCCTCTGCTAATAACAAAACAAAACAATAACAACAACAACAAAAAGAACAAATTTGAAAAAGCAGAGACCCATGTACAATGAGATCTTAAAGCTATTCTCTGACATTAATCAGACATGGCAGATGGACCTTTCTCACATTCCCCCAGAACTTTCTCTTTGATTGGCATTTGCTTTACTCTTCCTTAACTCTTCTCCCTTTAATTTTCCCTTCCAGGTTAGTTTTTATGTTTGACTGAACCTGTTCCAAATGTATAGAAAGGGGCAACATTGTCATCTGTACCAGCCCTCCTCCAATTTACATTCGCCTTGCTATTGAGTGGGGAAAGTGGCTGCCTGAAAGGTGTGTGATTGGAAGGCAGGCCAAATGGAAAGGTCTCTTCCATTCTGCCTTGGTGCCTAGGTGACAGGTAATGAACTCACTTGCTCTGGACTGAAGTACTAAATACTCCATTAAAGTGCATGTGGAACCTGAGAGAGCGGGTCCCTGCCAGGCCTTCAGTGGCTAAGTGCCACAGGCACATCTCAACTTACGTGCTAAGTGTACTATCTGAACTCCCTTTTATCTTTCTCAGTTTCCAGGTACTCACCATTCACGTTTATTCATTCATTTAGCATGTATATTTTAAGAACTGCAGAAGCAAGTGCTTATTGCATTTACTGGTCTCCATGCAGTAAATTCAGATGACTAGCTTTCATGTTCACTCTGACAGGTGTTCAATGACGGAAGTAAATTGTTTGATTTAAAAGCTCGAATATGAATGTTCTGGGGTTATTCACTTCTATTTTTCCACAATTTTTACCTTCTAGTTTTTTATTCCTTTGTTGTTCCCTTTTTCATCTTTTTAGATTAATCAAATATATATTTAATGTTTTCTCCTTTATTAGTGGTTTAGTTTTACATCATTGTGTAATTGGCCACCTTAACTGAGTATTTTTATTACTTTCCGAATAATGCAAGAACTTTACAACAGTTTATCTCTGTTTACCTCCGTATCATTGTATAGTGTACTCTACTTCATGTCATTAACTTACAGATGTTATTCTTAATTTTGCTATAAACTATCAAAATTATTTTATATTTACCATTTATTTACATATTTTAGTGTTCTTTATTCTTCCTCCTGTTCTGTCCTTCCTTCTGGAATCATTTTTCTTCAGCATGAAGAACTTTCCTTTATATTTCTTATAGTTCAAGTTATCTGGAGAAAATTTTTCACAACTTTTGCTTTGCTTTCCTGAAAATGGCTCTGTTTTTCCCTTCAATGTTGATCTTGATTTTAGTGCCATTTTCTCATAGAATTTTAGCTTTTTTAAAAAAAACTTTAACATTTTAAAGGTGTCATTCCATTGTCTTCTGGCTGCCATGATTCCATTGAAATGTCAGCCATCAATTTTATTGTCCTTTATTTAAATGTAATGTATTTTGTCTCTGGCTACTCTCAAGATTTTTTTTTTCTTAGTTTTTGGTTTTTACAAGTTTGACTGTGAAGTAGCTAGGCTGAGTTTTGTGAATCTCTTGGTTTGTACCTCCAATCATTTTTAAAAACCTCAGCAATTATAATTTCAAATATTTCTTTGACCCTGTTCTCTATCTCCTTCTGGAATTCCACTTAACAATATGTTAGACCTTATGCATTATGTTTCCTCCATTTTCTCTCCCCATCTCAGACTCTGTGCTTCACTTTATTTTTATTGGTCTATCTTTGAGTTCATTAATTTTATTTTTGCTATTTCTGGTCTTATTTTAAACCTATACAAAGAGATCTTAATTTTGAATACTATATTTTACATTTCTAGACCATTCATTTGATTATTCCTTATGGGTTACAATCCTCTTCATTTTCATCCTTTTCATACATCTGTTTTTATATTTTCTTTAACATATCAATCATAATTTCTATGTCCCTGCCTGGTTTTCTATGGGTCTCCTATTGCCTCTTATTTTCTCCTGAGTATAGGTCACACATTCTTGTATCTTCAGTAGTCTAGTAAGTTTGATAATATGCTGGGTAGTATCCATAAAAAATTCATGAAATCTCCAAATGACGTCTTTCACAAATAAGTATTTCCTCCTGTTTTTCTGTTAGGTAGATAAAGTAATGGAATAATCACCTCAATCCAGTCATACACTGAACTCACACAGGGATGGTTAGTAGTTTTAGTATGACTAACTTCATCTTTTATTCAACATTTTTTGAGGAAGGAGAGGAGAGTAGCCCTTTTAAGTTTTTTGATTAAGAGCCTGACAGGTTTCTGTCTCCTCATCTCTGAAAGGCTGCAAGGAACTCAGTTCTACATTTCAAAAGTTTTGAACTTAGCTCTTTTGTCTCTTAGTTCCCTCTTCAATATACTACTTCCCCTCCAACTCACCCCAGAGGCCCTGAAATCTAGTACATTAGTAAATTACTTGAGGAGGAGACAACCTGGATATTTGGGGCAGGCCACCTCCCTCTAGGGGAACTTTCTCCCCTAAGCCTCCTAAGATTATGAGAGATTTCGAGTCTTTGCTTTCAAGCCTTCTATGCTATTCCAGTAATCTGCTGCCACCTAAAAATTATCCCAAAAGTTGGTTGCTTAAAACAGCAACATTTATTTTGATCGTGAATCTACATTCTGTGTAGGGCTTGATAGAGATGCCTAATCTCTGTTCCATGAGGCATCACCTGGAGTGCCTCAACTGCATTTCGAAGGATCCAGTTTCATGATGGCTTACTCACGCATCTGCCAAGTTGGTGCTGTCTGCTGGCTAAAAGTTTAGCCAGAATTATTTGCTGAGATTCCTTTCCACATGGGCTTTTCCATGTAGCTCTTTGGATATTCCCACAGAATCGAGACTAGGTTCTAAGAGGCAGGAAATGGAAGTTGCAAATCTCCTTAAGCCTGGCCTTAGAATTTCTTACAATGTCACTACTGTAGTATTTTATTTCTCAAAGCAGTTACTTAGCCTGCTCAGACTGAAGGGCATTGGACACAGATCCCAAATCTTAATTGAAGAAGTGTTTAGAAATTGTGACCATCTTTAATTCACTACATACATGCTGTCCCAGAACTAAGTAAATGTCCTGTGAGAAATATAAGCCACATTTTTAGATTCTCTAAGTTTTTAATATATCATTTTGGCTTTTCACAGACATCACTAGCCTCACTAGTTTCTCTTTCCTTTAGGAGAGTGCCTCTGAGTGGGTCACCCCAAGTGTAACCTGCTGTCTGGGCCCAGAATCTGAAAATGTTCCCAGAGAAGAGACTACTGGGGATCGTCACTCATCTCTGAATAGCATCTTCCTTTCTGGAATCCAAATCTATCTTTGCTGTCTCTATAGCTCTTCAACAACTCAAAACCATGGCAGTTGTTGAGACTACCCAGTAAGAATATATTAAATTAGAAGAGAAGAGGGCCCAAGAGAAAATCCCAAGAACTTCTAAAGTTAAAGAAACAGAAATGAAGATTATATCAAAAAACAACAGCTGGAGGGGTAGGAAGAAAGCCAGGAGAGTGCAGTGCCACAGAAGCTAAGGGCGAGTGTTGAATAGGTGAGAGCGGTCTACAGTAGTTTATAGTATCACAAACAGCATCATCAGATAAGGAATAAAAGCCTGCTTTGGATTTAGGGACAGGAAGACAAAGTGTAAGAGATATTTTGGTGCAAAGATGGGTATAGCAGCCAGAAGGCCATGGATTAAGGAGTGAATGGGAGGTGATTAATTTGGGGAAATCTATGTGAGTGGACAAGTCTTTCTATGGATCTAGTTGTGAAGAGAAGATAAGATGATAGGTAAAAGGGGGAAGGAGATTTAGTAAGAGTTTTATTTAAATACAGGATAAACTTGAGTGTGTTGACATGCTAATGGAAAGATGCCAATTGAAAGACTGAATCTGCAGGAGACAAAAAGGGTCACTGATGAATAACAAAGTCTCTAAAGAGGCAAGGAGGGATTTGATCCATAGCAGAGGTGGAGAAATTAGATTTAGGCTGGGATTAGTTCAGTGGGAATAATGAGGAGGTGGTTAATTCTTCTCTTTTATTAAATAAGGAAGCAAGAAGTAAAAAAATGTATACCCACATGGATATGTTTTAGGTAAGGTGGCAGAAAATGAAGGAAATTTCAATAGAATGGATTCCATTTTCTTAATGAAATAGTAGCTTAGTTCTCTGTTGAAAGTATGAGAAGACATGCAAAGGTAGAAGGTTTAAGAAGAGATAAAGTTTTATTTTGTGGGATATAGGAAAGAGAAATATATTAAGAATACTGGGCAGCTTTGAACCTAATTGAGGTTAATGAATAAACATTACCCATCTGAGAAGTTTGTGATATAAGGAAACATGGAAATCAAACAGGTAAGTTGATTTGGAGTTGAAGTTTAATTGAGAATGTGTAACAGAAGAAAAATAGATCAAAGGAACTGAGAATTTTAGCTAATAAGTGGTAGAAGCGATGGTCCAAAATGTCTAGGTTAAAAGAATGTAAAGTTAAGTGATAGAATGGACAAAAATTAAAGTTATCACAGACGTTTAGATGAGGTGAGGGATCAGAGTAAAGGTAGAGGTTTATGATCAGACAGGAAGATATGGAAAGTTAAACATTCAGAGATGAAAGAGTTCTGAGTGATAGCGAGGTACACATGGCAGTCACCTGAGTAGATGGCTGAAATTAAAGGGTGGTAAAAGGCCATTGATGATTAAGGAGTCTAAGAATTTCAAGGTTTGGTTGCTAAATTAGCAGCATAAATGAAATCATAAAAAAAAAAAAAACCTGACAGGATTAGAGGTGTTGATGAAGACTAAGAACCAGATTCTCAAGTGTATGACTGAGAGATTCTAATCAGAAATGGAGTAAGTGACAGCAACAGAGAGCAAATGAATGTTGCCATAGATGAGACATGTACTTTCCAGGAGCAGGAGGGATAAGCAGCATCATAGTTTTGTAAGCAACAATGGGCCTCTGGAAGATGAGTACTCTGTCTTCCAAGATTAAGTTCTGTGGAGAGAGGGTCTTTGAACACTATGTTTTAAGAGGGCCAGACACAATAGGAATCCTCAGGGGGTAAATAATGTGTCATTTACAGCAAAGAGAAGCTATTTCTGATGCTGTTGTCTGCCCTATGCTGTCAAGGGGAATAGATGGGCCTCTCCCGAGGCAATGGTTGTTTGCAAATGTGTCCCTGTGACAGCTCACCTGACTAAGAGGAAGCATGTCTACCATCATTCCCCAAATCCCCTCACTGCTCTGAAGATTTCAAGGAGGCTCCAGATCTTACAGCCTGGAGTTCGTTCACGCAGGAAGGACTTCTTTCTAGGGGAGTGGGCCCCTTGCCTGAGCAACCAACAGCTTCTCCCATCTACTATTCTCACTCTCCACTAAAGCATCATGATCTTGATTGACATGGACTAGTGCAGGAAGAACAGAGGCAGACTTCATACATAAATGGACATTCACATCGTAAAAGACCAATGGCTCCGTGTGCTATAAAAATAACAATTCACTTTCATTCTGACACAGAAAAGTGAGGCAAAGACTGAGTCATCACGTGATCCCCCAGGTAGCCTAAATAGCAAGCTGAGCAGAACATGACAGCAGTGTTCCCTACATATTTATAAGCAGGTGATATGGCTTCTGCAAAACAAGATCAGGCATCTGTTTAAATTAACACGTTAATTTGAATGTCATCGGTTTCATAGGTTTGTTTCTATTTTATTTGCAGATTTGTCTCATGTATTTGAAGCTGTAAGTATTTTAATGTTTTTACAAATTAGGATAACATTAAAATTTGACACTGGAATCTATAGATTATTTTTCTGGAAAGAGGGTCAACCTATACATTATTCTAGTTTGAGAAACAGTGATACAAAGAAAGCCAAACAGCACAGAAGTTTCAGCTTTAGTCAGAAGACAACAAATGCGCAGGGTCAACCCTTGAAGTTCCTCTAAGTTCACCTGGGAGACTTGAGGATGAGATCACAGGTCTTCAGAGTCTTTGTTACAAATGCCTGGGAAGGAGGAGCTCAGCTTTGCAAATATTGTCTTGCTCCTGCTCTTCCTTAGCTTAATAAAGAAGGGAGTGGGAGAAGGAGAGAAGAGATACTCTCATCTATGACTGGGGGTACTCTAGGGAATGAGCGTATGAAATTACACTGTTTCCTACAAGCACTTTTAGTTTGCTATGCCTGCAATTCGAGGATGGCAGAATGCTAGATATCCTATACTATCAAGATGGCCCCAACTCAAAGTCACTTGGAAATGCCACTTGTAATCTTAAAACAAAACCCACTTTTCCTCTTCAAGAACAGTCAGCAGTTTAATTATGCTAAGTACTTTTCACCCCAGGAGGCTTCAGGTTGCTGTATTAACAACAGAGCAGCATTCTTTGAAGGCTTAAGGCTATACATTTAGAAAGCTGATAAGTGTCTCATATCAGAAAGCTTAAAGTCTTAGGTTGTTTCCAAGGATTGCATTTTATAAACTCACTTTCCAATTCAAGCAAAGAGATGCCCTAACACCCTAGCTTTTTACAAATGATCCTTGACCTTAGTAAGGTTTTCTACATAAATATGTATGGAGACTTTTAGAACCAACAAAGACAAACATTTGGTTGAACATATAAATGCAATTGTTCAAGCTGTAAATTAAATTCAATTACATATAGAGAGTAGTATCTTAAGCCTCATGCTAATTATACTTGTGAGTTTCAACTCATTAAACTCAGATAATGTTCAGAAAGAAGGAATCTGGCAGCAGCGAGCCATGCATCCCACCGGCCTGTCCCCTCTGTGGCTTTCATCATTGCGGTTCTGCATGTTGGCAAAACCAATTCGCATCCAAAGAATCTTTAAAAAAAAGTAGAGATAGATACCCAGAGTGTGACAATGGAAAGCGTAGCCAAAAATAGAGCGCTGATGTTCACCCTGAAAATGTTTCAGAAAAATGCTGCTTTGGGAGTACAAAGAAGCAGATGAGGCCTTCCAAGGGAAATGCTAATACTGTGAGGCGATGAATCTTTCCCCACAATCTACCATCCCTGTCCCCAGGGCAAGAGTCTGAAGCCAGGCAGATTCTATTCCTCCTTTCCTTGGAGTGGGCAATTCAGCTCAGCTGGTGCTCTTCCCCAACAGCAGAGCTGACTCGGCACATTCTGTACCCCGTTTGGTCACTGGGGTCTTGTCACAACCCTTTCAACATTACTTCTCTTTTTTGCTGTTTACTCTCACCCCAACTTTGACCCCTGGTGACTGAGATATCCATTCACAGGAAAAGGATGACAGCATACTAACCAAGTCAGAAATGTTTGCATTTTTTAAAGGCCTCACAGGGAGCACAACTTCAGCACAGAGAACAAATTGCTGATGTTGAAATTTCAAGTATTAACCAAGGAGATGTGTAGAGAGAGGAAGCCTTTCCTACAACCTTCAAACGTATTCAATGGGTCATTCCTGTCACTAAGCTGGCCCTGATCACAGGCATTGGATTTATTCAAACGATGTTGGTAAGTGGCTCCTACAAACCAAGCATTGTACTAGGTTCCTGCTCTGGAGAGAGATATGTCAATCATTAGAGCAGACAGGTCTGAGAGTTCAAATTCAATTTTACCCAGTAAATTTTGTCATATTCTTATGTGTCCTTATCCATTCAAGATATTATGTGTCTCAGATATTCTTTACAATGTTTTGAATACTTGGCACTGTCACTGTATCAGTTATCTATTGCCACATAGCAAACCACCTCAGAACATAGTGGCTTAAAGCAACAACCACTTATTTAGCTCACTATTCTGCTGAGCAGTTTTTATGTGAGCTCTGATGGTCTCTGCTAGGCTCACTCATGTGTCTGTGCTCACTTGGTAAGCCCTCAGGAGGCTGGCTGATCCCAGTGGCCTCACTCACATGGTTGTTGGCTGGTTGTTGACTGCGGAAACAGGGGCAAGTGGGCCACATGCTCCTCGCTATTCATCAGGCTAGCCTAAGCTTCTTAGCATGGCAGAGGCAGGGTTCCAATAGTAGCTAAAGGGCAAGCTCAATGTGCAAGCATTTTTCGAATGTCTCCTTGGGTCAGATTTGCTGCCGTCCCATTGGCTCAAGCAAATTGCACAGCCCAGCCTGACTCATTTTCAAAGGGGTCTAGCCAAAGGTGTGCATACTTCTAAATTTCTGCTCATTAAACTCAAATAATGCTTAGAAGGAGGAAATCTGGCGGTAGTGAAAAGAATCATTACTAGGAAAATTAACCCAAACTACATATTACATAATTAAGCAAACAAATCAAAAGTCCTGCCCTCTAAAGCAAGGTTTCCCAAATGTTTGAGTTTTGTGGACTAATAACATTTAAGAAAGAACAAGAAAAATGAGATGTAAAACAAAGGATTGCTAGGATTTTAATTTTGTTGAGTAAGCATATTAAATGTAATTTTAATAATGATGATCTATCATCATCATTATTTTTATAAAAGAAAGGACATTTACATACCAAAATAGGAGCAAACCATAATTTTAGAATATATTAATCCTCTTAGATGGAACAAATTTGGTTTTATAAAAAGTTATCTCATTGCCTTCATTTTTATCACTTCACTGAAGCTCAAGGGAAACTTCATTTAGGATGATGTAAGTGAAGAGCTCACATAAAAACATCTCGGAACTCCTGGTCTAGAGAAAGATGATAGGGTAAGCCAGAGTTGGTGATTAGTAGTCTCATTAAGCACGTATTGAGTGTGCCTGCTAGCACCATCTTGCATGCTTTAAGGAGTGAGAGAAAGGTAAGACAGCAATCTTCCTCAAAAATATTATAGTCCAGCCTTGAAGGAAGTACTGGAAGTTAACATAAATGCTCAAAAACTTGGAAAACAGAAATGTCAAGTGCAGAAAAGAATTGCAAAAATAATAGCAACAAGGCTGTCTTATGACTGTGGTACCAAAGGCAAGAAAGAACAGTATTGCTGATTCATTGCTGATTCATTTTACACCTAATTCATTAATCCCAGCTTAAATGGAAGGATCCTAGAATTGCTTTGAAGACTATTTTCTTCCATATGTCCAGTATTCTCTTATCAGTTTTGATTGTAGGTCTCCCAGGCAGAAATGTATATTCTTCTAAGCTGAGAACAACAGTAGCCTGGACCACACCAGTTGCATCCGTACTGCAGTCTTCAAAACACATGTCATTTTTACACATTTGGATTTGCTGATCACACTGAAACGAAGAATGGGAAAATATAGTTTCCAAATCCATTGCTCTCTAAGATTCCTGGAACCTCTTTGCAGAAGAGATGCCAGTTTAAATGGCACATATATGCGAGGGAGTTGCCATTCTTCTTATTTCTGAGATCCTGTAGTTATTTTCTCTATTGATGTAGAGAGTAGGTGAGCCTGGAGTGGATTTGCCTATGTTGAGGAGGTTTTTCTTAGTTTCTTGCCCGTTTCCTGCAACTCAGCACAGCAGATGGGGGTGGCTCTCACTTGAACATTAGCCCACCAGAAGCTGAAAAGAAACCACTGCCAAATTCTGATCACTAAATTGTTATCCAGTGCCATCTTTACATTCAAATAAGATGCCTTCTGTGGAAAATCACCTTTTGAAAGAAACCTAATTTTAGAATGACTATAATACAAACATGTTCAATGCAGAAATAAAACCTCAGATTATTTGTTACTTTTTATAGGTATCATTCTCTATCAATGGTGCAGTAACTAACTTCCTTCACTATTTTTAAGCAAATGGTTCTTTGCTACTCAAAATGCTTTTGATTGCAGCATTTTAGATTTGTAAGTTTAGAAAGATTTAGCAAGCTCCAAAGAACGCCTCTTTCATTCTTATTACTGATAGAAAAGTCTGCCCTTTGTAATTGTACTGACCTAGTCCAGTACAATTCCGAAGTTTGTCACTTTTCAGGCTAGGTAACTGAAATCCTAATATATCATACAAAGACTAGAATCCAGGTCTTTGGAATGTCAATGCATTATTCTTTGAAATCTCCTCCCAATACTAGGTTCCACCTGAGGAAACAATCTTGGCAGAAATTACGCGATGTACCTCCATTTGCTCTGTAAGCCTCAGGAAACTCTCCCAAGACAGAGTCATATCCCTCCATAAACTACCACTTTTTGCTCATCTCTTCTAGACGTTCACACAGAAACAACTTTTTCTCACAATCACAGGTTATGAGAACCTGACTTCTAGTAATTCTATTTTCAATTTATAAACTCAGGATTCTATTAGTAAGAGAGTCATGAATTTAATGATGTTACTTCAGTAATTCGAAAATCCAATCAAAGGGATTTCCCTTTCAAAACATTCTGCTCCGAGTTGTTTTCTTTTAGCCTGGCACATCTGTCAATCCTGAGTGAAGTCGCCCACCTGTCTAGCTCTTTTAAACCATAACCATATACCATTTTCAGATAAGCAGAGAATACTTGCTGCTAGAGGCTTGAATTAAACATGAAAAGATCACTTAGTCCCTACCTGCTTTTAGCAGGAAAACAGTAGACACTAACGGATGGCCTTTGTTACTCTTTAGAAGTGATTAACTTTTTGTAGAGGTCACCACAGTCAGAAGATAAAAAAACAGTCTCCCCTCATAGGATTACCAACCTTCTCCCTCTACTGAGTTTCTATAGTACTCAAATCACACTTCAGTTTTAACACTTAAAAACTATATATAATTGCTTCTTTGCAAGAACACATTTATTTATGAGGATATAAAATCAACATAAATTTCTCATTGTATACAATTTTTAAAATGGTGACCAAGTAAAAATGTCACTCTCAATTCTGGAATAAGTGTTCAGTTTCCCCACATTTGCCTGCATTTATTATATCAGAACTTGTGTATACGGAAAGCCATGTATAGATCAGTGGGACCCAATGCATCATGGTGCATTGAAAGAGGATGATAACGTGAGTTGTCTTTTTAACGCTTGGAGGAAACATTAGCCACTGCTTCCTGAGAATCCATTACCACTCTCTATCTTGTGTTTGATCTGGCAGTGGTTCAAGGGAACTTCAAATTTCTACATGTAAGATTTCGTTATCAATTTAAAACTCAGAATAATCTAAAGACACTCTTTTGAAAATTTTAAATTCACTACATTCTGAAGTATATCAACTTTCACTACAAAATTGTATTTAAAAACAAAGCTGCTAGGAGTTCCAGTTAAGATGGCAGGGTAGGTGACACTGTACTTTGCTCTTCACGTGACCATTAAAATTATAATTGAATTAAAGAACAATGAACCTGGAAAATAATCCAAAGACTAGGTGAACAGAGGTCCTATAACTAAGGATATTACGAAGAAGCCACATTAAGACTGGTAGAAGGGATGGAGACATGAAACAGGTTGGTCCCATACCCACATGCAATGATTGAGAATTAGGAGAGATATCTCTGCTGCAGAGGTTCCTCCCTGAAAAGCGAGGGACTCCAGCCTCACACCAGCCTCCCCAGATTGAAGAACCAATGCCAGGAAGAGCAGCCCCCACAACATCTGGCTGTTAAAATCAGCCAGGATTCCGTCTATCTGGGTGAAACAGAAGGCTGCAGAAAACCCAGGTGTCCTCATAAAGGGCTTGTGCACAGACTCACTCACTCTCAGGTACTCACCTTGTGCTCCAGCAGAGGAATGATGACTCGGGAGGTGCCAGAGATATACAGGGAGAGATTGAGTTGTGTGGCTTCAGAGTGCTGGTCCAGAGACAGTTGACATTGTCACTGTATTGAGTCCTCCCCTCATGGAGCCAAATCTAAATTTTCACTGGCCTGGTGAGCCTTGCTCATGCCACCTTGGTGATTCCTTGGGGCCCTCCCCCACCCAACTTGGGCAACACCAGAGACTTTTCACAGCTGGCAGGCAGATGTTGTTGGCATGCACAATGTTTTTCTTGGACAACTCTCTGGAATACATCTGACCTGGGCAGGCAGGCAGCATCTGGCTTTGGTGGGTTCTGAGTTTTTTGCAGAGCAGCCCTAGGCTCAGCACTGACACCAGATATTAATCTACATTAAACACCATTCAACACCACTCACCCCATGCTGGTGACTCCCTGATACCCTGCTGCACTCAACTCCCTTAACACCTGAGGCTTTTTCAGTGGCTGAGCCTTATAGATAGCTGGTAGGCAGTGGCAGCCCTAGGGGTTCCCTGGGCCTTTTGCTGAGCTTCCCCAAGCCAGGCACTGGTGATGGCAGCCTCAATTCACAGGTTGGCCTCTCCCATGCACCTCCAGGTCTAGCACAGGCAGCAACCAAATGTGAACAGCTTTGTAGATCCTACCAGGTGGCCTTGAACCAATCACAGGCAGAGATTGACCTTGGCCTGCACAGGAGCCTCACCCAAGAGGCCTCAGAACCAGCCTACCTGGTGGGTGGCTTCAAACCATCATAGACACCAACTAATTAGCACTACAAGTGGCACATCCAAAGGGTGGTCTAAGCAGGCACCAGAGACTGCTGGAATAAATCCCACTCAATGTGATCAGCACCTACACAGCAGATCAAGTGTTGTGGTTGTGGCTAATCTTCATAACCAGTAAGCCTGAGAGTCAATACCATCCACTGAGGTGCCAAGAGCAATCAAGGCTCAACTACAATAGGAGAGCACACACAACCCACACAAGAAATACTCCTAGAGCACCTAGCTCAGGTAGCCAGGGAGATTGCTGCACTGTGCACCACAGGACAACTACTACATAAGAAAATATAGTAGATCTACCTAATACATAGAAACAAACACAGAGACACCCAAAATGTAGAAACAATAAAATGTATGCCAAATGAAAGAACAAGAGAAAGAACTCCAGGAAAAGAACTAAACAACATGGAGGCAAGCAAGCTACCAAATGCAGAGTTCAAAACACTGGTTATAAAGCTGCTTAAGGAACATCATGAGAATTTCAACAAAGAGATAGTAAGCATAGAAAAGGACATAGAAACCATAAAAAATAACCAGTCAGAAAAGAAGAACACAAAACTGAAATTAAGAATATACTACAAAGAATCAACAGCAGATTAGATGAAGCAGAGGACTGACTTTCCTGTAATACTGATTTAAAAGACACCCAGTAGTAGAAAACACCCAATCAGAACAGCAAAAAGAAAAATGAATTTAACAAAAAAAAAGGAATAGTTTATGAGACCTCTGAGACAACATCAAACATAAAAACATTTGCATCATAAAGATACCAAAAGGAGAAGAGAGAGAGAAAGGGATTGTGAACCTACTTGATAAAATAATTATTGAAAACTTTTCTAACTTGGTAAAGGAAATAGACATATAAGCTCAAGAAGTGCAGAGAGTCTTAAACAAGATGAACCCAAAGAGGCCCACACGAAGACACATCATAGTTAAAATGTCAAAGTTTAAAGTCAAAGAGAGAACCTTAAAAGCAGCAAGAAAAAGACAGTTAATTACCTACAAGGAAACTCGCATAAGACTGTCAGCAGATTTCTAGGCAGAAACTTTGCAGACCAGAAGAGATTGGCAGAAAATATTCCAAGTGATGAAAAACAAGGAACTACAACCAAGACTACCCTACCCAGTGAGGCCATAATTTAAAATTGAAAGATATAAAAAACTCAGAGAAGAAAAAGCTAAAGGAATTCATCACCACCAAGCCAATATTACAGGAAATGTTAAAGGGACTTCTTTAAGAAGAAGGTGAAAAATATCATAAATATGAATAATAAAATATCAATGACTATGTACCTCTCAATAATCACTTTAAATGTAAATGGATTAAATGCTCGAATCAAAAGACATAGAGTAGCTGAATGAACAAGAAGCCCACTTAAGATTAAAAGACAGACAGACTGAAGGTAAAGGAATAGAAGAAGATATTTCATGCAAATGGAAACGAAAAAGAGCTGGGGTAGTAATACTTATATCAGACAAAATAGACTTTAAACAAAGCCTATAATAAGAGACAAAGAAGTACATTTCATAATGATAACGGGATCAATCCAACAAGAGGATATAACTATTGTAAACATTTATGCACTGAACATAGGAGCACCTAAATACATAAAGCAAATATCGGCTGACATAAAGGTAGAGATTGACAGTAATACGGTCATACTAGAGGACTTTAATGTCCCATTGACATCAAGGGATAGATCTTCTAGACAGAAAATCAACAAGGAAACAGTGGTTTTAAATGACACATTAGATCATAGGGATTTAATTAATATTTCAGAGCATTTCACCCCAGGGTGGCAGAATATACATCCCTTTCAAATACACTTGAAATATTTTCCAAAATAGACCTCGCTGTAGGCCACAAAACAAATCTGAATGATTTAAGAAGATTGAAATCATACCAAGTATATTTGCCAACCACACTGGTATAAAAAGAGAACTCAATTACAAGAAAAAAAAAAGAAAGAAAAACACAAACACATGAGGGCTGATAACATGCACTTAAATGATAAATCGGTTAACAATGAGTTCAAAGAAGAAATAAAAAGATACCTTAAGACAAATGAAAACAAAAACACAATGATCCAAAACCTATGAAACACAGTGAAAGTAGTTCTAAGAGGGAAATTCATAGCAATATAGGCCTACTTCAAGAAATAAGAAAAATCTCAAATAAAATCTCTAACTCTATACCTAAAGGAACTAGAAAAAGAACAGCAAACAAAGCCCAAAGTGAGCAGAGGGAAGGAAATGATAAAGATTGGAACAGAAATAAACAAAGTAAGTCTAAAAAAAAAAAAAAATACAAAAGATCAATGAAACCAAGAGCTGTTTCTTCAAAATGATAAATAAAATTGATAAACTTTTAACCATACTTACTAAGACAAAAAGAGAAAGGGCCCAAATGAAAAAAATCAGAAATGAAAGAGGATATGTGACAATTGACACCACAGAAATACAAACGATATAAGAAAATACTATGAACAACTATACGCCCCCAAAATTGACAATCTGGAAGAAATTTCTAGTACATTTCTAGAAACATACAATCTTCCAAGACTGTCTCAAAAAGAAATAGAAAATCTGAACAGACTGATTACTATTAACAAAAACAAATCAGTAATAAAAAAATCCCAACAAACAAAAGCCCTGGACCAGATAGCTTCACAGGTAAATTTTATCAAACATTCAAGGAAAAATTAACACTATTCTTCTCAAAATATTCCAAAAAAATCGAGGAGGATGGAAGACTCTTAAACTCATTTTACAAGGCCAGCATTACCCTGATTCCAAAGCCAAACAAAGACATTACAAAAAAAGAAAATTATAGGCCTATATCCATGATGTACATAGATGCAAAAATTCCCAACAAAATATTAGCAAACTGAATGCAGCAAGACATTAAAAAAAATTATACACCATGATCAAGTGGGATTTATCCTTGGGAAGTAAATTTGGTTCAATATCCACAAATCAATTAATGGGATATATCACATAAACAAAATGAAAGACAAAGAGCATATGATGATATCGACAGATACAGAAAAAGCATTTAACAAAACCTAGCATCCATTTATGATAAAAACTCTCAGCAACACAGGAATAGAGGAACATACCTCAACATAATAAAGGCCATATATGACAAACCCACAGCTAATATCATATTCAATGGGGAAAAGCTAAAAGCCTTTTCCTTATGATCAGGAACAAGTAAAGGATGGCCACTTTCACCATTTCTAGTCAACATAGCAATCAAAGTCCTAGCCACAGCAATCAGACAAGAAAAAGAAATAAAAAGACATCCAAATTGGAAAGGAAGAAGTAAAACCGTCATTATTTGCAGATGACAAGATACTTTATAGAGATAATCCTAAAGGTTCCACAAACAAAACAAAAAATACCATTAGAACCAATAAATGGATTCAGTAAAGTAGCAGGATACAAAATTAACATTCAGAAATCAGTTGCATTTCTATACACCAATAACGAGTTATCAGAAAGAGAAATCAGAGAACAGTCCATTTACAATTGCATCAAAAATATACCTAGGAATAAATGTAACCAAAAAAATAAAAAACTTTGACTTAGACATTGAAAAAAGAAATCAAAGAAGATACAAATAAATAGATACCATGCTTATGGATAGGAAGAATTAACATTATTAAAATGTCCATACTACCCAAAACAATCTGTAGTTTCAATGCAATTCCTATCAAAATACCAATGGCATTTCTCACAGAACTCAAACAAATAATCCTAAAATTCATATGGAACCATAAAATGCTCCAAATAGCCACAGCAATCGTGACAAAGAAGAATAAGTTTGGAGGTATCACACTACCTGATTTCAAACTATACTAAGATTATAGTAATCAAAACAGCATGATCTGGCATTAAAACAGACCCATAGATCAATGGAACAGAAAAGAGAGTCCAGAAATAAACCCACACCTATATGGTCAATTAATTTGTCTCAGAGGAGAAAGAATATACAGTGGGGTAAAGACAGTCTATTCAATAAATGGTATTGGGAAAACTGGACAGATATATATGGAAAAATGAAACTAGACCACCTTCTTACACCATATACAAAAATAAACTCAAAATGGATTAAAGACTTAAATGTAAGATCTGCAACCAAAAAACTCCTAGAAAGAACACAGGAAGCAAATTCTCTGACATTGCTTTTAGTAATATTTTTTCTTATATGTCACCTTCATCAAGGGAAACAAGAAAAAATAAACAAATGTGACTACATCAAACTAAAAAGTTTTTGCACAGCCAAGGAAACAATCAACAAAATGGAAAGAAAGCCTACTGAATGGGAGAAGATATTTGCTACGATACATCCGTAAAGGGTTAATAACCAAAATTTACAAAGAACTCATACAAATTAACACCGAAAAAAACCCCTAACAATCCAATTAAAAATGGCTGAGATCCTGAATAGACATTTCTCCAAAGAAGACATAATCATATGGAAAGATATTCAACATCACTAATCATCAGAGAAATGTGAATTAAAAACACAATGAGATGTTCATCTCACACCTGTCAGAATGACCATCATCAATAAATCAACAGACAACAAGTGTTGGAGGGGATGTGGAAAAAGGGAACCCTCGTGCACTGTTGGTGGGATTGCAAATTGGCACAGACACTGTGGAAAACAGTGTCGAGCTTCCTCAAAAACTTAAAAATAGAACTACTTTATGACCAGCAATTTCACTTCTGGGTATTTATCTGAAGAAATCCAAAACGCTAATTTGTAAAGATATATGCACCCTTATGTTTGCAGTGTTATCTACAATAGCCAAGATATGGAAGCAATCTAAGTGACCATCAATAGACGATTGGATAAAGAAGTGGTACCTATATCTAATGGGATATTACTTGCCCATAAAAAAGAATGAAATCTTACCATTTGGAACAACATGGACAGACCTGGAAAGTATTATGTAAGTGAAATAAGTCAGACAAAGACAAATCCTATATCATTTCACTTAAATGTGGAATTTAAAGAACAAAACAAACAAAACAGAAAGAGGTTCATAGATGTAGGGAAGAAGCTGATGGTTGTCAGATGGGAGGGGTTTGGGGGCATGGGGTGAAAAAGTGAAGGGATTAAAAAGTACAAATTGGTAGTTACAAAATGGTCATGGGGATGTAAAGTATAGCATAAGGAAAATAGTCAGTGATATGGTAATAACCATGTACAGTGCCAGGTGGGTACTAGACTAGTCAGGGGGATCACTTCATAAATTATATAAATGTCTAACTAATGGGCAATACACGTAAAACTAACATAAAATAATATCGAGAAGATGAAGGGGGAATAAGAGGTTCAAATTTCCAGGTATAAAACAAGTAAGTTATGAAGACTGTGTTGTACAGCATAGGGAATATAGACAAAAATATTGTGCTAGTGTTGTACAGTGTCAGGTGGTTGCTGGACTTATCATGGTGATCACTTCTTTAGGTATACAAATGTTGACTAACTATGGTGTATACCTGAAACTAACATAATATTGTATGTTAGCTATATTTTAGTAAAAATCTTTTTGTAAAAAAGCTGCTGCTATCTTGGTAACATGTCCCACCTACAATGGCTTTAGTGTATCTTCCACATGATTGGGGAACATGGAGGCAAGAGAACAATTTCCCCCCTGTGTGAAGTTCCTTCTAGGTTGGTAGCTTTCTCCTTTTTCCCTAGGCCACCCCTGTTCCCAAGATTATCTGCAGTGGGTAAGAAACATAGGGAACATATACATTTCACCTCTTAGTAACACATATATTTGTCCAAAAGTCCAAAAACGATTTCTTAGCATTGTAACCACACACAGATTTCGTTTAAGATAGCTTCTTTTTCTGATTTAAAGAGACATGCCTAGTATAATGGCATTGTGACTCATCTGCTTTTTCCACCTCTGTATGCCTACTCCCTTAATCATTAAGCCTTAGGACATAAGGTTCTGAACAGTGTCAAATGTTTTAAGAATATAGCCTCATGTCTATAATCATGAGGACAATATTTTTCGGTTAAACTAAGAATAACATCTCGGCTTCAGGTGAGTTTCAGCCACAGACCCATGGAGGTAGAACAGCCCCACCAATCACAGGACCAGAAAGGATGATGCAATGACTGATTCTAGAACCCGACATGATGATCAATTACACCAGCCCTGTGTAATCAGTTGTGCCCACAACTCCAACTCCTACTTTCCACGAGTAAGGATTTTCCCTCTATATAATCTATCCCCTCAAGACACCTGGGGAGCCAAGGTTTTGAGAATGATAGCTCGCCTGTGTCTCTAGGACTCATGACTTTGTAAAATAAATTCTTATTTTCTTTGCTGCAAAACCTGTATATATCTCATTAACTTAGACGTGCATGGGCAGATGGCCCCTTTGCTCCGGTAATTTTAAGTGATCAACTAGATAACATGGGTTAAGCCACAGACAGTGTAGCACTAAGTCAGAATGTGAATTGGACATATGTGATGGGGCACTTGTTGAGAGTTGGAAGAACACAAAGGAAACACAGAAGTAAGCCTTCTCATAAGGAAATAAGAAATGTGTATGATAAGTGGGAATGAGATGGGTGGTATGAATCTGAAGAAGAATTTTCCAAAGAAAGAAAATACTACTAGGTTAAATAATGTGAATGGAAACTGGGCCTTGGAAGAGGTTATGTATGCGACCCTATGTTTCTTATATTTTATTAGGAGAAATAGAATTTATTGAATAAGTAAATTTAAGCAAACCCATTTATGTCAGCAAAAAAAAAATTTGTTTCAGTAAGCAAGACACTCAGAATAATAAAGAGGAAGAAACAGTAGAGTTTTGATGTTTTCACAAAGAGAAATTGGGGTGGGGTTTGGTCAAGAATTTGTACAGTGAGCATAAAGTGAAGTTATGGTGAAGAATATAAACAGTGGACAACAGGGACTTGCTGTGTCTGCATGCTAAAAAGTGTCTTGGCCTGTTATCTGCTTAGTTGTCTCTAAAGTCATGTTTGTCACCACCATAAATAAACCAAATCTTTGAAGACACTATTGGCTCAGCCGTTTGCCTGACAGTCCCCCTCATTGAGGAACAGCTAAGCTCATTTCCAAGAAACTTCCAGAGTTGGCCTGAGTTGCTGAGAAGTTGCAGAGAAGGCAGCCTGCTACCTAGCTTACTGATTTTCTTCTTTCTCCCTTCATACAGAGACTTGGAGCTTACCTCACATAAGAGGGTGTCAACAACTTGATTATCCTTGATTTTGGTTTTTGTTTTTTGCTGTTGTTGTTGTTGTTTTTAAATAGACCCAGAGCTATCTTGACCCATCTCTCATATCAAACTGAGTAAAGATGTGAAATAACAAACGTAACCACACTAAGAAATAAATATTTGGCAAGTGATTTAATTCTCAGATGTGTCATAAGGACTTCTTAATACTCCAGTCATGTTGTTGGCTAGTGTGGAATCTGTGTTTGAGACAAAAACAAGTCTGAGCAACTATATTTAAGTCATCTGTAGTTGCTAAGCCTGGAAGTGAAGAAGAGACCTACCTGGTCCTAGACCCAAGGGATCACGTGATCTATTATGGCTCTGCCTTTGTTCTTTACAGTAATCGTACTTTTACTTTAAGAAAGCCCTCTCTTTTTCTGGAATGTGAATTTTCAAGCTAATGTCTTCCTCTCACCCTTTTTTTTCTTAAGATTAATGCCTGCCTTGAGCATGATGGAGTAAGAATGCTCATAGGTGGGGCTTTCTGGAGCATGAAAACATTCTCCTGGAAGTCCTGATTCAGCGCCTGCCATACCCCCATTTGAGTCACCAATTGGACAGTTACTTTGCCTTCAGAAGACACTGCCATGGGGCAAATGTGTCACTCAGGAGGAATAAATACTGATCCACTCACACATTATCTTTAATCTTTATTCTTAAATCTGTTGGCAAGGTCATGAAGAAGGTGGAGATTCATAATTCCTAATGTTTGAGGGTTTTTCTTAGTTTACATATGTTTTCATAAACATTATTTTAGTTGATCTTTACACAAGAGATAAATATGATTTCTTCTTGCTGATGAGAAATATAATACTCAAAAGAGTAATAAAGTGATTAGCACCTGGGCTCTTTACTCAGTATGTCCTTTCCACATATGTTTCATATAGCTAACTATGGATAAATGCAAAAAGGAAAAACAAAAGAGAGAGAGAAAGTGGGGAAGAGTCTGGGGGAGGGGAAAGGTCAGATGGGGCACTGAGGAAGGAGAAATACGGAGTGCTGAATCTGCAGATGGTAGAAAGATGGGGAGGGAAGGGGTAGCTAAACCAAAGATGAAGTATGGAGTCATGGCCAACATTAGAAGCCACATGAAAGCCTAACATAGACCAATATGGAAGTCACAACAAAAGGAGGGGAAAACTTTCTGTCATATTTGTGGTTTAAAGGAATGTGATCCAGGAAAGAGGCCACTGGGCTGGGAATAAGAGAACTCACTTTGTCCTGGTTCTGTCAAGGACAAGCCTAGGCATATGACTTATACTGTCTGGCCTCACTGTCTTCAGGTATAAAACAGAGGACTTAACTCAGATCATCCCAACGTCCTGGAAGGTCTCAAACAGCTGTAACCCTGATTCATGAGCATGTATGATGATGAGATGAGGGAGGTGGGTGATGAGAGTGGCAGTGAGCTAATATAGACCCCAAATAAATCTTTACCCATTCATCATTATTATTATTGTTATCGTTGTTGTTGTCATTATTATTGTTGTTGTTGTTGTTGTTATTATTGTTATTATTATTGTTATTCTGCCTTAGGCGACCTGAGTGGGACTAGACTCTGGCCTGCGGGATCCAAGGACTACATCCCCGTGATAGCCCTGAATGATGATGGTGATGGGAAGGAGCACTTTGACCAAACGGGACTAAATTTAAACCATTTTTTCAAAGTAAAGTGTTTTTATTGGCTTCTTCCAGATGCTTCAAGGAACAAGACAAGGATAAAGAGAATTCTAAGATCATGAATTAGGAGCAGCCTTGTAGCCCTGGGGAATCTGTCCATCGGGCTGTGCTATGGGGCCAAGACACTTCAACATTCATCCAGTCTTCCATCAGCCACCTTTGACCAACGCTAAAAGCCTGTTACCAAGAAAAGACTGAGAATAATTTCTCTCCTTTTAGTCCTTTCTCCTCTCCAAATGTGGTGCTAGCCATTGGGAGTTGTAATTGCAGACATCACCCAAGGACTATGGATATAAATTTCACAAAGGGCAAGACCTTCCATTATGAGTGGGAAGATGGCTTTAATTAAAAAAAAAAAATCAATATATTGTTTCCAATCATTAGAATCCCATGTCCACAGGAAAAAAAAAATCAATTCTTTTCATATTAAAATGCTTGCATTCACACTCAGATGTTATATTACACATGAGTCATTGAGGGAAGTAAGGATGGGTCTGCCTGAAACCCAGGATGGGCCCCAGCCCTCATCATGCTGAGCATCCTGGGCTTTTCTGAGGGTCAGTTTTCAAGAAAGCTATGAACTAAGAAATTCTAAATAACACCACAGAGATTTGAAATCCTGTGTAGTGAAAAGGGCGGCTCATCTTGACAGGTTCTCTCCACATTCTTCCAGATTCTCAAATGAAAGCAAAAATAAAAAGAAAAGCTAGAATCACATTTGAGAGAGTGGGAACATTTTCATTTTGCAGTGCTTTCTCTCACTCAGCCACGATGGCAAATTTTTACCACAGTGTTTAACCAACAAGCACCAGGGGATTCTGTTGAGGCGGCGGGGTGGGAGGAGGCTCCATTAAAAAAAAAAAAGAATTATCTATTGGTGCAAGAAAATGCCTTTAATTTTAATCAGTGGCAAGGGTTTGAGTCTCCCCTCTCATTTCCTTCGAAATAGCAGCAAATGGAGACAGTGCTGATCTTACTGGAGAGCATCACATATTACTGAAATAGACTCTTGACAGCATTCAATTCCCAGAGGTGCTATTCCATTTCCCACACAACATAATAGTAATGATCTTATGAAGAAATTTTGCTTTTATGGAAACTGTTTATTTCTAAGAACATTCTAATGTCAGGCTAAGTGTGAAGCTTCCCTAATAAAGAAATAAAATAAAACAAGGGTTCTAATTAAAAACATTGTTTAAGAAGACATTTGTGAGATAAAAGAAAATCACACTTTACGTGGAAAACTTAATCATGTATATTGCTAAAAAGCACACTGCAGATTATTCAAGCCAATTTCCCAGACTCCATTTCTTGTTTTTATTGATGTTCTTCAAGCCCCACTTTTCTGGGTTCGGTTTCCCTTAACTCCAGTTGAGCAGCTCCTCCCTTTGAAGTTAGTGTGAACCAGAGGCCCAAATGGAAGATATTTGCTTGAGGAATATTTAACCTATTTGTTTCTTTTTCTCATTTCACTGGGTTTGAAAAATGGTGGAATTGTCTTGCTCTCTGTCAAGTGCTGCCCAGTTTGATATCTTATCTATGCGAACCAAGCAGACACACCTGGGTGCTGCCTAGGTACTCATCAATTGGGACAATGAAAATGTTTTTATTAGCATTTTAGAAATTATAGGGCTAGTTTCAAAAGCACAAATATTTACCACTTCTTGAGGTGTTTTTTATGTCCATGAGAACGAGACTCTACCTGTTACTCCTTGCTGCCTACAGGAGCCTGGAGTCAGCCTGGCTGGATTCCAATGCCAGCGTTGCCCCATTCTGTGACCTTGGGAAATAACTGTACCCCTATTCCTCATTGCTTCTTCTATAATTTGGGGTTGATCCTAGTATCTATCAGATAAGGGTTTTGTTGTTGTTGTTGTTTGTTTATTTGTTTGTTGTATAGGTCATCAAATTCATACAAAAAAACCTTTATCAACTAGGTTCTAACATTATTCCCTTGTTAGAGGAGGAAATCAAGGCTCGGGGAGCCCAGTGAGTTGCCCAACATAGAGCCTATATGAGGGTTATGTATGAATTTGATGATATTTTAAAAGAGCAAAGAGAAAGGTGGCTACAGAGAATACCCTGGGGAGCACCAACAATTAGAGGGAAAGGAGAAGAAGAGAGAGGATAGTTATCAGTAATAAAGACACAAAATCAGAAGTTATGGTTTGTTTCCTATGCTCCAGGCACTATTCTAAATGTTTCACATGTTTTGATCCATTTCATCTTCATAACAAAACTATGAGGTAGGAAAGCATTCTATCCACCATTTATAGATGAGAATACTGAGGAATTAGTTTGGGAAGTTCCTCAAGGTTACACAGCTGATGTGTGAAATGGCCATACCTCCAGTCTGGTTCTGGATCCCATTTCCTTAAGCATCAAACTCAGCTGCTGTCCAAAGGGGACAGATTGGTAGAAATAGCAGGTTAGAAGAACAAGAGACACCATCATAAAACCAAAAAGGGATTGGGTAATTGACAGTGTTAAATTGATTAAAGGGATTATTTACAAAGATGTGGGCAGGTGTAGGGAATCTAAAAGTAATTATGGAATACGCAGTGGCAGATAACAGCAAAGAACAGGGACAGTCAGCACTTCTAGGTCTGGATAGTTGAAAAGAGAAAGTGAGTACTGGAACTCAAGAGAGACAGAGAGACAGAGAGCGAGCTATGTGGAAAGGGTCCCTTAAGAAAGCCTATGACTTCTGTCAAGGATAGCAGTCTACCCTTGGTATGCCCACTGGGAAGGAGCAGGAAGTGTATTCCCAGCCTGACTTTTCACCCTCTCTCCTATTGTTTGCTGGGGCTTGTGTGTGTTACGTGCTGTTGAGTCAGCTCCGACTCCTGGGGACCCTATGAATGAGTGATGTTCACAGTGTCCTGTCCTCAACAGCCCTGCTCAGTTCCTGTAGATTCCTGCCTGTGGCTTCTTTTACAGAGTCAATCCATCTCATATATGGTTTTCCTCTTTTCCTGTTGTCTCCTATTTTTCCCAGCATTATTGTCTTTTCCGAAGAACTCTGACTTCTCATGACAACTTCAGTTTTGTCATTTTTTCTCCAATGATGATACAGGCTTAATTTGCTCTTGGGTCCATGTGTTCATCTTTCTGGTGGTCCAGGGTATTCGTAGAGCTGTCTTCTAACAACATATTTCTAATCCATTTTTTTCCTATCAGCCTTCTTCACAGTTCAACTTCTGCATCCATACATAGTAATTGGGAATACAAGGGTGTGGATGATCTTAGCTTTGGTTTTTAATGCTGGGGTTTCCCATTGGCCAAATCCAACTGGCATCCAGAAGACAAAGGAGGTTATTAAAGCAACTGGTACAATGCAGCTTCCCAGAATATAGAGAAGGGTACAGAAATAGGATAGATTTGAAGGGGCACACAGAGGATATCCAGCAGTGACTCAGAAAGGTTAAGGAAAATAAGAACCAAAATTATACTACTGGACTTAGCAACTTAAATACTACTGGGGATTTTGTTGAGAATATTTTTCAGTGGAAACATGGAGTGCTGGAGAAGGCTGAGGGCCATGAGATGAATAGTAAATGGAAAATGACACAGAAGAACCAGTAAACAAACACTGCTTTCAAGAACAGTAGCTGTGCAGGGAAGGAGAGAGAAAGCAAATATAGGTATTGGAGAAAGAGAAGAGAAATGGAGTCGTTGGAATTTAGATGATGAAGTGAGTGAGGTGCTTGGGATGTTGAAGGAGTGGGATCAGGATACCTCTTCCAGGGAAGTAGGAAGGAAGGAGGAAAGAGTCTACATGGATGCAAATAAACATGTTTTCCTGGAAGAAACAAAGTAGATTGGTTGCTATTAGTCATTTTCCTCTATGAAAGTGGAAATAAAGTTATCACCTGAGATTGAGGAAGAAAGCATTATGAAAAGGGTATAAATAGAAGGTAGTGCTTAAGGGCACCTCATAAAGAATAAGAAAAAGAACTAATCACTATCAAGCAGAAGCATTACCTGGTAGGAGAAGATAGAAATGCAGAAACATAGATTTACTACTGTATGTTTCCTCCAAGGAACCACATAGACCTGGATGTAGAAGGGAAGGGAGTTGGTTCTGCATTTACTCAGTCTGGGGCAGCAGAAATAATGAAGGCAAAAGAACTGAGGATGGTGGTGAGAAGTGGTATAAGAGATAGATACTGAATTCTAGGTTGAATAGAGAAAATAAAAATTGGTGTCTGATTAGAGAAAGCCAATAAATGATCTGGAAAGCTTGGGGAGATGGAAGTATTTGGCCAGGGTATAGTTGAGAGAGAGAGTTAGAAAGACTGAAGTTCATGATTAGCAAGTGGGATGTTAGAATTTATGATTTCAAGTGATGATAACTTCTTGGGTATGGCCATGAGTTAATCATCATGTTTTTTTTTTAAATCTATTTTCAACAGCTTATCAATGCTATAGATGAAGATTGAGTGAAGAATGTCAGCCAAGAGAAGAGCGAGATGGGGAGAAGGAGGCAAAGGTAGCATAATCTTCTCCAGGCACTAGGGTCTGAGATGGCACTAAGCCCACAATGCTTACAGATGCCCTGAGTTCATGAAAAATTTCACGATGGCCAAGAGTGGCAGTCACAGCTGGGAGTGGAGGGAGAATTAAAACAAGGGAGAGACAGGACGCATTGGGGCATAGATGCATGAGGTATGTTTGGGAGACACTAATTCTTCTGAAACACCTTCAAGATGATAAAATTTCAGCCATAGACTGTGAGCTTAAGGAAGCCAAAAGGTGACAGAGATGGCAACAGTCTCCCCAAAAGGAAATGCTGCAGGAGGTCCAACAAGGAGAGACCTGGTCCTGGCCTACTGCTTGCACTTGCGTGCATAATATGCAGACTCTGGGCAGTTAGAATTGCACTTAGAAGCAGGGCCTGAGCATTCTTGGAAGCTACTTAACAACTTTAATCTAGATTTTCTTCCTCTAAAAAACAAAACAAAACAAAAAACCAAAAACGAGTTTTTCATGACACCAAGGTTAGGATTTGACCATCTTTTAACTCTGAGCTTGCAAAGAAAAATTTATTCCAGAATATTTGGAATTTTAAATTTTTGAGGGGTTAGTGGGAGAAGTAATTAAAACATCTCTTTAATAGAAGAAGCCTAAAATAAAGGAGGGAGGATCAAGATTTGATTGCTATAGTTTTCGTATAAGAAAATGTGTCCCCAGTTAAATGCAGTTGGGTAGTTCTGGGAAGAAATTAATAAACAAAGGGCAGGGGAGATGAGGAAGCAGAAGGAAGGGCTGTTCCCAAGCTGAGATTTTATTTGCCAAGTTTCAACAAAGAGCAAAGCTTAGCTCCAAAGGAGAAGCCCTTGAGAGATAGGGTTTAGAATGGTAATGCAAAGAGAAACTCCAAATGGGGCGAATTGGGGAGACATTTCTCTAATGCAGTTCATCCTCAACAGGTGCTGGCAACATCTGGAATGAGACTACCCATGATCAAAAAGCGTCTCATACCTTAATCCACACTATATTACATTCACAAACACATCACCATCCCCTTCTAACCTCTTCCCCCTGAGATGCAGGAATAAATGATATACTATTAAATGCACATCTCTGCTTTCTGCCTGGAAACATTAAAAGTAAAGAGGAAAAATAGCTTCCACCATTACACTATTACCAGGGGAAAACTGTAAACATGAAGATATATTCAGAGTGATCCAATAGAAGAAGTTCTCGTATAACCAACCTCACCAATCTATTAAGAAACCTGGAGATTATACAATGAATGGATCCTATGAAAGATAAAAATAAATGAGAAATCCTAATTCAAATGTTATTACCATAATTGCCCTGTTTGGAAAATGGAATCGATCTCTTCCTGGGAGGTGCACAACAACATCAGAGCATTTATTCTCTCATTATTCATTCATTTATCTGTCGTATAACAAATACATACTACTCATTTACTATGTGCAAGACACAAAAGTACAGAAATTTGAAATCTAGAAAAACTCAAGGAAGCACTGTGTGTCACCTACGTTTTATGGTCTGAAACAAAGGTGGATAATAATCGGATATTTTTTTGCCTTCCTACCTTAACTTGCCTACCTTTTTATATGGGCTTACTGTAAAATTTAATTAACCCAGTTCACAATATATTTGAAGGGAGAGCTTTATAACCTGGCACACAGCATCTCTTTATAAAAATAACATGAAATTATTAAATTTCATGGTGCAGTTCCTTTCCATGGTTGGCTTTGGCTTCCTTATCCATACCTTGCTTTTGACTTATTCGTCATGTATTCATCATCTACCAAACACCAGAAAATTCTTGATGCTGGTGACACAAAGACAAATAAAATTGAATATTTGCTTTAAAGGAGCTTATCATATCATATAGTAAGATAAAAAGAAGATCGACACATCCCTGCACTATCATAGGGGCTGGGATAGCCTGGGCACGGTGGGACCCAAGGGACAGAAGACCATTGGAAGGTCAATTTCAGGAAATACTTCATTAAGTTTATGACTTTTGCACTGAATTTGAATGACAAGTAGACATGTGGGGCCGAGAAAGAAGAAAGACATTTTAGGTGAAGTAAGTGGTGGGAACCATGGCCCAGATGTGTGAAGAAACAGCCTGGTATGCTTGGGGAATGGTAAGCATTTGTCCAACCAAGTAAATGGGTCCAGAATTAGTGGAGGAGGACTGGAGAAGTGGAAGACAGGAAGATCCACCAAGTGATAGCATTGAGAGGTGGGAATGGGTAGAAGGAGGTCATACCTGCCTACTGACAGTTCCTCCCTGTTACAATAGCTACAGATTATTTTACTTATGACATATTCAAGCCCACCTTTCTTGAAGAAATTTTTTAAACTAATGTAGATTTAGAAAGATATGTGGAGGACCCAAGAGATAAGTCTGAGATAGTTATGAAAGTGATTCTACAGTTTGTTTACTGAATATATTTGGAATATTTCTAGGAATTGCTAGAATAAAGCTTTCAAAATAAAAAGGCTTCAAAATAATTCACTTAACATTTTAATTCCGCAAATTAGTTTACTCTAATTTACCAAATCAGCATGGATTTAAAAAAAAAATTAGAAGTTCATTACCCTGTAACAAGTCATATAGAAAATATATTTTGAATGTTGAAATAAAGAATGTCAATATATGTACATTAAAGAATAAACAATTCTCATATATCTCTGTGAGAGCAAATGTATGTACTGTGTATACATTCATATTCACTAGTTTGTTTTTATACTCACTAATAACGTTATCTAAACTGACCAAACAAGCAGGTTTTATAATTCAATTCCAATTTACAGAGGGGGGAAAAAAACTTGGATCAAGCATGAGTCAAGCACAGCTTTGCTTATGCATCATACACAGAAAGAGCACATGAAGCCCCTATCCCCAACACAGACATAGACATTTAATAATACAACTACACATTAGCATCGCTTTGGATGTTTTTATTTCTAAATACACTTGAAACATTTAGTCTGTATCTATACTAAAGATAAGTAGTTCATAGTTTTATTATGATTTCTACAGAGCTTCTGCTAAGGAAGAGTCGGAAAGAGTGTTTCAGACCAATGTCTCCAGATTTCGTGGGATGTGCGCTCTTCAGCATTTACACTTTTTTAAATATCCTTTTTGTCTTTTGAAAATATGCATCTTCTGTGGCACAAGCTGGACTATAAGCTCCAAGCATGGCATCTGGAACAGGTCTCAGAACACACTAGGCCTCTGACAATCACCAACTGGCCGGATGACTTTTCATCAGGTCTGACACCTAAAACTTGCTGCTTGATGAATTAAAGACAAAGGATTATCTAACATTATTTTAGCTAAACTGAAATTGCTGTTCATGGCAGATTTTTTCCAAAGTACTGAACAATGTCATCTAGCATATCAATTTGCTGAGATGACCTGAGAGAACATTTTGTAGTTAATTCATCTGAGCAGGCTTGTTAGTAGGTAGTGCTAATCAAAATCGGCTGTGCCATAGGACTAATCCTCTAGTTCATGGGTCCCCAAACCCCAGGACGTGGACTGGTACAGTCCATGATCTGTTAGGAACTGGTCCACACAGCAAGAGGTGAGCGGCAGGCAAGGGAGCGAAGCTTCATCTGTATTTGCAGCTGCTCCCCAGCACTAACATTGCTGCCTCAGCTCCACCTCAGATCATCGGGCTTTAGATTCTCGTAGGAGCACCAGCTCCTGGTGCCAGAAAGGTTGGGGACTGCTGCTCTAGTTCTTTGTCAGAAGGCAGAAGACAAAAGATACCTGTTTCAAAACTTCCCAAGCTGCAGTCACGTTTGCTTAGTTTTAGCAATATCTCTGGGATCATTTGTATTAGACTCACCTGGGTGTTATTTTCTTTTAAAAAAGCAAACTCCTAGGCTCAAACCTAGACTGTCTCAAATAGAATCCTAGAGATAGGGTCCTGGAATCTGAAATTCTAGCAAGTTCTTTAGGAGGTTTATTTGTACCTAATGTTAGAGTAGAACTACTTTATGGCTCCCAAAGAACGTTATTGTAGATATAAGGATAGAACAATTTTCCAGAGAAAATGTCATGTATGCAGAAACCACTGTCGTTCACCTCACTGGAAATGTGGGTGGCCTTGTGGTACTTCTCACATCTCAGTATACAGGGATTGCCAACTACTTTGCCAAATCAGGTGTCTTACACCATGTCAGCAGTGGTCCTCAGAGAACCATTTTATTCCTCCCAGGGAGTCATAGCCCGATCTCTTACGTAGCTGACCATTTTCACTCCCTCACCATTTTGAAAATATGCCTCATTGTTAATTTCCTTCTATCCAAATGATCTTTCCTCGAGTTTTCAGTATTTACCAGTTACCAGTCTTGCCGTTCTAAAATGAGGTGGTGCATTTACCAAGGTGACAGGAAGTTCTGAAGTTTAATTAATTAAAGCTTGGAGAGTGCCTGGAGAAGGGTTTTGTATCAGTATTCAATATTATTATTTATTTGTAAAGCAATTTGAGAACATTCTCCATAATGGGGAAAAATTACAAGCATCCATTTAATTCCCCAGGGTACTAGAGAGTAAAAAGCTGGCTGCAGGAGAGCAGGGAATTACTGCAGTCCTTGCTGTAATAACCACCGGCATGTAAATGAAATAAGAATGTATTAGCTCCCGGTGGAAGGTTACACGAAGAGCCTAAATGGGCCTGTTGCTGATACACTCATGGCTGGCAAGGCAGAAAACCAGACGCTGGAAACCCCTCTCCCTCTCCCGGAGAGGTCAGCACTAAAGCCCAGGGACACCAAGTGCTTGAAGACCTGTCGGTGACAATAAATATTTTTTCCAGTTAATGGGCTTCCTGAATACATAGATTTTTAAGTTAAGGCAATTATCTAATTTCAGCTCACCACTTGCTAATTTACTAATTCATTAACTCGAGGAAACGGCCGTCCTGCGTGATGCTGGCCTCCTGACAATAGAGATGAGTCTTGGCAAGGATTTATTTTCGACAACACCAGGGATAAAAAGCATGAGATATTTTTTGAAGAATAATAAAAAATGGATTAAAGGGAATAGAAATAATTTATCATGTGCAGATGTGCAGAAAGAAAAGATGGTGGCTTTGCCGCCTCATTTTATAAAAAGAAAATTACAGCCAGGGCGTCCTCTCCCAACCTGTCTGTGAGCACAGGGACCTAGGTGTCCAATGAGCTTTCAGGTGTGCTAGCTTTCATTAAAAAAAAAAAAAAATCACATAATCAAAGGAACAGTCAGTAAATTTCCTCTCTTCTGACAAACCAACCCCAACCTCGCAATCCTTGATAAGAGGGGAAAGCAAGAAAAATCTGGCAGGTTCTTTGTTGAAATCCAAAGGCTGTGCGCATGTCGGTGCCTCTCTAAGGAGGTTTACCACTGCCAAATGACTTGCAAGTTCTCTACAAGCGCTACTCTGTAGGAAAGGTTGAAAAAGATCAATTCGAGAAAGGAAGGAGATATGAATTGAGGTATGACTTGAATCTTCTAGAATCTTCCAAGGAGGAAAGCACTTGCAGAAAATACTTAGGGATACTTTTCTGCCTCTGAGAAATAAGTGAATTACCCAATGTAAGTTCCTCTTACAGAGGGCTAAAATA